>NW_022987575.1:355427-702927 GCF_902827165.1 Trematomus bernacchii | reverse complement strand
GTCTCTACTTTAAAGAGTCCTCTCCTGCTGATGTTCAGGTGTATATCAGTATGTAGTGTCTCTACTTTAAAGAGTCCTCTCCTGCTGATGTTCAGGTGTATATCAGTATGTAGTGTCTCTACTTTAAAGAGTCCTCTCCTGCTGATGTTCAGGTGTATATCAGTATGTAGTGTCTCTACTTTAAAGAGTCCTCTCCTGCTGATGTTCAGGTGTATATCAGTATGTAGTGTCTCTACTTTAAAGAGTCCTCTGCTGCTGATGTTCAGGTGTATATCAGTATGTAGTGTCTCTACTTTAAAGAGTCCTCTCCTGCTGATGTTCAGGTGTATATCAGTATGTAGTGTCTCTACTTTAAAGAGTCCTCTCCTGCTGATGTTCAGGTGTATATCAGTATGTAGTGTCTCTACTTTAAAGAGTCCTCTCCTGCTGATGTTCAGGTGTATATCAGTATGTAGTGCCTCTACTTTAAAGAGTCCTCTCCTGCTGATGTCCAGGTGTATATCAGTATGTGGTGTCTCTACTTTAAAGAGTCCTCTCCTGCTGATGTTCAGGTGTATATCAGTATGTAGTGTCTCTACTTTAAAGAGTCCTCTCCTGCTGATGTTCAGGTGTATATCAGTATGTAGTGTCTCTACTTTAAAGAGTCCTCTCCTGCTGATGTTCAGGTGTATATCAGTATGTAGTGTCTCTACTTTAAAGAGTCCTCTCCTGCTGATGTTCAAGTGTATATCAGTATGTAGTGTCTCTACTTTAAAGAGTCCTCTCCTGCTGATGTTCAGGTGTATATCAGTATGTAGTGTCTCTACTTTAAAGAGTCCTCTCCTGCTGATGTTCAGGTGTATATCAGTATGTAGTGTCTCTACATGTCTCCATGCTTTAATGTTCAAAAAGCTCTTTATTTTTCTCATACTGCCTGTGCTGCAGCACCTCTTTTCACCCTCTGTCTGAAACCAGAGCCCAGTCTGCTCTGATTGGTCAGCTGGCTGGCTCTGTTGGGATTGGTCAACCGCTTAGAGATGTTCCGCCCCTTAGCCTATCATGTACACTGGAGCTAGCAGTTTTCCCTTTCTTCATAGTCTTTGTGGGGTTAACATATTCTGTACTTGACACAGATTAAGACTCAGTTGATTCAGAGCCCTGTGGTGAATGTAAATGTGGATAAAAGTGCTGACTCAAAACCTCATCTGGAGATCAAAGCTTCCCCTCTTTTAACCCCTCATCACTTCCCTTATCACTCCTTCATGTCACACATTTTGCAGATGATCCGCCCAAATTCAATTATAATGTTTTGCAGTTGATCAATTCAGTTTTCAGGGATTTGTGCGGCCTTGTTTCCTAAAACCCCATTCCAATTAAATGAAACTGCATTGTAATCTACATTTAAAAGATGAGCCAAAGCTGTATCAGACGTAAACGTTTGTTTTTGACGTGTCTCAAATGCCTTTTCTAATCAAAGTCTGCAGAAGTCTTTGGGACGGATTGATGTCAATGTTTGCTTTTAACAACTGCTAGCCTAGCTCAATAAAAAATCAAATTGAATTTAAATAAAGCTTGATCTAAATCGCTCTTTTAAAGGTAGGGTAGGTAAGTTTGAGAAACCGGCTCGAGATACACTTTTTGTTATATTCCATGGAATGCTCTTAACATCCCGATAGCAATGAATATCTTAAGTGCTTTGACAAAAAATCCATAAAAAAATGTCATCTGTGGAAGCCGTAGTACTGTAAAAAGCACGACCAATCATTTTAGCCGGCCCGGCTAAAATGATTGGATGGCCTACCTGCCTGTCAGCCTTCCATCTGTGCACAAACTTATCTCGTGCCCTCATTGGTCATGTGCGCGTTCGTGTGTGTTGGAGGAGGGGCTCTTTAAGGAAGTGGCAGATTGTCTCCGGTTGTGTATTTTCAAATTCTAGCGATCTCGAGCCGGTTTCTCAAACGTACCTACCCTACCTTTAACGTCACCATCCTGTGTGGTTTATAAAAGATGCAGATATAACTTGGAGTGTATCAGAAAACTAACTAATTTATAAAATGTTCATCTATTTTAGAGAAGTTGGACTCCCTAAATCTTTTAAATGTTAATTTACTAAAGCAATATATTTTAAAGTAAAGAAACCTGACAGTTCTGTGCTGTAATGCTTGTTTAACTCCACAGAACTCCACCGAACTCCACCTTGACACATAAGCTACAGGGATAAATAAGATGTTGTTTCTTCGGTGGTGAACAATATAAAAACTTGTTGTTGTTGTTACCTCACTAAGCCCTTCTGCCTCTCTTTAAAAAAAACAGTGAGAGCAACGATTAGCTTTGCTCCGCTGCTAATCTTCCTCACGAGCCTCAGACGTTGGAGAGGAAGTCGATACGGACCGCCGGTTATTGCCTGCCATCCATAGCTGTCGTTTATAAGTGTATTCTTTATATTGTGTGTGAGGAGAGGTCGCTGGGGGGCAAATGAGGAGGAGATGTTAGCAGTTTAAAGCTGAAACAGAGGCTGTGTTTGAAATGTACTGCACACCACATCCTCAATTATACGTCATACCAGTTTTGATCATATGTATGTGATTTGACCGCCATCTTGGCTGTGTAACAGAAGTTGTAAAAGTGTTAAATGTGGTGTTTTTTTTATTTCTAATACACGCACAACTGTACTAGCGACAAATATATTTATTCTGCTCATGTTCAGGTATATATCAGTATGTAGTGTCTCTACTTTAAAGAGTCCTCTCCTGCTGATGTTCAGGTGTATATCAGTATGTAGTGTCTCTACTTTAAAGAGTCCTCTCCTGCTGATGTTCAGGTGTATATCAGTATGTAGTGTCTCTACTTTAAAGAGTCCTCTCCTGCTGATGTTCAGGTGTATATCAGTATGTAGTGTCTCTACTTTAAAGAGTCCTCTCCTGCTGATGTTCAGGTGTATATCAGTATGTAGTTGTCTCTACTTTAAAGAGTCCTCTCCTGCTGATGTTCAGGTGTATATCAGTATGTAGTGTCTCTACTTTAAAGAGTCCTCTCCTGCTGATGTTCAGGTGTATATCAGTATGTAGTGTCTCTACTTTAAAGAGTCCTCTCCTGCTGATGTTCAGGTGTATATCAGTATGTAGTGTCTCTACTTTAAAGAGTCCTCTCCTGCTGATGTTTCAGGTGTATATCAGTATGTAGTGTCTCTACTTTAAAGAGTCCTCTCCTGCTGATGTTCAGGTGTATATCAGTATGTAGTGTCTCTACTTTAAAGAGTCCTCTCCTGCTGATGTTCAGGTGTATATCAGTATGTAGTGTCTCTACTTTAAGAGTCCTCTCCTGCTGATGTTCAGGTGTATATCAGTATGTAGTGTCTCTACTTTAAAGAGTCCTCTCCTGCTGATGTTCAGGTGTATATCAGTATGTAGTGTCTCTACTTTAAAGAGTCCTCTCCTGCTGATGTTCAGGTGTATATCAGTATGTAGTGTCTCTACTTTAAAGAGTCCTCTCCTGCTGATGTTCAGGTGTATATCAGTATGTAGTGTCTCTACTTTAAAGAGTCCTCTCCTGCTGATGTTCAGGTGTATATCAGTATGTAGTGTCTCTACTTTAAAGAGTCCTCTCCTGCTGATGTTCAGGTGTATATCAGTATGTAGTGTCTCTACTTTAAAGAGTCCTCTCCTGCTGATGTTCAGGTGTATATCAGTATGTAGTGTCTCTATTTTAAAGAGTCCTCTCCTGCTGATGTTCAGGTGTATATCAGTATGTAGTGTCTCTACTTTAGCTGGCTCGCTCTGTTGTGATTGGCCAACCACTTAGGCTAAGGGGCGGGACATCTCTATCACGTTCAATGTGTTGGAGCACTAGCCAATAGAGAAAGTAACCTTAAAAATCCAATTAATTTGGCTTTTATTTTATACAACAACATAAGGCATTTATCAGCATAAGACACAACACAACAACAATTCAATAATGATAATTAGAAAAAGATAAATAGGGTATGTTATGCAAAATGATATAAATACCAAAAAATAATGAAAAATGTGACAATGTGAAAATAAATTAAAGTAAAAAGAGTGAACAAAGAAATGAAGGGAGAGGAGATAATGATAGTAATTATTGCTCGGACTGGAATTCATATGTAAATGAGGGATGTTAGGAGGTATCAGAGGAGAGAGCCAACACTGATAATGATAATTGAGTGCGCAAATTAAATTTGACAACAATACATTAATAATCCTGACCAGTCCTGGGGGGAATATGGGAGGATGGCGTCTCCCCTACAGTCAGTTTTATAACCCAAGTAAAACATCTAGAGCTTTCTCTAAAGACAGAGGGTTTCATATGCCGGACGGACTTTACATCTCCTTGATGCAAAGATGTGATAATGAGCCAACAGTATGAATTTAATATATCTGGACATACCAACTAAAGAAATACCAAAATATTTCAAAATAACCTGACAGATATACTCATTATCATTCTGGAATTCAGACCCTTGTTGAGTTTTAAAATCATCATCAGCTTCTATTGGCTAGTGCTCTAACACATGGGGGCGGGACATCTCTAAGAGGTTGACCAATCGTAACAGAGCCGGCCAGCTAACCAATCAGAGCAGACTGGGCTCTGGTTTCTGACAGAGGGTGAAAAGAGGTGCTGCAGCACAGACAGTATGAGAAAAATAAAGAGCTTTTTGAACATTAAAGCATGGAGACATGTCCCAGTAGAGACACTACATACTGATATACACCTGAACATCAGCAGGAGAGGACTCTTTAAAGTAGAGACACTACATACTGATATACACCTGAACATCAGCAGGAGAGGACTCTTTAAAGTAGAGACACTACATACTGATATACACCTGAACATCAGCAGGAGAGGACTCTTTAAAGTAGAGACACTACATACTGATATACACCTGAACATCAGCAGGAGAGGACTCTTTAAAGTAGAGACACTACATACTGATATACACCTGAACATCAGCAGGAGAGGACTCTTTAAAGTAGAGACACTACATACTGATATACACCTGAACATCAGCAGGAGAGGACTCTTTAAAGTAGAGACACTACATACTGATATACACCTGAACATTAGCAGGAGAGGACTCTTTAAAGTAGAGACACTACATACTGATATACACCTGAACATCAGCAGGAGAGGACTCTTTAAAGTAGAGACACTACATACTGATATACACCTGAACATCAGCAGGAGAGGACTCTTTAAAGTAGAGACACTACATACTGATATACACCTAAACATCAGCAGGAGAGGACTCTTTAAAGTAGAGACACTACATACTGATATACACCTGAACATCAGCAGGAGAGGACTCTTTAAAGTAGAGACACTACATACTGATATACACCTGAACATCAGCAGGAGATGACTCTTTAAAGTAGAGACACTACATACTGATATACACCTGAACATCAGCAGGAGAGGACTCTTTAAAGTAGAGACACTACATACTGATATACACCTGAACATCAGCAAGAGAGGACTCTTTAAAGTAGAGACACTACATACTGATATACACCTGAACATCAGCAGGAGAGGACTCTTTAAAGTAGAGACACTACATACTGATATACACCTGAACATCAGCAGGAGAGGACTCTTTAAAGATTTTGTGGAGTTGTTGGTTTGGATTGAATTGGATTCAACTGTATTGTCATTGCACACATACATACATGAGTACACACACACACACTGATAATGAAATTCCGTTTTGCATCCAACCAGGTCACAGAAACCGAGAGCTGCAGAGTCACAAGATTTAGCCCTCAATTAACAATTTATACTTCAACCTTAAAGATTTAAAGATTTAAAGCCTCTCTACAGATTTCTATACCTTTTTCTCAGTGAGATTTTTATTTCATTTTATACACATTTCAACGGAGGCAGACGGTTGCAAACGCGATTCAACGGCCCAAAACATTTCCATTAGGAGAAACATGCTCGATTTAAAAAAGAATGCAAATACAAAAACCAAAATGTGTCAAAATACATGCAAATGAAGAAAACATCTTCACCAACTTGATGCACAGAAACGCTGCAAGAAGCTCAAACGGAAACGGGGACACTACAAAGTGATGCACCCAGCTGTTGACGTAAATTCAGTCATAAAACAAGTAGTCACCTTTCACTCAACGCAACCTCAAGATGCTCAATTTTAAAGGATCTGTATTGGATCCGAAACTAACCTGAGGTGGACATCCCAAATAACGAGTGGTTTCCCATTAGTTGGCATGCCAGCACTTCCTCACCTTCCTCCCTTAATCTTCCTCCTCCTCCTGACCTTCACTCTGTTTCTAGTGTTTTTGTTTTGGTGATAACAGCTTGTGCCGGAGAGACCAAATAAATCACCTCGGAGCTCGTGTTTTTCTCCCAGGCTCACAAATGAGTTTACGCTTCAGTGTGTCATACATTTTCATAATGATTCCTCGATGTGTTCGCTGGATCCGAGCTGTTGTTTTAGGCTCTCAGGGGGGGGGGGGGGGGGGAAACGTCCCATCTGTCGCCATGTTTTTTTGCTTCCTTCCTCTTCCTGTCTGCCCAAATCCTCCCCGCTGAGGATTCCCCGCCGTCACTTTGACACTCATCGTCACAGGGCCATTAACCTGGGCCCCTCCATTTCATGTGAGGCGGTTGCCATGGTGATGCAGGTGGTCTCTGATTAGTTGTGGTGGGCAGTGTTGCATGCTGGGACTGTGAGCGTGTGCACAGGTGTGTGTGGTGACAGATGCTGGAGGGGCAGGGAGAGGAAACGAAATATTTTGTGAGTGTTTGTGTGAGAGAGAGAGAGAGAGAGAGAGAGAGAGAGCACGTGGGAGACAGTGTTTGTTAGTTAGTCCTCACTATGTAGCAAAAAGAGAGTGAGAACGTTTTGTGGTTTATCTGACTCGGTCCTCACATTGCATTAAGTACGAGAATGTGTGTGTATGTTTGTTGGTTGCAAAAACAGAGTGAAAACATTTGTGGGTGTTTTTACTCTGTCCACACCATGCTGCAAGTACAAGTGTGTGTGTTCATGTGTGAGTGTTTATTGGTTTAATAACTTGCAACGTTCCTCACATTGTGAGTCAGAAAATGTTGTGGGTCTTTTTACTTGGCCTTAACTATACAGCAAGTACAATAGTGTCTGTGTATATGTAGTGTAAGTGATTGTGTGTATGTGTTTGTGTGTATGTGTGTAGTGTAAGGGATTGTGTGTACGTGCTCCAGTCCTAACTATGTGGCAAGAGTGAGAATATGTTGTGGTGCTCTTTACTTGGTCCTCGCTATAATACAACTACAAGATGCATATGGTTAGTGTGTGTGTATATTTGTGTGTCTGCTGGGATTTTTTTACTTCCTGCCGCTCGCTCACCAACACAAGTTTTATGAGCATCAGCGCTGTTGACGAGAGAGAATCCAAACGACACTTTAATGTTTCCTGCAACAGCTGAAAGCACACAGATGCTCTCTGCGTTTTACCAAAAATATCAACATGGATGAGGCTGCATCTCACTTTGGATCTATTGATGGATTAAACTTGAAAATTATATGAAATAGGTATGGACACTTTTCACGGAAAAACACTATTCAATATTTACTGGGAATGACTCAATCATTTCTCAAAGACAGCCCTCCGAGTCTCTTTAAAGCAACTAATCAGTTATTTTAGACTTTTGATATGCTAACTTAACCTGGCGCGGTTTGCATTTTCCCTAATTGACGTTATTTATTTTGAACGAGTCACCCCTTTTCCCCCTCTGTCTGAAACCAGAGCCCAGCCTGCTCTGCATGGTTAGCTGGCCAGCTCTGTTGTGATTGGTCAACTGATAACAGATGTACTGCCCCTCATCCTATCACGTACAATGTGTTGGAGCGCTAGCCAATAGAAGCGTGAGTGTTAGAGAGTAATGTTAAATACAGGTACCTCAAAATGTACTTAAGCACAGTCGTTAAGAAAATGTACTTTGTTATATTTGATAGTAATCCAGATAAAACTCAGATGTTTTGAGTATAAAGTAGTTCACGTTAAGTGTGAACTTGTGTCTGAGTCATTCTGCAGATAAAGACAACAACACGGAGAATCAATAGTCTCTGTTGGATCATAAACGCAGCACGGAGGCTAATGACGCATTCAAGGTCATCTGTCAAGCTGTGATAAGGAGAGAACATCTCTGTTGATCCCGTTTAAAGACGGAGATTATCAGGAGATAATGATGATCCTGCTGCACACATAATGTAGCAGTATAACATTGAAATATTTAAAACATCCATACGGTGACAGGTAAAGCTGAAAGTGAGTGAGGCATCTTTATTCGATTTTTCTTTCCTAGTATGTAATATTCATGTATTCATGTATTATTCACCTGGGCTGCAGACAGAACCAGAACGTTAGTTAAAGCAGGCTTATATTGGAGACATACCTATTTTTAAAACAGGCTTATATTGGAGATATACCCATTTCTGAAACAGGCTTATAATAGAACTTAACCTTTTTTTTAAAACACATAAAATAGTTTGAAAACACTTTTGTATCTCTCAAATGCTGTCAATAGTCATTTATACACGGATCAGTTGAGTACTCAATTCTGATTGGTCAACTTTGACATTGCAGAGGTTGTTAATTCTAACAGTGTTGCTAAGGAGATGAGACCGTTGCTAAGGAGAACAGACCGTTGCTAAGGAGAACAGTCTGATGCTAAGGAGAACAGACCGTTGTTAAGGAGAACAGACCGTTGCTAAGGAGAACAGACCGTTGCTAAGGAGAATAGCCTGATGCCAAGGAGAACAGACCATTGTTAAGGAGAACAGACCGTTTCTAAGGATAACAGACCATTGCTAAGGAGAACAGACCGTTGCTAAGGAGAACAGACCAATGCTAAGGAGAACATACCGTTGTTAAGGAGAACAGACCAATGCTAAGGAGAACATACCGTTGTTAAGGAGAACAGACCGTTGCTAATGTAACTTAACCTGCAATTTCTGTCTAATGTCCGTTGTTTCCTTGAATCTTTTCTTAGTTTAATTATTTACTCCTTATGGAAGAGGATTAAAGCCACATGGGAATTCGTTTTTTCGTTGTGAGATTAAAGTCAGAATTATGAAAAAAGTCTGACTAGAATCTCCAAAATTCCTACAATAAAGTGAGAACAAAATTAGAAAAAGGCCGGATTCTTTTTACTCAATTTAGTTTTTTCTGACACTCTGCAAACAAACAACAGTGAAATCGGTATTGGGGAGAAATCAAAATAAATGTCACGAGGCCCTAATCCTCTTCCGTAATTCCTCTTACTTTCTCTATTTATCTAAAATATGTCTGTGTTTGTGCTGCTTTAAACAACCTGAATTTCCTGTCTGGAGATCAAAACGTTTTTTTTTTTATTATCCTTAATTAATGCGAAAAATATGCAGGAAGTTTTGAGTTTCATTAGTAGAGATGGTAAAAAATAACAGGCTGTAGTGGAAACAGATCCAAACACGTCCGCCTGTCATTCACCACTTTGACTTTCCCAGCACTCAAAGACGAGCGATTTTCTGCCAAAGTATCTTCCAGAGGAGACGAAATTATCAGCCGCAAACACGAGCCACGAGATGGATCCCAGTAAATGAAGCGAGCGGCGGACCATCTGTTTGTCTTAATGAAAACTTGTGGAATTATTCCTGCCGAGAACACACCATCATTAGGGTCATTCATCTTGTTCAGATCATCAGGTTTTTCTGCAGGTAGTGAAGTGAAAAGTGTTCTTCCATTCCAAAATAACTCATTGTGCATTGAAAACAACTGAATATATTTACATGTAATGCTTTTCCTCAGAAGTATTTTCAGCCAACAAATGAATGCATGTTGTCGTTCATTTGAAGATAAATGGAATTTGGCAAAAACTGAGAGAAATTAAATATATAAATTAGTTAGTTTGAATATGTAAGCGGTATTTTTTTTTTCTACTTCAATCAGTTACGGAGATGCAGTCAGACTATTGAAGGTACATTAGACATTTGAAAAGTTAAAAGGGCCCTATTCTGTTTTTTCAGGGTTTTCATTTTCCTGTAGTGTGTAATTTAGGGTTAGGAAACTTGTTTACTTCCGGAACATAGTGACATCACTATGGAACACTCGCGCTCCTATTGGCTAGCGCTTCAACACAACGTACGTGATAGACTAAGGGTCGGGACATCTCTAAGTGGTTGACCAATCACAGCAGAGCCGGCCAGCTAACCAATCAGAGCAGACTGGGCTCTGGTTTCAGACAGAGGGTGAAAAGAGGTGCTGCAGCACAGGCAGTATGAGAAAAATATAGATATTTTTGAACATTACATTTAATAATGTTTGACCAAAACCCCAAGGTGTACTAAACATCTTGTAATGCATCTCAGTCTTCATTTACATTTATTAATCCAGGAGCATATACAAGCAAACAGTTTGAATGGTTCCCCACAATGGCGCCTTCAGGGCTCTATAGCTGCATAAACACTAATTAGTAATCAGGTTTTTAGGGAAATGTTTTTGTGTTTGAGTTGCTGAATTAGTGATCACATTAAGTACACAAAATCAGTCAATTGTAAGGATTGGAATGAGTTCACTGAAACATATTAAAAACTTCCAGTGCAGTCTTCTTATAAACCGTTCTGTTTACATGCCGTGTCCTTGAGGTCGAATAAACACGTTGAATGTGTTTCTTTCCTCAGAAAACATTTATTATTTTCATTTCCATTTGCAATTTTCGCATTTATTGTCCCATTGCTGTGATTCTTAGCACGTTACCATAACAACTGTAACCCAACAGAATACTGGGAAAACATTGTAAAGTCGGTGTGCATGAAAAACTTACTGCAGTACTTTCAGATCAGACTCACAGATAAGGTGATTTTTTGTATATGTGTGTGTGTGTTAGTTCTGTCTTTCAAGTACAAAAAAGACATGAAAAAAGGCGGTTCATCAACTAATGCAGATGATTGTTAAAGATGGCGTCCTACCATTAATACCACACACACGATTCATGTCATTTTCCTGTAAAAATAAATACTCCTTTTTGTGAGTATTTTTGAGTAATTGTGAGTATTTTGTTTCTACTTTCTACTTTTTGTGACAATTTTTATGAGTATTTGTGAGTATTTTCTTTCCACATACGTAGTCTATGGCAACTATTGGCCGAAAACTAAACTAAATTAAAGTAAAATATAATTGGCCAGTATTAGTTATTAGAGTGCTTATGTTATACAAACATGATTATCAGCAAGCCAGATTTACTTCCTTATGATGTCTAGAAGAGACATGACCGAAAAAAGTCATCGTTGAGCACGACATTTCAGATGTCAATAATGCACTTTTTACGCTTTGACTACATGTAATCGCTTTATTGACTCTGCAGATTGAGATTTTGAACACGAAGTACATTACAAAAAAAAAGACATGACGGATTATTGTAGGTTACAATGAAACATACTTGATCCCAAGAGCTAGAAGTAATACAACTTAGCTCCACATAAAGATTCAATAATAACTGTGTGTTATTCTAGAAGTGGCTATTGTGTTTTTTTTTACTTTTTGTAATCGCTAACTTTATAAAGCTTTGGAGAGGCCAACAACAACGTTATGCCACTGTGAAAGGATTCCGTTTTTAACACTTGGTTGTCCTAGCATCTCCTTTTATCATTTGAATATAATTTGGCTGTAAAGAAATTACAGTAAATATGTTCAAAAGAAGAATGAAAGATGGCAGCCATGACTCTATCTGAATCTCATGAACCCTGTCACTAACCCCTCCTCTCAATGTAAATACTGCTATATTTTACTATATTTTTTTATGTTATTATAGTTTTCTTAAAATAGTTTTCTATCTGTGTTTTTAATTTTTGTTTGACTTTTATGTATGCACCACGACACCAAGTCAAATTCCTCGTACGTGTCAACCTACCTGGTAATAAACCTGATTCTGATTCTGATCCTCTGGTTCCTCCTCAGATGTACATCCAGACGGCCACGCTGACGGTGTCGCTCAGCCTGAGCGCCTCCGTCTCTCTGGGAATGCTCTACATGCCGAAGGTCTACATCATCATCCTCCACCCCGAGCAGAACGTCCCGAAACGCAAACGCAGCTTCAAGGCCATCGTCACCGCCGCCACCATGACCACTAAACTGTCCCACCTGGCACACGAGCGGCCCAACGGAGAGGTGAAGACGGAGCTGTGCGAGGGCGTGGAGGCCAGCGGTGAGTTTATGGGCGGATAGGATTCATGAAAATGTTCAAATGTTGTGTGGTACAGGTAATCTGATTGGGTGAATTCTGGTATTCTGGTTTAATGCTTTAGCACTAGTGACATACAGTATTAAACAATAAGTGAGTGGGTCGGTGAGTTATTTTTGCAAGCCGACCCGGAAGTTAGCATCTCCCTGGTTCCCTGGACAGGAAGTCAATGGGATTTTTCCATTGGATTTCGGATTATTGCTAATGCTGGGCTATACAGTACAGTAAGGGAACTGCAACTCGGTCACATGACTTCACGTCACGTCTGCTAAGCTAAAGCGGCTAACGTTGGGCATGATAACGTTTAGTCGTCTCATTTAGACACTTCTTAGAAACCACCTGTTTTTAAATATTTACTGACATATTTTATGTTTAAAAATAGAAATCTCCATTGACTTAACTTCCGGTGCCCAGATAAGGGAACTAAAATGCTAATTAAAATACACTTTAAATTGTGATTACGACAAAAAAAAAAATTCTGACAATATGACTGAAGAGACTTTAATTTGCTGGACTTTTACGTTCAAACTCTGGTAAATACCTGCTAACAGAAACCCTGCCGTAAATCTTCCAAAAAAGATGTACCTACAGTTAATGTGGTATTGCCTCTTTATACTACCGTAGAACCATTTACAATGAAGCGGCAGGTACTGATGAATCAAATGGACTTACGATAGTGAAAACCGTTAATTATTTAGTTTGGAAGTAGAAGAAGTGTGTCAGTTCTCTGTTTAGTCAATCTTAGAGGTGTAGTCAGCCTCTCTGCAGTAATGAGGCTTTAACAGGAAGTTGACTTGAGTTTGTTTAGACGTCACCTGAGACCAGATCTGATGAAACTGTTTACAGCTCTGAGTTGCACATCAAAGCTCTCGGTCCATCAGCAGAAAAGTTTGAGGCGTCCGGATTGTTTACCCGTCAGAGATGTGCTGACTGAACTGATCTGCTCAATCTAACAAGCAGCCGCTCTCACATCAGGCTTCCCCATCTCAACTTTACACAACAGACAAGTTTCCTGATCCTCTTTCGTTCTGTTCAGTGTGAGGCGAGGAAGTCACAGAGTTTAGGTGCTGAAAAACTACATCTGATGAAACCGACAAACTTGTGTGACTCATTTGGTCCAACACATCTCAACAGCTGATGATAATATGAACATTAATGTGAAAATTAGACGACATAGTTAAACTTAGCGAGAAACTCAACATAGTTTGTGTCCTATTTGAAACCAATTGTCAACGGTTGACTTATTTATGAACATGTTAATTTACGAACATGTTATTTTACATAAAAGAGATACCTATTTGAACCCAAACCATATTTGTTTCCTAAATCTAACCAAACAGTTTTGTTATTGAGTATTAAATGCGGAGACATCAAGCGCAAAATATCCTTAAAAGTGGTTTGCTTTTTTACCCCTGAACATTAAACCCCGTTAAATATGCATGATCCCCAGAGGATAAATCCTATTTTGTTTATGTCAAACTTACCTTTCCTGTAGCTCCACCCATCATACTTTTGTCAAACTATATCAACTAATGTCTGACATGCCAGAAATCCCCCATATTATCCAACAAAAGAACCATTGAAGTTGGGCCAGGACGATACATTTGGTGTTGAGATTCACCTCGAAGTTAACGTCAGATATCAATCGATCTGACAGAAATATGTCCTGATCCTAAAATTAGTCTGGGGCTAAGTGTATGCCTAGCTTTACAGAAACGTCAAACACCCTCATGATGAGTTATTCTAAGAGCCTTACCATTAGTGGAGCTAAAATGGAAATAGGGTGGCGAGACACCTTTTACGAATCGTTAACGCTAATGGACGTTTTGCTGCCTAGCAGATCTACTCTTTATAATAGTGAGTGAGGCTAAAGTGGTGCAAGAATGAAACCCGTAATGAGTTAGCATTTTAGCACTTCTGGATACACTGGAAGTATGGAAGTCAATGGTTTCTTGAATGTGTTTTTTGGTAAGATGCCTGAATAAGAACTGAAGAGATCTTCACGGTTTCTATTTTGTACAACAATACCCGACTGGTTTATTTCTGAAGCTCCCACATTTTTCTTTAAATGGCGGTTGCTAACAAGTGTTAATGAAACGACTAAATGTCATCATGCCCAAAGTTAGCCGCCTTTAGCCTAGCGGTGGTGACGGGAAGTCATGTGACCGTGTTGTAGTTCCTTTATAGCCCAACATTAGCCACCTTTAGCTTAGCGGTGGGGACGTGAAGTCATGTGACCGTGCTGTAGTTCCTTTATAGCCCAACATTAGCCACCTTTAGCTTAGCGGTGTTGGCGTGAAGTCATGTGACCGTGCTGTAGTTCCTTTATAGCCCAACATTAGCCTCCTTTAGCTTAGCGGAGGTGACGTGAAGTCATGTGACCGTGCTGTAGTTCCTTTATAGCCCAACATTAGCCACCTTTAGCTTAGTGGTGTTGACGTGAAGTCATGTGACCGTGCTGTAGTTCCTTTATAGCCCAACATTAGCCACCTTTAGCTTAGCGGTGGTGACGTGAAGTCATGTGACCGTGCTGTAGTTCCTTTATAGCCCAACATTAGCCGCCTTTAGCTTAGCGGTGTTGATGTGAAGTCATGTGACCGTGCTGTAGTTCCTTTATAGCCCAACATTAGCCGCCCTTAGCTTAGCGGTGTTGATGTGAAGTCATGTGACCGTGCTGTAGTTCCTTTATAGCCTAACGTTAGTTTTTTCCTTCAGAAATCATAAAGTGGTGTTAATTTGTGGAGATTATCGTGCTGAACAAAACTTGAGTGTCATAAAATTGTATATTTAGCTATAAGCCAAAATCAAATGGAAAAATCCAGGAAAAGGAGCCGTGCAATGCTAACTTCTGGGTTGAACTACAAAAAGATGTCTTCCCTGAAACTCTCTATTCATTTGTTGTCTTCCTCTGATCAAAAATAACCCTCTGAACCCAGTCTAACACACAGGGGACAGTAGGTAAGGGAAAATGTCACTTTACTAATTAGTTTGCTTTTCTCTCCTCAGCACCGCCAGCGAAAACAACCTACGTTAGCTACACCAACCACGCCATGTGAATCAACGACTCCTTCAACTCGAGGACGTCCCGGGACTTTTAAAGAAGCAGATTTCTGTCACCACGAGGTGGTCTGAACACTCTGAAGGAACCAAACAAACCAAGACATCTGTGGTGTTTTTATGTTTACAGACTGCAGGGAACAGGCCTGAACGCCGCCCAAAAACTTGTTAGGATGAAAAGCTGAAAAAGCATCCGAATTTTCGCCAGGAAGTAAGAAGGAGGGTTACCTGAAAGCCTAAAAAAAAGAAATCCTAAAAGAAGTACAAAAAAGAAATTGTGGGGACCAAACATAATTGTTGTTATTCTAATTGTGCGTTAAAAAAAAAAAGTGAAAAAACTTGTGGTTGTGAACATTTCTGATTCTTGTCTCCTGTCGTCTCTGTCGACCTGCATTATGAGAAGAGTCCGTCGATGTTTCCGGAAAACTGGACGGTAGCTTTTGGTTGTGAAATGTCTAAATGCCATGGTTGAATTGAAGCATGCCCGTTTTTTATACAAATGATCTATTTATAATAAAGGAATGTTTCACAAGTGGGTGCCATGTTTCGGTCTGTTTAAGGGATGCACAGATTTAAAATAAATATACATTACAGTTTTGAATTACCACTCAGACGTCTGATCAGTAGGACCCACGGGCCTATCAGAAAGTTGCTATCAGAAACAATGCCTGACTGTTTTGGACGTAATATGGTCGGTGTTTACATTAGCATCGCTAACACTCAGAGCTAACCTGTACTGGAGAGCATGTGTGTGAAGAAGCAGGAAATAAAAAGGAACTCACCTTGTGGTATAACCGGCAAGAGAGAAAGCCTTTGAGCTCCATACTGTTTCAGAAATAATCCTTGATAATCCATGATATGGCATTTCATCACGGCAGTATTTAGTTTAGACAGTAGCTGCCGGGTCCCGCATGAGCTCAGACCCCTCCTTTTTTAATTATTTATCAATTTATTTATAAAGCTCTATACCCTAAATCAGCACTTTTGAAACAGGAAGTGAAATAGAGGGATATGAGGCATGGCTAGAATGGGTGATCTGTTTGGTATTTTGAGCAAAACACTTCATAGACATGTTTTTTATATATTTGTATATATCTGAGACCTATGCTATTGCCTAAAAATAGCATGATTGGTGACCTTTAAGATAAATGTCCAGTAAAAGATGAAATTAAATAAAAATATTTATATAGACATAAGAACTCAAACTCAAATGTCAAATAAAAGTTCAAATATAATCAAAATACTTATATAAAAAAATAAAAAAAATGTCCAATAATTAATATTGTTATATTAACATAAAAAGTTAAGTTAATTATGCACATTATACTGCATTATGTAACAGCTGATTAATGCTGACCTGCTGTTATAGAAGCTGCTCTGCAGTAAATAGAGAAGGTACAAATAGCTCCACTTAACAGATGCTACATAAAAGTATTGAACACATTAATGCATCACTAATTAAAATCCAATACCATAATAAACAAGCAGGAACGACCCATTATGCATAATTAATACTTTCCCTCTGCAGAGGATATAAAAAAAACTCCCTCCACACTGAATCTGACCTTTAACATCTCTCAGTGTGTGCCTCGTTACAGACTTTAAAAAAAAAAGACAGTCGATGTGATCGATACGTGGTGAGGAACCGGAGAGGTCGAATCGATACCTGCTGCCACGGAGAACTCCCCATGCATGTAATGAATATTTCTGCATCTGCTGGCAGAGAGGAAGAGGAAGGTGGAGCTGAGTGATGAAGCCTCGAGGCGTCCTGCTTTTATTTCCCCCGACGACGCTCTCATTTCCTCTCCAAACAGGAAGAACAGAAGCTCTGTCTTCACACTGAAATAAAAGCTGGAGATTAAACGGCTTCATCGGAGTCTCTCGGATGGTTTCTGATTTGTTGTCTCTTCTGTTTGATCAGGTGTTTGCCGTCCAGCTGTAACACTTTAACAGCCCTCAGGTAAGAGAGTGTATTTATATTTATGTCCATACACACACGGTTTTATATTGTTCCTCTGTCAGTAATAATGTGTCCTGGCGTCAAGTGAATATAAGAAATCAACAGCGGTGGAAGAAAACAAAGAACATTCACTGAAGTACATTTCGTATTTAACTAGAGTATTTCCATTTTTATGTTTTCCACTAGATTTCAGATGTTAATGATGTTCTTGTTACACTTTGACCACATGTATTTTATAGCTTTATTTACCAGCGAAAACAACCTACGTTAGCTACACCAACCACGCCATGTGAACGACTCCTTAAGCTCGAGGACGTCCCGGGACTTTTAAAGAAGCAGATTTCGGTCACCACGAGGTGCTCTGAACTCTCTGGAGGAACCAAACAAACCAACCAAACAAACCAAGGTGAAAAGCATCCCAGTTTTAGCCACACAGATTCAGATTATGAATACAAAATACTCTGAATGATGATGTTACAGGTTACCATAAAACCTAATTGATCCCAAGAGCTAGAAGTAATAAAACTTAGCTCCACATTTACAAACTGCAACAATAAAGATTCAATAATAAGTGTGTGTTATTCTAGAAGCGGCCATTATGTATTTGGCTTATAAAATATGTAGCTAATGCTCAGGTAACCCAATCAAAAATCGCAAAGTGCGAGCAAATCTGATCGGGGGTGCAAATCGTCTGTCTCCCCGCTGTTTCAACCTCGACCTCGGGACCACATGAGGAATCTGTCAGCAGACTTCAGTGAGGTCATTACTGCTCCTCAGATATGAGTGAAATTGTTCATGTGCTGGGACACTCTAATGGCAAATATCTGATTGAATAAAAGAGTGTATTCTGCGCAGAAACGTCTTGATTCCTGCTGTCTCCCCCCCTGCTGATTCCAGACTCACATGTGACAGATGTTTCAGCCGTATTGATCTTCTGATCCAACTCAAACCCAAAATGTTGAACTCCTTTTAACTTCCCAAACGAACCTCCAGTCGAAAAAAGGACAGCATGAGGAGAGCCCGGCCTCCGACAGACGGGTTAATGAGGTGATTATTGCTGATGCACATTTCAGATGAAGGAGCAGCTGATAGATACTGACATCGTGTCCCAAAGCGGCCCATTAACTGCTGTCTGTCCTACTTCACTGTTTCTCTGATTGAACACATCACTCTGAGTCTACATTTTACTAATTTGTGACGGAAATATGTTCAATATTAAATATGTTGTGTCCCTTAAAGCTCATAATTGTATAATTTTAAGAAAGAGACAGGAGTTTCTGAGATGGAAGTGAAACCACAACATGTTATTTTGCTAATTCTTAAGTATTCACAGATATGAAATAACTTAAATCATTTCATGCCAGTGTATATTTTACCAGTCCTTCTGTATGGTGTTTAAAGAGGCCATATTGTGCTTTTTGGGCATAATAAACACTTGCGCTTCTATTAGCTAGCACTCCAACACATTGTACGTGATATGCTAAGGAGCGGGACATCTCTAAGCAGTTGACCAATCATATCAGAGTCGGCCAGCTAACCAATCAGAGCAGACTGGGCTCTGGTTTCAGACAGAGGGTGAAAAGAGGTGCTGCAGCACAGACAGTATGAGACATGTCCCAGTAGAGACACTACATACTGATATACACCTGAACATCAGCAGGAGAGGACTCTTTAAAGTAGAGACACTACATACTGATATACACCTGAACATCAGCAGGAGAGGACTCTTTAAAGTAGAGACACTACATACTGATATACACCTGAACATCAGCAGGAGAGGACTCTTTAAAGTAGAGACACTACATACTGATATACACCTGAACATCAGCAGGAGAGTACTCTTTAAAGTAGAGACACTACATACTGATATACACCTGAACATCAGCAAGAGAGGACTCTTTAAAGTAGAGACACTACTTACTGATATACACCTGAACATCAGCAGGAGAGGACTCTTTAAAGTAGAGACACTACATACTGATATACACCTGAACATCAGCAGGAGAGGACTCTTTAAAGTAGAGACACTACTTACTGATATACACCTGAACATCAGCAGGAGAGGACTCTTTAAAGTAGAGACACTACATACTGATATACACCTGAACATCAGCAGGAGAGTACTCTTTAAAGTAGAGACACTACATACTGATATACACCTGAACATCAGCAAGAGAGGACTCTTTAAAGTAGAGACACTACATACTGATATACACCTGAACATCAGCAGGAGAGGACTCTTTAAAGTAGAGACACTACATACTGATATTCACCTGAACATCAGCAGGAGAGGACTCTTTAAAGTAGAGACACTACATACTGATATACACCTGAACATCAGCAGGAGAGGACTCTTTAAAGTAGAGACACTACATACTGATATACACCTGAACATCAGCAGGAGAGGACTCTTTAAAGTAGAGACACTACATACTGATATACACCTGAACATCAGCAGGAGAGGACTCTTTAAAGGAGAGACTCTACATACTGATATACACCTGAACATCAGCAGGAGAGGACTCTTTAAAGTAGAGACACTACATACTGATATACACCTGAACATCAGCAGGAGAGGACTCTTTAAAGGAGAGACACTACATACTGATATACACCTGAACATCAGCAGGAGAGGACTCTTTAAAGTAGAGACACTACATACTGATATACACCTGAACATCAGCAGGAGAGGACTCTTTAAAGTAGAGACACTACATACGGATATGAACCTGAAAATGAGCACGATAGGGCCCCTTTGGTTTGGAAACGTTGAAATATGTAGTCTGTATTTTTACCTCTTTGCCTGAATATTTACTTTGAAAGGCTCAGAGGTCGATTTTCAGGTTACATTAGTGGTTTGTTCGGTGAATTGGGACTCATTTGTTGGTGACCTCTAACCCCCACTGCTCTGAAATACAAGGAGCCAATAATGCCTCAACATGGAAAACAAAGATGGACATCTGAGGAAGATAATGAACGAGATACATCAATATTAGGTCTGAAAATGTATTTCTATTTACAGTGACATATACTTTTGTTTTCAAATCATAAGATCAAATCTTTATAAATGAAATATTTTTTGAATAAATATCTGGAAAACTGAACTTCTTAACAGAAAGATAAATTAATTCTTCATCATCGTGCCAGATAATTACAAATATGTCACCTCAGGCGTGGTTTGACAGTAAAACATAAAAAAAGAGAAACAAGCCGGCTAAAAACATTAAGGTTTAAATTTAAATGTAACTCATTATCATCCCAGCCATCTGTCACATATAACACAGGATATGTTTTCATTCTCTCTCCAGCTGCTGTTTGTATAATACATATACAGACAGTGTGTCAGAAATCCATCCAATAATCAATAATAATATTTATAATTATTTCGTGTTGGGAAGAGAAATATGACAGACGGAGTGAGTTTGTTTCCTCGGAGGAAGAATGAGTCGAGGGTTGGCAGGAGATTTTATTTATGAAGCGACTGCCAGGAAGTCCTTCACTGCCAAAATAATAAATACTCAACAAAAGGAAAATTTAATTCTGCCCACTGAGGTTTCCAGAAATAGGAATTAGGCTAAAAGATTCATAAACATTATTAATCTGAGGGCAAAACAACACAAGACAGGCCTAAAACTCTGTAAGCATATGTAATACATGCTTAGTTTATTCTTCCATGTGTCTTTTGTTAAATAATGCTCTTGTTCACGTGTGTATCACGGCAAGACGTGAACATGTGACGATTTACCATGCTGGGAGACGTGAAGATGTCACGATTTCGTCCCCTCAAACGTGACAGTTACACGGTATTGTTAACATGGCCCAACCACTGGAGAAATACCCGGAAATGCCAAGCAAATGCTCTACCCCGACGGTCGGTTGTTATTGTCAATATTAAAGGTGGGGTAGGTAAGTTTGAGAAACCGGCTCGAGATACACTTTTTGTTATATTCCATGGAATGCTCTTAACATCCCGATAGCAATGAATATCTGAAGTGCTTTGACAAAAAATCCATACAAAAATGTCATCTGTGGAAGCCGTAGTACTGTAAAAAGCACGACCAATCATCTGAGCCGGCCCGGCTAAAGTAACTGGATGGCCTACCTGCCTGTCAGCCTTCCATCTGTGCACAAACTTATCTCGTGCCCTCATTGGTCATGTGCGCGTTCGTGTGTGTTGGAGGAGGGGCTCTGTGAGGAAGTGGCAGATTTTCTCCGGTTGTGTATTTTCAAATTCCAGCGATCTCGAGCCGGTTTCTCAAACTTACCTACCCTACCTTTAATATAATAATTATTTATTTTTTAATAGTCACACTCAATTTCGCCGATTTTCTTGTTGCCCCAGCTGGTCGACACCTCTTTTAGCAGAAACAAAGGCACGTTAATGTATTAAATCGATGTTAATCCATGTGTGTGGTTGTGGAATTAACGGTGGTGACGTTGTGCGATTGCGTTGCCAGGCAACAACTTGGGTTCATGTTAATTTACAAACTCTTCAACCCTAGTTATATTTAAAAACATTTTAGAAGGCCTTTAATGTAATACTTTAATGTAAATAAAAATTGTTGTGTGAATAAAGTCAGAGGCTTGGATTCAAAATGGACTTTTAAACTTTTTTCCACCAGACTGAGAAATACTTTGAAATGGTTTCTTTCCGGGACCTCAAAACGAAACTCTGACATCTTCACTCAGCGTGACGTGAAGTTTGATCTTTATAGGCACCCTTACTTTTGCCTTTTTCCACAGAATTTATAAAAAGAGACACTTTTTCAAAATGTTTGTATCGCCCTGATCCTCTTCTTTGTACAACGCATGGTCCGTTGTTGTGTTTTATTTATACCGTATGTCAAAAGTTGAACTAAGACGATAAATCAAAAGTAAAGGCATGACAGAATAAAGTCCTCCTCTCTGACAGATAACAGAGACACCAGCAGCTTCCTCCTCTCTGCCGTTACAACTGCAGCGTCAGCTTAATTGGCTGTTTGACAGACACGCTGTGGGGTTTATTCATGACTCAGCACTTTCATCCAGACGCTGCAGGTGGCCCCGGGGCCAATTACTGTCTGAGAGTTTACACTGTTTAATTAATCTGCATTTCCAGAGAGGAGGAATCGATTCAAACTAGATTCAGTTATGAAACCTTAAAGGACCCCTAATATTGTCTTTGTCATCAATATATTACAGGTCTCAGATATATACAGAGCCTGTCTCTGATTGGCTGAAACACCAAACAGATCATTGCAGCATCCCATAATCCCCTCTGTTTCAGCCCTGTTTCAAAAGTGCTGATTCTCAAATTCATCATACTTTATAGTCTTCTTGCATGCTAATGTCTATATTTGTAAAGTAAAAAAATCTGCCAGATAAATGAGTGAAGTATACGTACATCAGATCAGTTGGTAACCCAAAATAAAGGAGAAAATCTTCACAGTCACGAGGCTAGAACAAACAAATGTTTTTAGAAACCGTTGCACAAAAATTACAGTTTACTTTTGCTGAATTTTCTGGCAACATTTTCAACAGAAAATACCGAAAATTACCGCATTTTCACAAAAATATTATAATTTTTTTCACCTAATTTAATGCCGACGATTATGAAAAAGAAACTGGATGACAAATTAATTTTCCGATTTATTTAAAAGAATTGCTGGAAATGTTTTGTTGATTTCTTTGTAGAATTTTCTGCTAGCTAATCTAAAATGATTACCACAATGCCTGCTTTAAAGTGTCTTTGGGAAACTCTGATGAGAACATTACGAGGGGTTTAAAAACAGCGTAATGATCCTTTAGATGCCAGTGAGTGAGTCAGGAGGTCTTCCATCAACACCCGCAGACTGCCGATCCTCTGATCCATATTTATTTAACACACGCGCCGACAGCTTTCAGATTAAAGAATATAAATATTGATTCAGATTCTTTTCATCGCAGGAAACCTCACATCCCGCCTGATGGATTCTGACGTACGGACGGGAAATGTATTTATAACCCCCCCCAGGTATTGATTCAAAGGTGTGTGTGTGTGTGTGTGTGTGTGTGTGTGTGTGTGTGTGTGTGTGTGTGTGTGTGTGTGCGTGTGCGTGTGCGTGTGCGTGTGCGTGTGCGTGTGCGTGTGCGTGCGTGCGGTTTTAATTGCCTGCAGGTGGGTTCAGTCCCAGGTGGTCCCTCTCTCTCCTTGTTGCGGTTCAGCTCACAGGTCACTGCACGATCTGCATGTGTGGAAACAGTATATCTATATATATATTGATTTATTTCTCTATATATACTGTTTCCATACATGCAGTATACGTCAATAAGGCTGTGTGTGTGTGAAGGAAGTGTGACATTGCATACGTGTATGAAAAGGATAGTTTTGATCAGCCGTCAGAATAAATATACGTCATTTGTTCAGACAGGAAATTGGGTTTAGTGAGAGTTGCTTCATTTACGAATGAAAATGAAAAATATTTATATAAACAAAGAAAGTTAAAGGGAAATATAAAAAAAATTATAATAATAATTATAAAAACATAGGTTGAATTAAAATGTCCATTACAAACATAAAATAAAATAAAATATTAAATGAACACAAAAAGTTTAAGGAAAATGTCCAATGAAATTACAATTTAATAGAAAATAGAATAAAAACACTTAAAAAAGCACAAGAACTAAATGTCAAATAATGCAATTCAGCATATATATCTGTATCATACGAATATACACGGTTGTTGACTGGCTGGAATGAGCATTTTAAAGATATAAAAGCTGGATAAGTGAATCCCAAAGAGCCGAGTTTGCATTTCTCTCTCCAGATTTACGACCTCAGACAAACTGTGGACTAGAATGTATTTTTTTCCTGACCTCAAAATGCCATCTGTGATGAAGCTGCAGGAGAGTAACTCTTAAAACTGAGACGCTACACATCTTTCGGGGTTGTAAAAAGTACTTCATGATAACTTCTGTTTATCACTTACAGCTAGATACATCATGCCTGAGATTGGAGGAGGTGTACGATGGCACATTTGAGAAGCAGGAACGAACAAACATTTTAAGAAATATTTGGACAAAAACTACAGATTTGTTTGTGGAATGTTCTGCCAAATAATCCAAAATAATTACAGACTTTTTAGCCACATTTTCTGCTAAAAAATACTGCATTTTCTGCCAAACAATCTTAATTAATGACTGAATTTACTGCCAAATAATCAGTAATAATTACAGAATATTCAGCCACTTTTTCAGCTTAAAAATACTGCATTTTCTGCAAAACAATCCTAAATAATGACCACATTTTCAGGAGGATTCTCTGCCAAATAATCTGAAATAATTACTATATGATTACATAACTTTCTGCCAATTATTCAAAATAAATTAGTGAATTTTCTGCCTTATTTTGGCAAAGAAATCTAAAGAAATGACACATTTTCTGCCCAAATAATCCTAAATAATTACTGAATAATGACCTCATTTCTTTCTGACTAATCTGAAATGATAACTGAAAAAGTACGACATTTTCTGCCAAATGTATCTAAAATAATGTCTGAATACCTCTCATAACTGAACAGCTGTCACACTCCATGTTTTTGAAAACACGTTAAGCCTGACGTGTATCCTCCACAAACGTTGGAGGAAGCGTGTGTTGTGGGTGTTACATTTTTGCAGTTTTGACATATTCATATTCGGATGTTCCGCTCTCAGATCTCTCTCTCTGATTCTCTGCTGATATTAACATGTAAATCCGACAGAAGATAAGCGTGTTAAATCTGCTGTTTGCATCTCACTCTGTTGACTATTTATAAACGGCACAATGAAAGCTGGGTTGTCACAAATTGACTTTTAAAATGCAAACTCATGCATAAACATGATCCTGCAGAGGAGCAGCTCTCTCTCTCCTGCCGTCGCTCCACAGTCACAGCTCCCTGAAGTCTGCAGGATGAACACTCTGCTTTCAGTCGAGTGTATCAGGGCGCTGCATGCTTTTCATCAACAGTTGTTATTCAACAGAAAGACAGTAAATACTCAGGAAGCATCAGTGCAATTAATCCTCTCAATCAAACCTGTCATCAGAGGTTATTCTGGCCGCTTCAGAACAGATTGATTGAAATGCTACGGTTTCATTTTCATTAATGTCCTCTATATTTATTCAAATTCAAAGGTTTTATTGTCAAATGCACATAAGCTACAGTGTAGAAATGGCAATGAAATGATTATGAATCGAGCTCCTCCAACTATGCAGGTCCCTTAACCCTTAGATGCATAAGTGGGTCTTTTTGGACCCGGTGAGGTGGTTTTCTTGAAATATCTTTGTAATTACATTTTTTTATCATTTCATATTCCAGCTATTCCTCAAAAAACATGTTTTGGATATCATGCCATTCACATTTTTAATTTACATTTTAAGAAATTGTAGTTTTTGTATTACTACCCCAAGCTTCCATAAGTGGGTCAAAAATGACCCGCATGCATTTTCTATGGGATTTCGGATTTTTTTCCAAATGTAAAAAAAAAAAGAATTGTGAAAAATTAAATATAAATATTTCTAGTGTGAACCAAAATATAATACTAAATATTATGCAAGTGATTTTTCTTAACCAAAATGACAAAAATGGCATAAAAACACATGTTATTCTAATACGGGTCCTTTTTGACCCACTTATGGAAGAGTGTGGGGTCCAGTCACTCGGGCATCTAAGGGTTAAAGAGGCCCTATTCTATTTTTTGGCTTTTCCCTTTTCCTGTAGTGCGTTATAGGTGCATGTAAATGGTCTGCTAGGGCTAAAATCCCAAAGTTCCTTCGCATGAAACGCCTCCATTGGACTCCTTTGTTTACTTCCTGAACCTGTAGTTACATCACTATCTCTAAGCGGTTGAAAAACAACAAAGCTCATCCTCCCCAAACACATCCAGTCACATGTTGGTACCTGTCCAAAGTCCAACACTTGAAGCAGGAATGATTGGTTTCCTCTTAAAAAAAATGACTAAATTGGCCTTTTTCTCCTAAATGCATCCGAGGAACCTGGCGCCTCTCCGGATTCTGAGAGCGCAGAGAGACGAGACGTTAGGCTGCAACACTTACTCAGTCACACTTTGAATAACGTGTGACTCAAAATGCACACAGGTGCTGAACACACATCACACACACCTACACACACTCCTGCTGATACACACCTGCACATAGAGACACACTCAGACTCTGCCTCCTCCTCTTCATCACCCCCTCCTGAGGCTGCGTTATAATTAGCCGTGGCCCCGCGGGACCCCTGCGAGCAGAGATGACCCATCATGGACGCTCCGAAATTAATGATCCACACGCCCTGTCACGCACATTGTGGAATTTTTAGAGATGGCAAACGTACACACATCCTTTACTCAAGTAGAAGTACAGATACTCATGTTTAAAAATACTCTGGTAAAAGTAGAAGTACTGACTAAACTTCTTTACTCAAGTAAAAGTAAAGAGGGCTTTGAAATGTACTTCAGTAAAAAGTACCCATAACTAGCAGCTGTTTTAAAGAGTACCTGACCTCCCTTTATATTAATAGAACAATAATGTCATTGTTAGCTAATGAATGTTTCCATGCTGAACAACGGCAACATGACAACGTTTTCATTGGTCCCTCTTCTTTAGAGAAGACCAGGAAATGATGGATACACGGATCGTGTTCAAATCAATAGGCACGCAATGACTCTAAATAATAATGATCACGCCACATTCAAACTAAAGGAACCAGCCTGTTTGGAAAATGAGAGAAGTAGAAAGTACAGGTATTTGAGTTCAACATGTAAGAAGTAGAAAGTACAGGTATTTGGGTTCAACATGTAAGAAGTAGAAAGTACAGGTATTTGGGTTCAACATGTAAGAAGTAGAAAGTACAGGTATTTGGGTTCAACATGTAAGAAGTAGAAAGTACAGGTATTTGTGTTCAACATGTAAGAAATAGAAAGTTCAGGTATTTGTGTTCAACATGTAAGAAGCAGAAAGTACAGGTATTTGTGTTCAACATGTAAGAAGCAGAAAGTACAGGTATTTGGGTTCAACATGTAAGAAGTAGAAAGTACAGGTATTTGTGTTCAACATGTAAGAAGTAGAAAGTACAGGTATTTGTGTTCAACATGTAAGAAGTAGAAAGTACAGGTATTTGTGTTCAACATGTAAGAAGTAGAAAGTACAGGTATTTGGGTTCAACATGTAAGAAGTAGAAAGTACAGGTATTTGTGTTCAACATGTAAGAAGTAGAAAGTACAGGTATTTGTGTTCAACATGTAAGAAGTAGAAAGTACAGGTATTTGTGTTCAACATGTAAGAAGTAGAAAGTACAGGTATTTGTGTTCAACATGTAAGAAGTAGAAAGTACAGGTATTTGTGTTCAACATGTAAGAAGTAGAAAGTACAGGTATTTGTGTTCAAAATGTAAGAAGTAGAAAGTACAGGTATTTGGGTTCAACATGTAAGAAGTAGAAAGTACAGGTATTTGGGTTCAACATGTAAGAAGTAGAAAGTACAGGTATTTGGGTTCAACATGTAAGAAGTAGAAAGTACAGGTATTTGTGTTCAACATGTAAGAAGTAGAAAGTACAGGTATTTGTGTTCAACATGTAAGAAGTAGAAAGTACAGGTATTTGTGTTCAACATGTAAGAAGTAGAAAGTACAGGTATTTGTGTTCAACATGTAAGAAGTAGAAAGTACAGGTATTTGTGTTCAAAATGTAAGAAGTAGAAAGTACAGGTATTTGGGTTCAACATGTAAGAAGTAGAAAGTACAGGTATTTGGGTTCAACATGTAAGAAGTAGAAAGTACAGGTATTTGGGTTCAACATGTAAGAAGTAGAAAGTACAGGTATTTGGGTTCAAAATGTAAGAAGTCGAAGTAAAAAGTCGTCAGAAAAATAAGTAGTGGAGTAAAGTACTGATACCAGAAGAATGTACTTAAGTACAGTAACGAAGTATTTGTACTCCACTACTTCCCACCTCTGGCAATTTGTACCGTTAACTTTGGCAGCGATTGGAAGCATTGCTTTCTTCTTCATTATCATGTTCATATAAAAGGCACCCAGAGGATTGTGGGAGATAGAAACTGGCTCAAAGATGACGTCAGAGAGAAAAGCTGTGGGTTCAGTGATTTGTTATGGGGTGGTTATAACGCGATGAGGATCAAACTAATGAGGAATAGTAACAGACATGAGCGGAGAGAAACTGCCTCTGGAACACAGGGATTTGATCCTTTGCAGACCATTTACATGCACTAAAACCTATATAATTACATGAAAGGGAAACCCATAAAATGCATAGCATGGCTTCATGAACACGCTCAGGTATTTTCATGGATGAAGATGAAGATATCACACGCCACGTTCACCTCGCCCTGCGACACTAAGCCGACCCCCCCGAAGTCTCTGATTAAGATAACCTTCCTCATAACATAACAAGGACACGCGCTTCATTTCTTTTCCACATCATTGCTGTTATTGATTCAGACTGAAGGAGTCGAGCCCAGCTCCCTCTGAGATGCTGCTGCTGATAAAAAGTGAAGGTAATTTCCTCTGAGGTCAAACTCTTCATCACACAGGGAAACAGCCGAAAAGGGACGAAGAGGAGCGCCAGAGGAAGAAAGGGAAACATATTTTGACTCGGGAGAAGCCTTTAGGCAAAGGTGGAAAAAGTAGCTGGAGAGGACTCTTTAAAGTAGAGACACTACATACTGATATACACCTGAACATCAGCAGGAGAGGACTCTTTAAAGTAGAGACACTACATACTGATATACACCCGAACATCAGCAGGAGAGGACTCTTTAAAGTAGA
This sequence comes from Trematomus bernacchii, assembly GCF_902827165.1. Lineage (NCBI taxonomy): Eukaryota > Metazoa > Chordata > Actinopteri > Perciformes > Nototheniidae > Trematomus > Trematomus bernacchii. The sequence goes on along the minus strand of NW_022987575.1, from coordinate 673,923 downwards.
GACACTACATACTGATATACACCCGAACATCAGCAGGAGAGGACTCTTTAAAGTAGAGACACTACATACTGATATACACCTGAACATCAGCAGGAGAGGACTCTTTAAAGTAGAGACACTACATACTGATATTCACCTGAACATCAGCAGGAGAGGACTCTTTAAAGTAGAGACACTACATACTGATATACACCTGAACATCAGCAGGAGAGGACTCTTTAAAGTAGAGACACTACATACTGATATACACCCGAACATCAGCAGGAGAGGACTCTTTAAAGTAGAGACACTACATACTGATATACACCCGAACATCAGCAGGAGAGGACTCTTTAAAGTAGAGACACTACATACTGATATACACCCGAACATCAGCAGGAGAGGACTCTTTAAAGTAGAGACACTACATACTGATATACACCTGAACATCAGCAGGAGAGGACTCTTTAAAGTAGAGACACTACATACTGATATTCACCTGAACATCAGCAGGAGAGGACTCTTTAAAGTAGAGACACTACATACTGATATACACCTGAACATCAGCAGGAGAGGACTCTTTAAAGTAGAGACACTACATACTGATATACACCTGAACATAAGCAGGAGGGGACTCTTTAAAGTAGAGACACTACATACTGATATACACCTGAACATCAGCAGGAGAGGACTCTTTAAAGTAGAGACACTACATACTGATATACACCTGAAACATCAGCAGGAGAGGACTCTTTAAAGTAGAGACACTACATACTGATATACACCTGAACATCAGCAGGAGAGGACTCTTTAAAGTAGAGACACTACATACTGATATACACCTGAACATCAGCAGGAGAGGACTCTTTAAAGTAGAGACACTACATACTGATATACACCTGAACATCAGCAGGAGAGGACTCTTTAAAGTAGAGACACTACATACTGATAACACCTGAATCATCAGCAGGAGAGGACTCTTTAAAGTAGAGACACTACATACTGATATACACCTGAACATCAGCAGGAGAGGACTCTTTAAAGTAGAGACACTACATACTGATATACACCTGAACATCAGCAGGAGAGGACTCTTTAAAGTAGAGGCACTACATACTGATATACACCTGAACATCAGCAGGAGAGGACTCTTTAAAGTAGAGACACTACATACTGATATACACCTGAACATCAGCAGGAGAGGACTCTTTAAAGTAGAGACACTACATACTGATATATACCTGAACATCAGCAGGAGAGGACTCTTTAAAGTAGAGACACTACATACTGATATACACCTGAACATCAGCAGGAGAGGACTCTTTAAAGTAGAGACACTACATACTGATACAAAAATATGAACTGTAAAGTTAGCATTATAATTTATAAGGCCCCTTCTAAATATAAATAAAGAAAGTATATATCTATATAAAAAAACACAATGAAATCGGTAAACTGTAGGAAAATAACAACAATGATGCTGTCATGAACAGGATGATATACAGGCTGCTTTAGGCGGATACATGCAGTGTGTGTAGGTTTGTGTTTGACAGTGATGATGTTTACACATTTTAAAACAAAACATTTTATTGTACAGGAAACTTCCCCTCCCTCCTCAGGCTGCTCCATGGATCAATATGACACCCAGAGGAGCAGGAGGAGGATGTTGATGTGTGTTTTACTGCTCAGGGATTTGATGCAGACAGAAACACTTGAGTAGTTTTTGCTCCAGGCCTTCAGCGGTGCAGGGAAAGAGAGCAGGACAGCTGGAGGAGAGCGGCTGAACTGTATCTTGGCCTACAGGTGTTTCTGCTGACAGAGGATGAATGTTTTCTCTGTAATGCATTCAGAAGGAGGCGGCAGCCGCCAAGAAAACATGCTGCGGACAGATAAGTGATCCAACAAAGAAATGCTGCTGTGACAATGGATGGCTCGGCACGCAGGATTTAAGCCGCTGAATATACTCAATCTATCTCAAGCCTTTTCTTCTAAAAAGTCAATAGAGGATACTTGTAAAGATGTGAAGACAGCGCTGGAGAAGAGGAAATGTTTCTTAGCAGAGAAACAAACAAGGACGAGTTGGAACAAAAAGATTATGTAAAACAGAAACATGCAAACTTTTATCATCTTTATTTTAGGCATGTGTGTGAAGATGCCTGCTTTCAGTCGTGCATGAGAAACATGTTATTGTTGCCAAATAACAATAATCCTTCAAAGCAGAATCATATTTCCTGCATAACAATTCAAATCCAGAAGCACCCGAACATACTGTAAATAATCTGTGTAAAGTTAACTATGTGGGCCTGATCATACTTGTTTTTAATCAAATCCATACATCTTGATATATATATACACTAAACTGAATGATGTAGTAGAAAGTTTAAAATGGGGGCCGTAGGCTGCGCATGTTTCGTGAAGTTGGTGAAGATGTTTCCTCATCTTCATGTGTTTTGGCACATTTGTGTTTTTATATTCACATTGTTTCTGAAGCTGCAGCGTGTCTCTCATAATGTATTTGTTTTGGGCTGTGGTGGCGAATTTGCACCTGTCGGCCACCGTAGAAGAAAGCTTGACACTTTAGAGGCTGCAACCCACGTCTCATTCAAAAAATAGTTTCAACATTAGAATTCAAATATCTAATGAATAAACAGAACCAAACATAACCCTTAAACCAGCTCCACAGAGGACTGGTGTCCCTTATTCATTCCAGAGGTGGGAAGTAGTGGAGTACAAATACTTCGTTACTGTACTTAAGTACATTTTTCTGGTATCAGTACTTTACTCCACTACTTATTTTTCTGACGACTTTTTACTTTGACTTCTTACATTTTGAACACAAATACCTGTACTTTCTACTTCTTACATTTTGAACCCAAATACCTGTACTTTCTACTTCTTACATGTTGAACACAAATACCTGTACTTTCTACTTCTTACATTTTGAACACAAATACTTGTACTTTCTACTTCTTACATGTTGAACACAAATACCTGTACTTTCTACTTCTTACATTTTGAACACAAATACCTGTACTTTCTACTTCTTACATGTTGAACACAAATACCTGTACTTTCTACTTCTTACATTTTGAACCCAAATACCTGTACTTTCTACTTCTTACATGTTGAACACAAATACCTGTACTTTCTACTTCTTACATGTTGAACCCAAATACCTGTACTTTCTACTTCTTACATGTTGAACACAAATATCTGTACTTTCTACTTCTTACATGTTGAACCCAAATACCTGTACTTTCTACTTCTTACATGTTGAACCCAAATACCTGTACTTTCTACTTCTTACATGTTGAACACAAATACCTGTACTTTCTACTTCTTACATGTTGAACACAAATACTTGTACTTTCTACTTCTTACATGTTGAACACAAATACCTGTACTTTCTACTTCTTACATTTTGAACCCAAATATCTGTACTTTCTACTTCTTACATTTTGAACACAAATACCTGTACTTTCTACTTCTTACATTTTGAACCCAAATACCTGTACTTTCTACTTCTTACATGTTGAACACAAATACCTGTACTTTCTACTTCTTACATTTTGAACACAAATACCTGTACTTTCTACTTCTTACATGTTGAACCCAAATACCTGTACTTTCTACTTCTTACATGTTGAACACAAATACCTGTACTTTCTACTTCTTACATGTTGAACCCAAATACCTGTACTTTCTACTTCTTACATGTTGAACCCAAATACCTGTACTTTCTACTTCTTACATTTTCCAAACAGGCTGGTTCCTTTAGTTTGAATGTGTGTTTGGTGGCGTGATCATTATTATTTAGAGTCATTGCGTGCCTATTGATTTGAACACGATCCGTGTATCCATCATTTCCTGGTCTTCTCTAAAGAAGAGGGACCAATGAAAACGTTGTCATGTTGCCGTTGTTCAGCATGGAAACATTCATTAGCTAACAATGACATTATTGTTCTATTAATATAAAGGGAGGTCAGGTACTCTTTAAAACAGCTGGAAGTTATGGGTACTTTTTACTGAAGTACATTTCAAAGCCCTCTTTACTTTTACTTGAGTAAAGAGGTTTAGTCAGTACTTCTACTTTTACCAGAGTATTTTTAAACACGAGTATCTGTACTTCTACTTGAGTAAAGGATGTGTGTTCTTTTGCCATCTCCGTTCATTTCATCAGTCAACACAGAATTATCTCAAAAACAGTTGAGTCTTCTTTTTTTGCTGCCTGTCTATAAACACAAATCCCTTCAGAGTTAATCATATTCTTCTTCTCCTGTACATTTATCACACCTGGCATACTCTGATAATGCTTCGTTGGCAGTCTGAACTCCTCCATCCTGCAGGAACACGTGCAGCAGTTATTGTTGTTTTGTCGTGCTGATGTCTCCGTCCTGAATCTGTCAGAGCAGATGAGACGTGGAGCTGCACCGGAGCCTTTAGCTCAGCCGTTACTCACCATCCCCCCGCTGTCATCCGACATGTTGTCTTCAGACGGAGACGCTGAACCCCACCGTCCTGTCTGTGCGCATCAAAATCAAACGCACCTCTCTGTAAATACAGTTGTGTTGTTGCATGCAGCAGTAAGTCAGAAGAGATACTCCTCTTTAAGCTCTTCTTCCTCTGCGCTCTGTTCCCTGACAGCCATCATATCAAATCATCATATTCTATTTATATGTATATAGACTTTTTATTTAATATTTTTGTATTTTATTATATATGTTGGATTGTTGGAGGAGCTCAGGTTATAAGATTTTCATTGCCATTTCTACACAGTAGCTTTGTGCATATGACAATAAAAAATGTGGACACCTGAACATCAGCAGGAGAGGACTCTTTAAAGTAGAGACACTACATACTGATATACACCTGAACATCAGCAGGAGAGGACTCTTTAAAGTAGAGACACTACATACTGATATACACCTGAACATCAGCAGGAGAGGACTCTTTAAAGTAGAGACACTACATACTGATATACACCTGAACATCAGCAGGAGAGGACTCTTTAAAGTAGAGACACTACATACTGATATACACCTGAACATCAGCAGGAGAGGACTCTTTAAAGTAGAGACACTACATACTGATATACACCTGAACATCAGCAGGAGAGGACTCTTTCAAGTAGAGACACTACATACTGATATACACCTGAACATCAGCAGGAGAGGACTCTTTCAAGTAGAGACACTACATACTGATATACACCTGAACATCAGCAGGAGAGGACTCTTTAAAGTAGAGACACTACATACTGATATACACCTGAACATCAGCAGGAGAGGACTCTTTAAAGTAGAGACACTACATACTGATATACACCTGAACATCAGCAGGAAAGGACTCTTTAAAGTAGAGACACTACATACTGATATACACCTGAACATCATCAGGTGAGGACTCTTTAAAGTAGAGACACTACATACTGATATACACCTGAACATCAGCAGGAGAGGACTCTTTAAAGTAGAGACACTACATACTGATATACACCTGCACATCAGCAGGAGAGGACTCTTTAAAGTAGAGACACTACATACTGATATACACCTGAACATCAGCAGGAGAGGACTCTTTAAAGTAGAGACACTACATACTGATATACACCTGAACATCAGCAGGAGAGGACTCTTTAAAGTAGAGACACTACATACTGATATACACCTGAACATCATCAGGTGAGGACTCTTTAAAGTAGAGACACTACATACTGATATACACCTGAACATCAGCAGGAGAGGACTCTTTAAAGTAGAGACACTACATACTGATATACACCTGAACATCAGCAGGAGAGGACTCTTTAAAGTAGAGACACTACATACTGATATACACCTGAACATCAGCAGGAGAGGACTCTTTAAAGTAGAGACACTACATACTGATATACACCTGAACATCAGCAGGAGAGGACTCTTTAAAGTAGAGACAATACTCAGGTCATAAGATTTTCATTGCCATCTCTACCCTGTAGCTTTGTGCATGTGACAATAAAACCTTTGAATTTGAATTTAAATCAGCCACTGCAACAGAGTCGCTGAGCATCCAGAGGAACGACTAACACACACAGCTGCTGTTGATTTATATTTACAAAGTTGAGAGTTTGAAAGTTTAATGCTCTCGCTACCTTCAGGCACACAGAGGATCCAGGTGCACATTCAAGAACATTGGTATAAAGTGATGGGAACATAATGAAGACCCAAGAGGTGAACTATGAGGCAAAAACACACCTGTTTTGCGTTCATCTTGGCCAGTGGTGGGAAGTAACTAAGTACATGTACTCATACATTACTTAAGTACAATTTTGAGATACTTGTGCTTTAATTCAGTATTTATATGTAATGCTACTTCATACTTCTACTCCTCGACAATTCAGAGGTACATGTTGTACTTTTCCTCCACTACATGTATTTAATACCTTTAGTTACTTCACAGATCTGGATGAATGATGTGAAATATAATCAAGTGTTAAATCAGACTTTAGTTCCACCTGGAGTAAATTCACAAGCTACCCTGCAGTATACAAAGTCATTCAAACTAGCTGCACCTTTACCAGCTTTGAGAACACTTTCATGATCAATCATTATAAAACATATCATATATATTATTCTGAAATGGACCAATCTGCACAATGACTACTTTTACTGTCGCTACTTTAACTATATTTTGATGAGAATACTTTTCTACTTTTACTTGAGTAACATTTTGAATGCAGGACTTTTACTGTAACAGAGTATTCCTACACTCTGGTACTTCTACTTTTACTCAAGTACAAGATCTGAGTACATCTCCTTTTACTCAAGTACCAGATCTGAGTACTTCTACTTTTACTCAAGTACAAGATCTGAGTACTTCTACTTTTACTCAAGTACAAGATCTGAGTACTTCTACTTTTACTCAAATACAAGATCTGAGTACTTCTACTTTTACTCAAATACAATATCTGAGTACTTCTCATTTTACTGAAGTACAATATCTGAGTACTTCTCCTTTTACTGAAGTACAATATCTGAGTACTTCTCCCTCCTCTGCGGCAGAACAACACTGGGGAACCCCAAAAGTGTTTGAACACAAATGACATAATGCGGATTTAAACAAATGAACTAGAAGTGACTTTGAGCAGTTTGTTTTGAAGCCTAATGTCAAAACCGTTGATAGCATCATCCACGCTCAAATGAGTCTAATTTTAGTCACATTTTAAGTGCAATTTTTTTAAACAAAAGTGTTTCCTCTGTGCATTTTTCTCCTCTTATTGTGACTTCCAGATGACACTTGAACGCTGCCACAACAAAACAGAGACATCCAAATATTTATCAGCTGGAGTAATGGAAAAATAAATGGGCAGTGCCGCCGCTCATAGTGACACTTCAATAAGTCTTCCCACAGCCAGACAAAAAGCTGGAAATTCAATTTGGAGTGTCAAAATGCTTACGCCGTCTGCGACTGACACGAACGAAATTGTTGTTTCAAGTGAGAGGAAAAGTCCTGCTGCCTCTCAAGGACACTCAGCTGTAAACCATGCAACACAAGAGGAATTCATTAGGATGTACGTTTAAATATAATGCTCCTAAAGAACCAGTATGTTTTTGTCATTCTCAAGTAATAATATGAATAAAACAAACACAATATGGAGGTAATTGATTATAAACTCTCATTTGTTATTGCTGACGATTGAACAATACTGTTAGGAGTTTTTATGTTCACATTTTTCTGCTTTGCGAGCGATCAATAAAACTGCAGATCAGTGGTTAAACTAGAATAATTTAAATACATCTTCAGCCATTGCAGATTCTTATGCAAAAATAATTATTAATTGGAGGATTTCAATTATAAACTCATACACATGCATATAAATAAGAAAACTGATCATTTTGATCTTCCACCTCATGGATGTGACTTGTCTCTATTGGCATCTCTCTTTTTTTTTTTAATCCCTTCTGTTCCAGCTGCTGATTTAAAAATGTTCCTCTGGCAGAGAAACCATCTGAACCCCTGCAGAGACGCATAACGAGCTCAGTAATCATACTGTAATTGTGAGTGGGCGGCTCAGATTGAGCTTGAGTTTATGTTTCTATGCAATGCATGTGTGCAGGAGTGTGACAGTGTGTATTCATCTGTGCTCAGAGGCGGAGTGCATGTCCTTTCGTCGTGTCCTTGAGTCCAGTTAAGAAGAACAACATTCAACAGCCTTTTCTATAGTGTGATATGTAGCTTTGTGTGCATGTACATGGTCTGAAAATATGAAATCCCTGTGTTTCTCTCCCCCCCCTGAAACGCCTCCATTCGACTCCTTTGTTTACTGCCAGAACATAATAATAATAACACTTGCGCTTCTATTGGCTAGCGCTCCAACACATTGTACATATAGGCTAAGGGGCGGGACATCTCTAAGGGGTTGACCAATCACAACAGAGCCTGACAGCTAACAGGCAGTATGAGAACAATAAAGAGCTGTTTGAACATTAAAGCATGGAGACATGTCCCAGTAGAGACACTACATACTGATATACACCTGAACATCAGCAGGAGAGGACTCTTTAAAGTAGAGACACTACATACTGATATACACCTGAACATCAGCAGGAGAGGACTCTTTAAAGTAGAGACACTACATACTGATATACACCTGAACATCAGCAGGAGAGGACTCTTTAAAGTAGAGACACTACATACTGATATACACCTGAACATCAGCAGGAGAGGACTCTTTAAAGTAGAGACACTACATACTGATATACACCTGAACATCAGCAGGAGAGGACTCTTTAAAGTAGAGACACTACATACTGATATACACCTGAACATCAGCAGGAGAGGACTCTTTAAAGTAGAGACACTACATACTGATATACACCTGAACATCAGCAGGAGAGGACTCTTTAAAGTAGAGACACTACATACTGATATACACCTGAACATCAGCAGGAGAGAACTCTTTAAAGTAGAGACACTACATACTGATATACACCTGAACATCAGCAGGAGAGAACTCTTTAAAGTAGAGACACTACATACTGATATACACCTGAACATCAGCAGGAGAGAACTCTTTAAAGTAGAGACACTACATACTGATATACACCTGAACATCAGCAGGAGAGGACTCTTTAAAGTAGAGACACTACATACTGATATACACCTGAACATCAGCAGGAGAGGACTCTTTAAAGTAGAGACACTACATACTGATATACACCTGAACATCAGCAGGAGAGGACTCTTTAAAGTAGAGACACTACATACTGATATACACCTGAACATCAGCAGGAGAGGACTCTTTAAAGTAGAGACACTACATACTGATATACACCTGAACATCAGCAGGAGAGGACTCTTTAAAGTAGAGACACTACATACTGATATACACCTGAACATCAGCAGGAGAGGAAGCCTTTCAGTTAAGTTGTGCAAAAGTGCCTTAAAATTAAACTTAATTAGCCCACAATTGTCTCTTCAAATGGCTTAATGTCCAAAAAGAGCAGTTTGGATGTGTGATGTTTGTTGCTGGGTAAACAGGAAGAAACTTTGGGAATGCCATCAGAGTCCCCTTCACACACAGAGCCATGGCTATAAATCAGGATTTTCATTAGTATTAAAGCAGGTGCACCATTATCCTTCCTTTTATTGCTGCTCTCACAGGTATTTGGCAGCAGAAAGCCATTTTCAGGAAGCTGTGAAATGTCGTTTGTCCCCGGAGTGATAAAAGCACTTTAGGAGTTTGCGTCTCGGTTCAGAGCCAGTGGAAACTCCCTGAAGCGTTTCGCATTTTCTGCCCCACTGGAGGAAAAACAGCAACTTCCCCCCGATACATTAAAAACACCTCCAGAGCTACACCAGTGATTTTACAGACAGAGAACATGAGAGTGCAGACATTAAAGCAGGAACATGAGTCACTTCTATTCCCAACGAAACACAAATATGATGATGAAGAGAGAGAGAGAATGGTTAACTAAGATGTTAACATAAATCATAAATCTATCGATCATAAATCTATCGATCATAAATCTATCGATTAGATTTATGATTAGAAAATTATAAAAGTAGTGTAGACATGTGGATATTATCCGGCTGAACAAAACGTGATCTGTCTCTTCAATTTGTTTCAACCACAGACCTTATTTCGAGCTATTTTCCAAAATCCTATGGAGAAATTGCATTGGTTTTTGTCGAAGGAACCGGAAGAAGTTTACCTTACGTCACTGTGGCAGACTCTATATGAAGGAACTACAGCCGGTCACATGACTTCACCACCGCTAAGCTAAAGGTGGCTAATGTTGGGCTATAAAGGAACTACAGCACGGTCAATGTAGTGCTCCCAAACACTTCCAAACAGCCTTTGATTTTTTAAGTCAAAATCAAATGAGTTTATCTTTAGGTACAAAGTTGTTAGCCTAGCTTAGCATAAAGATAAGAAGCAGATAGCAACAGCTAGCCAGGCTTCATCCATCTGCATCCTATCAAATCTGAGTTATAAATGGAAGAGCATTCAGCACTGAAGAAATAAAACTGTTAACAACAGTTAGACAGAGCTGCTGCACTTAAACAATGAATTTATCCTCCGGTATCTCTCTGTTTAGTGAAGGCTTTGGCAGGCGCTCTGATGGGGATTGTAGATCAGTGGGTAAGTGGATGTACATTTCCTCCAGTGGAGAAGCTGAAGCTCTGTGGTGCATCAGATTCCAACAGCATCAATTATTCAAATTGGAATAAAAGACGGGGATGCCTCGCTCTCATTTATAGTTTTTAGGCGATGTGAAATATTAATGCAGATGAGACTGGGTCACTGCAGTGGCAACAAAATAGGAGTTTACTGTGGACTGAAGAGGGTAAGCAAGCATGTTAAATACATCAAAGTTAATATGAACATCTGTATGGAGCTGATAAAGAGTCTCCTCAACATCACCTGCAGGTTTACACAAGTTTTCTGCTGAATCTCTTTGGGAGGCTCAGTGAACAAACTAATATTTATCTGGCGTCAGGTTTAATGCTGCAGGGCGACGAAACAGCCTCCTACAGATGTTCTCTAAACCCACACTTGGAAACCTTCAACTGAGGAGAAAACAAGAAAATCAATTGATGTTGAAGTTTCAAGGTTTTTGGAAACTGAATTTTTGAAGGATTTATTTTCTAGACGTGGCAACATTTGGAATGATCAGGTTATACTCGTGTCCGTGAATACTGATCTGAGATTTGGGACATTGAGGGCTTAAATCAGCAGGAAAATGATGTTTTACAAATTGGACCAAAGCTTTATCTGCACAATATCGCTGGGGCACCATGTTGTTATTGGCGCTCAAAGACGCAGAGCTTTTTTACATGTCGCTTCTAAGATAATATCAGCGTCCAAATCATTAAGTACAGGTGTCAGAAGCCATAGAAATGTTGTCTAGGGATAGCTAGGCCATAAACAAAAGTGATATCCTCTTCCTGTTTTGGTTGCACAATGGTTGATGCACTTCCATTGTGCCGTAAATGCAGATCGTATCTAGTATCAGACAGGATTGCAAGTTAAGGGTGCAGGGATGATACTGGATTGGAAAGGCGGCTAATGTTGGGCTATAAAGGAACTACAGCACGGTCACATGACTTCACGTCACCACCGCTAAGCTAAAGGCGGCTAATGTTGGGTTATAAAGGAACTACAGCACGGTCACATGACTTCACGTCCCCACTGCTAAGCTAAAGGCGGCTAATGTTGGGCTATAAAGGAACTACAGCACGGTCACATGACTTCACGTCACCACCGCTAAGCTAAAGGCGGCTAAAGTTGGGCTATAAAGGAACTACAGCACGGTCACATGACTTCACGTCCCCACTGCTAAGCTAAAGGTGGCTAATGTTGGGCTATAAAGGAAACAGCATGGTCACATGACTTCACGTCACCACCGCTAAGCTAAAAGCGGCTAATGTTGGGCTATAAAGGAACTACAGCACAGTCACATGACTTCACCTCACCACCGCTAAGCTAAAGGTGGCTAATGTTGGGCTATAAAGGAACTACAGCACGGTCACATGACTTCACGTCACCACCGCTAAGCTAAAGGTGGCTAATGTTGGGCTATAAAGGAACTACAGCACGGTCACATGACTTCACGTCACCACCGCTAAGCTAAAGGTGGCTAATGTTGGGCTATAAAGGAACTACAGCACGGTCACATGACTTCACGTCACCACCGCTAAGCTAAAGGTGGCTAATGTTGGGCTATAAAGGAACTACAGCACGGTCACATGACTTCACGTCACCACCGCTAAGCTAAAGGTGGCTAATGTTGGGCTATAAAGGAACTACAGCACGGTCACATGACTTCACGTCACCACCGCTAAGCTAAAGGTGGCTAATGTTGGGCTATAAAGGAAACAGCATGGTCACATGACTTCACGTCACCACCGCTAAGCTAAAAGCGGCTAATGTTGGGCTATAAAGGAACTACAGCACGGTCACATGACTTCACCTCACCACCGCTAAGCTAAAGGTGGCTAATGTTGGGCTATAAAGGAACTACTGCACGGTCACATGACTTCACGTCACCACCGCTAAGCTAAAGGTGGCTAATGTTGGGAAATAAAGGAACTACAGCACGGTCACATGACTTCACGTCACCACCGCTAAGCTAAAGGTGGCTAATGTTGGGCTATAAAGGAACTACAGCACGGTCACATGACTTCACGTCACCACCGCTAAGCTAAAGGTGGCTAATGTTGGGCTATAAAGGAACTACAGCACGGTCACATGACTTCACGTCACCACCGCTAAGCTAAAGGTGGCTAATGTTGGGCTATAAAGGAACTACAGCACGGTCACATGACTTCACGTCACCACCGCTAAGCTAAAAGCGGCTAATGTTGGGCTATAAAGGAACTACAGCACGGTAACATGACTTCACCTCACCACCGCTAAGCTAAAGGTGGCTAATGTTGGGCTATAAAGGAACTACTGCACGGTCACATGACTTCACGTCACCACCGCTAAGCTAAAGGCATCTCATTTAGACAATTGTTAGCAACCGCCACTTTCATATTCACCAGTGGGGTATTTATTGACATATTTTATGTTGTAGAACAAAATCTCTTCAGCTTGTGTTAACCACAGACCTTATTTCACAAACAAAAACACATTCAAAACACACAGATTTGAGACAAGGTATCCCGGAGGTGCTAAAATGCTGACTCATTTCTGTTTTTAAGGACTCCTGCCCACTCTATAGGCCTACAGATGTTTTGTAAATTGTGACAAGTCATTTAGGCTAGTGGGCATTTATCAACAAAAAGCAGCAATTTTATCACACACACTTCCCGATAGACATACTGCTGTTCCTTAATTACTCAGCCTGCCTGGTGCATTTGGTGCCTAATGCTTTAAAGTGACACAACGCTGTATGACAGCAGTTTGTGTTGCTTAATCATGTAGAAACCCGGCTGACATTTCTAAATGAACAAAGCTAGAAAATCTGCATAAAGTGTGTCACGATGTTTTTCGTCTTCAGAGCTTTCCTTCGTGAACAGATAAACACGTTAACTGACAGACAGTCCGAGTTAAACACGGTCTCAAAGTGTGTAAACGTCTTTACACTCCCTGTTTTAAACTGTGTGATCTAACAGTCCCTCTGGATTCAGCACGTCTGTAGTCATTATGCAAACGGCAAACACCACAGATGTGTGTGTGTGCAGCAGCAGCAGCACTGTTGTAATTGCAAAATATTTCATGATGAAGAATCGTTGAAATCCAGAAGTCTCCTTTGGTTATTCAAAGTCGTGATTGACAAACGAGCTTCTGCCCTCGAGGATTCATTACAATCAGCCACTTTTTATAAAGTCAGTGGGCAGCATGCAGATTGTGTCTTTAATCAATGTTTACACCAGAACCATTTTTAATAACGAGCCATTTTTCTCTCACTGTATAAGTGATGATATGATAATTGAGATCCTATACGAAGTGAACGGCTTTCATCCTTCACATGAAACCCAATAAGAGAGCGGCAACAAACAACGCATCTCATCAGAGTTTGAACTGAGAGGAGCGTCCCTGTCACACACACAACTTTAATTAAACAAACCAGACAAATATTGCAGCTTGCTGTAATGATGCTGATGATGGAGCTGCCCAAACAAACCCCGTCTGTTTCCACAGAGCTTATTTATCAGAGTACACTGAACTCAGCTGCAACAGAACTAAGAAGTCATTTGTAAACTGGCATTGTAATAAGCAACGTATTCACAGCAAAACAACAAACAGTCAGCAGGAGGAAGTTTCCCGACTTACCAAATATTTTTTTGATCAGTACCAGAGGTGGAAGAAGTACTCAGATCTTGTACTTGAGTAAAAGTAGAAGTACTCAGATCTGGTACTTGAATAAAAGGAGATGTACTCAGATCTTGTACTTGAGTAAGAGTAGAAGTACTCAGATCTTGTACTTGAGTAAAAGGAGATGTACTCAGATCTTGTACTTAAGTAAATGTAGAAGTACTCAGATCTTGTACTTGAGTAAAAGTAGAAGTACTCAGATCTTGTACTTGAGTAAAAGTAGAAGTACTCAGATCTTGTACTTGAGTAAAAGTAGAAGTACTCAGATCTTGTACTTGAGTAAAAGTAGAAGTACCAGAGTGTAGGAATACTCTGTTACAGTAAAAGTCCTGCATTCAAAAGGTTCCTCAAGTAAAAGTAGAAAAGTATTCTCATCAAAATATAGTGAAAGTAGCGACAGTAAAAGTAGTCATTGTGCAGATTGGTCCATTTCAGAATAATATATAGGATATGTTTTATAATGATTGATCATGAAAGTGTTCTCAAAGCTGGTAAAGGTGCAGCTAGTTTGAATGACTTTGTATACTGCAGGGTAGCTTGTGAATTTACTCCAGGTGGAACTAAAGTCTGATTTAACACTTGATTATATTTCACATCATTACTAGTTTACTCTCACAGGAAGTGACGATAGCCGCTATTCGCTAGCTGGCTAGAAATCTTTCCCTGTAGTTTATTATTACAGACTGCTCAATTATCCCATATAAATTAACCTTGGTTTCTTTTCTGTATATTGCTGTGTAATCACGGCTGGTAAGTGGCAAGATGGCGGTCGTTGAGTTTCAAAAGTGTCTAGCATTACACACATACCTTTTTGTGCTTGTTACGACCCGGCTCAAAAGGCCACAACAAAGAGGCGACACACCATGTCAACGTTTACTAAAATATGTTTATTTAACCCAAACAATTCAAATTAGCCAAATCAAATGAAGTGCAACAATAAGTAAAGCATGAGGTGTGGACGTCAGTGGTATCAGTAGTGTAAATGCAGGGTGAGGGTTGCATGGACGTGTATGTGTGAGGCTGTTGAGGTGCACAAAGTAAAGCAACTAAAGGAACAACAGCATATACTCAACAAAACCGGAGGCCTGTAGGGAAAAGCAGAGAGAGCACAGAGAGGAGCAGAGAGGCTTTAAATAGGGCACCAGACCCAGGTGCCCTGAGTTACTGCAATCAGTGCAATCAATGCAGCACAGACAGGACAGCCACACCCTCTCCACTGATGGACCCACAGGGGCATCACAGTGCTACATTTGAAAGTGTGAATAACACAGACACACCAAGTGACAATTATGCGTTCACTTAGCCTTGAGAAAAGTTAACAAACTCCACAGTGGGTGGCTACGATTCCCTGAACTGAACAACATGACTTGAATCAGCAAAGTGATTTTTAATCAGATTTCATTAAAGAATTGTAAGAGATCAGCAGCATGACCTTTTGTAATAACTGAAGCCTGCAGAGTCTAATTGGCCGACACTCTGGAGACTTAAAGACATTTAACTCACCATCACTGTGTCCAGAGGCCTCCGCAGGACACTGTCCAACACACTGTCACACACTCACACTCCTGACTCTCTGTAATGATCCTTCTCCTCAGTCTCGTTATTTCTACACCTCTGGTCCAGCGGCAGCTTTTTAAAAAGGCTTTAAATGGCTCTCCATGCTGAAAGTCACAGGAGACGGTCGCTGTAAACCTGGGTCACCACGTCAGGGTCTCTGAGCTTAGAGTCTGAGATCATCAAAGGATTGCACAGTATGCATGCTGAGAAATGGGTTTAGTGCAGCACGACCAATGAAATGCTTCCGATTAGATGTCAGTGTGACTTTTAAAAGTAGTTTCAGAAGTATTTGCCAACCTCCTTCACTCAAAACAGCTTATATAAACATTTTTCTCCTTTTCCACTTTTGCCATGAACTGTAGATTCTTGACTCTCGCCCCTGACGTCTCCAGAAAACGTATTTTTTAAGCACTTTAAGGAATTTATTGAATACAAAACATGAACAACAACCTTTGTCAACTCACTCAGTTTGTACAGTTCTCCCAGTTTTCACAGTTACATTACATTTTTATTTGGCTGATGCTTTTATCCAAAGCTACTTACAATAAGAGCAAGAACCATAGAGATTCAAACAACAAAGAACGTCCAGATATCACTTCAATCAAGTCATACCAAGTGCTGGAGAATTAGTTACAAGGCCTAAATAAAGTGCTTCAGGTTTTTTTTTTCAGCAATAATTGAATTGCCAAGGTACACTCATAGATGGGTTTTCCGCTAGTTTCTGCTATCCTGATGTCAATGGGGAGCTCATTCCACCATTTAGGAGCCAGGATCGCAAACAGGCGTATTTGTGAGGGGTCCCGCTCGCAGAGATGGAGTAGCAAACCGATTGGCTGAGCGAAGTTTAACCAAGGCTTGGATGTAGGCATTGATCCGGATCCCTTCACAGCTGGGTAGGTCAGCACTAGTTGGCACTCGAGCTTCTGTCAAGTGTTGTTTTGATGCACAGTTTGCTGAGACTAGACTAGGTTTGGGTATACAGTAGATTAGTTGGTAAATAAGATTTATGTAACCAACATTAGATTGGAATTAATAATATAATAGACTATGGTAGATATGGTTAGATTAGTCATTTTTAATCTGGGGTCCATTGGGGAGTTTCAGGGGGTGTGAAAGTGTGCTCATGAGTTTAGCAGTGGTGGAGTAACGTGTACAATCAATTCAATATTGTACTTAAGTATAATTTTGAAGTACTTGTACCTGTTTTATCATTTCATGCAACTTGATACATCTACTCCACTAAATGTTTGAGCCAATATTTTCCTTTTCGTCCACTAAATGTATCTGACAGATTGAGATACTTTACAGACTACGATTATACGTCAAACTAAATAAATAAACGTGTAAATAAACATATATAATTACAGGTTAAGATATCCAACCGCAGGATGTAAAGTAATTGAAACTATCTCCACGTTTATCAGCTGTGATGAACACATGAATCCCATCAATAGTGTTTTATTGTCAGAGTTTATAGATTTTGTTATCTTCACGGCCTACTGGATATTTTCTATTCTATTCTATTTTGAGATGTTTAAATTCTAGTATTGTTTATTTCTACTCTTTAATTGTGTAATGTCTTGTTTTGTGTTGTTGTTTTTTGCTGCAACGCAAACATTTCCCAATTTGGGATCAATAAAGTACCTCTTATCTTATCTTATCAACTATCACGTCACCACCGCTAAGCTAAAGGTGCTAACCAAAACACAAAAGTGAACCTGTGCTGTTAAAATGCTGACTCCTTTCTGGGCTTAAGGACTCATTCCTTCACTACTCTACGCCCCTATACCCTTCCCCAGGCAGCGACAAATAGGACAATATGTAAGTTGTTGTTTTCCATGTGGAGGACAGCTCCATGCATGAGGCTTATTGGAGATATTCCTCACAGAGCGGGTGATTGGGAACATAAAGCAGAACCTCGGGCCTGCTCCTGTGATGTGTCTCTGCAGGAGAAACTCATTAGCGCTGAGTAATGAGCCTCCTGCTAATACAGCCGCACAATTATGCTCTCTATCACAGGCTACGTGAGCGGTGGGCATTTTTCAATTTAATTAAACAGTCAGTAATCTGGTTGTAAAAGCTTCTGAGGTTTCCTTCTGTGATGTCACACGGATATCAGAGCAAAGCGCTGTTTGATGAGTCGCTGTTTCTGCCCCACGCACTGTAAAGCTAATTGATGCAGATGTTTCCATACGGAGATATCTTTAAGGTCACCTATTATGCAAAATAATAATAATCCTCTCATATGTTCATGCTCACCAGAGGATGAATCCTTACAACTTTCCCTCTAGTTCCACTGGAAGCAATTTAGATTTTTAAATCTGTTAATGACAAATCCATAGGGGTGGAAGAAGTATACAAATATTTAGGTAAGTAAAAGTACTAATACTTCATTGTGAAAATGCTCTGTTCCAAGTTAAACTCCTAAAAGTGAAAAACCAGGAAAGGAAAAGGTTCTTGAATTATTAAAAGTAGACAAATGTCCACTGTTACTGTTTCATATTTCATTATTAGATTATTACTACTCAATCATTAATGTACCTTTTTTAACTAATACATACCTGGAGTAAATTCACAAGCTACCCTGCAGTATACAAAGTCATTCAAACTAGCTGCACCTTTACCAGCTTTGAGAACACTTTCATGATCAATCATTATAAAACATATCATATATATTATTCTGAAATGGACCAATCTGCACAATGACTACTTTTACTGTCGTTACTTTAAATATATTTAGATGAGAATACTTTACTACTTTTACTTGAGGAACATTTTGAATGCAGGACTTTTACTGTAACAGAGTATTCCTACACTCTGGTACTTCTACTTTTACTCAAGTACAAGATCTGAATACTTCTACTTTTACTCAAGTACAAGATCTGAGTACTTCTACTTTTACTCAAGTACAAGATCTGAGTACTTCTACTTTTACTCAAGTACAAGATCTGAGTACTTCTACTTTACTCAAGTACAATATCTGAGTATTTCTCCTTTTACTCAAGTACAAGATCTGAGTATTTCTACTTTTACTCAAGTACAATATCTGAGTACTTCTACTTTTACTACAAGATCTGAGTACTTCTACTTTACTCAAGTACAAGATCTGAGTACTTCTACTTTTACTCAAGTACAAGATCTGAGTACTTCTACTTTACTCAAGTACAATATCTGAGTACTTCTCCTTTTACTCAAGTACAAGATCTGAGTACTTCTACTTTTACTCAAGTACAAGATCTGAGTACTTCTACTTTACTCAAGTACAAGATCTGAGTACTTCTACTTTACTCAAGTACAAGATCTGAGTACTTCTACTTTACTCAAGTACAAGATCTGAGTACTTCTACTTTTACTCAAGTACAAGATCTGAGTATTTCTACTTTTACTCAAGTACAATATCTGAGTACTTCTACTTTTACTACAAGATCTGAGTACTTCTACTTTTACTCAAGTACAAGATCTGAGTACTTCTATTTTTACTCAAGTACAAGATCTGAGTATCTCTACTTTTACTCAAGTACACAATCTGAGTACTTCTACTTTTACTACAAGATCTGAGTACTTCTACTTTTACTCAAGTACAAGATCTGAGTACTTCTACTTTTACTCAAGTACACAATCTGAGTACTTCTACTTTTACTCAAGTACACAATCTGAGTACTTCTACTTTTACTCAAGTACACAATCTGAGTACTTCTCCCACCTCTGGTAGTAGGACAAGTGCATGTTATATTAGACGTGTTCAAACGGACATAGACTCCCTAATGTTGGGTAACATGGCAGCATCTTCACGCCAACAGCTGACGTTATTTTGACTCCTGACAGGATGGATTGTGCAAAAAATGTATCCTAAAAACACAGGCGCCCAGGACAGAAAGCTGCTGTCACACCGAGTAGAGTGAACCTGTGGAAATCTGGCTGTTTCATTATATTAAAGCATCTTAGTCACAATGTGGTCCACCAAAATGATCTGATGGTAATTAACCATGTCATTTGGTTAACTATTGTCACAACCTCTGTCAGGAAGTTCTAATTTGGGCAAAAGGGGGTGGAGCCTGGGTCATTTGTTGTTAACGTGACAAAGCAATGTTTAATGTTTGATATCTGAATTTGAACCCGCCCTGTTACCTGCACCTTAAAGGTCACCTATTGTGCAAAATCCACTTGTTCATGTCTCTTCTACATGAACATGTGTCCCCTCTTCTTCATGTCTCTTCTACATCAACATGTGTCCCCTCTTCTTCATGTCTCTTCTACATCAACATGTGTCCCCTCTGTGGAAAGAGACTCTGAAAGTTTCAGGAACAAAGATTCTCTCTCTTTTTGTCCTGATCCATTTATATAAAAACCTGTCTGAAAATGAGCTGATCAGATTTTGGCCACTTTATGATGTCATAACGATGTTTTGGCTTGTGTAACCATTAGCCAATCAGCAACCAAGGTAACTCCTGTAATTTCTAGTAATACTGTTAATACATGTTTACTCTAATTTACTTTTAAATGTTACTTTTATTATTTGTATTACCGTGTAATATTCCATCTGTAATATCTGTCTTCTTGTTCTGTTGCTGCCATGACACTTGAAGGTCCTTCTTATCTTATCTTATGTTGCAATCAAAACATGGACAAAAGGTTTAATGTCTGGAAACGTTTGAGTCCTTGTAGATTTGTTATGTCTCATACAGCATTACGAAGATGAGGCACTGAAATAAATGGAGGTGGCAGTTGAAACAGAATTGCTAACAGCAGTGTAAATGTAAATTGAGCTTTCATTTTCTGTAACAGTGCAGGAAAGAGACAAAATGTAATGTAAGTTGAGGTTTAAGTGACTATATTTAACTGGAAGGGTCAAGTGGAATTCCTCATAGTCCGGGTTAGTTGGTTTAGGTGTAAATTGTATAGTTTTTAGGTATGGAAGTATAAATTGAAGTGTCGGCACTAAAAGTAGTTCAATTGTGAATGAAAAATGGGGGAGAAGAACTTTACATGTGTGTAGTTTTGTTAAATGAAGGCTTGATAAATCAGTAAAGTATAATGCTGCTACTTCACTTTTTATACTTGAAATGTGTAATTATTTTAGTTTTACATTTTCAATATGTGTGCTCACTTTATTAAATACTGTTTTTATACCATATTTTATTTTGTGTTTTTATTTTTTGTATGTGTTCCTCTTCATCTTATATTCTCTGGTTTATTGTTATTATTTATTTCTCTATTATTCCGTTTTTATTATGGCGTTATCTTCCCCATAGTTTTCATATTGATAAACACCCGTCACGCCAGTGTTCCCTTCACGCATGCGCACTACAGCAGCCTGTCAATTCGAAACCAAGCGAGGGAAAACAAACTGCTGCAACCGTAAGTCTTCCTCTCTTATTTCCACCAAGAAAAGCCGTTGTTTCTTCCTCAAAATGACTACTAAAGATGGGGATTTTACCACGTTGTTCCTTCAATTACCTATATTATTCCTGATGTTGTTTATTATTTTGTCGAAGCTTGTTTAAGGACAGTTTGAGTGTGCAGCCAGACCCAATGTGAAAATCCTCGTGTTGTGGGTTGCAGTACTTAAATCCACAAATATACATCAAGTATAGTTTCCTTGTATACATTTTCAAGTCCCTGATGTACCCTTTACAATTCGGCTTGCAATTTATAAACATTTACCCCTTTATGAAACCACTATTTGGTGTTTTTGTTTTGAAGTATCGCTTCCCAGAGTCTTCTTGCTTCCTAAATCACGCCACTCTCCACCGCTTGACTGCAAATGAAAAGTTGAAAATATTATTAAATAACGTGCTTTAAAATGTTTTTATGTAAGCCGAATTCACTAAAAGAGCCACTTATTTCACAAACCAGCTTAACATTTGATTGTTATTGCTGTTTACTGTTGAAAGGAATCAATACAACTTTAAAACTATGGGTTTATGAATGGAGTCCGCTTGACTTTAGGTGAAACTATACAGAACATGTCGCTACGGATTTCTTTGGTCATTAGCTTACTTTAACACTGTTATATAAGCAGTTTAAAGTGTGTACTTGTCATGTGTACAAAGATTTTATTCCTGTTTAAGCCGGCTAAGTTTCCCTCAGTGGAAGTGTTTGCTAAAGTTGGCTAACAGGCTAACTAGCTTTAACGTTAGTAGTTAACTCGTTGTAGCAGCAGATTAGACATGGACTAATTATACCAAATACCACATAAGCTGTTTGTTTGTCGTCCCTTTTATGTTATTGTTCGCTTAGTTGTTTATTATCAAGTAATTTAGAGTGCATGGGTGAAGGGTGACAGGTGCATTAGCAGTGTTGATATTGTCTACTAAGTATACTTGCCTAATTTCCACAATATGTTTATATCATTTTGGGTGGTTAAACCAGTGATATATATACGTGTGAGAAATTCTGTTATTTAACATTTATTGGGTTTAGGTCATTTATTGAAAGCTACCTCTACTTGATATTAATTACTATGCAGGGATTCAATGTAAGCAGTGTAATAATATAACTTTATTTGTATCAGAATTTCCGTTAGAATATTTTTTTGCCGATCAACATGTCCGTTAAAGTTTAAATCTTCCAGACAAAATGAGAAAAGTGCCGGTCAAAGTTCTTCTTTGTAATTAATTGAGCTTTAAAACAAATGTATATGATTTGATAATAAACAAACAAATTATAGTAGATTAACTACATTATTGTCAGTATCATGCAGCTCGCTGATCCAGTAATAAGTGACCCCCGACAGTAAAAATAAACATATCTATAACTAGTTTATGTAGTTTGAGAGGTAATTAAAATAGCTAAGTGTGATTTTCTAACCTGAAGTGTGTGTTTTGCTCCGCTCACCGCTGCAGGTGATCATGCAGAGCTGCGACTCATCAGCAGCAGCTGATCTCTCTCTCCCGTCAGATTAGACTTCACTCGCATTTATGTCCATATCGATCAGATCTAGCTAGTTCTTCTAGCTAATGATATGACTACCTGCTTATTAAAAGACACCTAAACAATAAGCGTCGCTATGCAACCGGGTGAGGCCACAAAGTATAGCGCAGCATTATGCATTTGTTTACATGCCCACCGGAACCCCGAGGCATTACCGACAGATCAACGCACAATCAACCCATACAGGACATCTCTTTCTCCACATTAAATGTTAGACATTAGAATTGACTATTCTTGTCTGTCACATACTATTCTTGTCTGTCACATAAGTGGCGCACATATTTTGACCGGACATTTTGACCGGAGAGATTTAGATTTGCCGGTCTTCAGCATATTTTACCGGTCAAAGTCCGGTAATTACCGGCTAACGGAAACTCTGATTTGTATACCACCTTACATGCAAGATGCATCACAAGGTGCTTTGCAGAGCAAGATAAGATACACAAAACCTAAAATGAATAAAAATAAAGTAAGAAACATAATTTAAAAAAAGTTAAAGGTTGGGTATGTAAGTTTGAGAAACCGGCTCGAGATACACTTTTTGTTATATTCCATGGAATGCTCTTAACATCCCGATAGCAATGAATATCTTAAGTACTTTGACAACAAATCCATAAAAAAATGTCATCTGTGGAAGCCGTAGTACTGTAAAAAGCACGACCAATCATTTTAGCCGGCCCGGCTAAAATAACTGGATGGCCTACCTGCCTGTCAGCCTTCCATCTGTGCACAAACTTATCTCGTGCCCTCATTGGTCATGTGCGCGTTCGTGTGTGTTGGAGGAGGGGCTCTGTAAGGAAGTGGCAGATTTTCTCCGGTCGTGTATTTTCAAATTCCAGCGATCTCGAGCCGGTTTCTCAAACTTACATACCCTACCTTTAAAAGAACAAAACCGATAATCAGAATACCTTTTAAAACCATGAACAGTGATACCACTACAATTACCCCAAATAAAAGCCAAATTAAAAAGATAGGTCGTTAAATTACGTAAAAAAAATTCCAAGGGAGTTTGCTGTTCTAATATCCAAGGTACTTTAGGTACTTTTAAAAGACAGGCATTGGAGTATCTGAGTGTCCTTGTTGGGTTATAAAATGAGAGGCACTGGCCGTTTCTCAATGTCGAGTATACCTGCTGCAGAGCCGCTATTTCAAGTATACTACGTCATCGAGTGGCGCCGAATGCTGGGCATTTAACATGCATTTAAACAGTCCTTCGGCGCCACTCGATGACGTAGTATACTTGAAATAGTGGCTCTGCAGCAGGTATTCTCGACATTGAGAAACGGCCAGTGACTCACTGATGTTGTCTTTGTGACCTTTTTAACCTGTGACCTCTCTATCATTGGTTGCTTGGCATGTACAAACTAGAGCTTATTAACCACATTGTGATTCTCTCCGGTTGACAGTTTTATCTTAATTCCTATAAAAGTAAACGGTCCTCGAGCAGCAGGAGTAGGAGAAGTCATCACCGGTGAATTCAGTCGTCTCGCCCTTAATGGCCCACTTTAAAGCTTATTTCCCTCTTATGTCTTCCGAGTCCTCTGTTGAAATAGGCTGTGATTGTGTTAGAAAACAGCTCTCTGTTTTTACGGCTGACGTTTTATTGAGGTGCTGCTTGGTTAATCCAATGGAGGGATGACAGTGCGGGGCCTAATGACTCAGAAAATTGATTTTTGCTGTTTTACTGTGTTTATTTTAGAGCAAATGATTGGAAATTGCGTCGCACACTAGTTTATTTTCTCAAAGGAAGTGACTGCATGTATTTAATAGAAGTGACTGCTGCACAAAATGACATTTTTCTCCTATTGAGCCGTTGTATAGCATGTATTTGCAGTGTGGGTGTCTGCATCATTCCTGTCCTATTGGAGTAATCGTAATTACGAGTGTATGAACTGTAAAACTTCACTTTGATCTATCCAACCTGTAACTGACTGATACAAGTGCCTCAAAAGAAAACAAACGGATGCCATTTCAACCATAGTTAATGGATATTGTGGGATATTGTTAGTGAACAGTATTTTAATTCTCATTAGACCAACTCTTATAATTCCCATCTCTACCATTTATCCCATAAGATGGAAACCTGCTGTTATATTTCTTGGCATGGATGATTTAATAAAGGGCAGTCACCTTTTGCAATATAGGAAACATGGATCAATTGCTCTGA
This sequence comes from Trematomus bernacchii, assembly GCF_902827165.1. Lineage (NCBI taxonomy): Eukaryota > Metazoa > Chordata > Actinopteri > Perciformes > Nototheniidae > Trematomus > Trematomus bernacchii. The sequence goes on along the minus strand of NW_022987575.1, from coordinate 648,982 downwards.
ACTAAACGTTTAAAAAAAAAAAAACGTCTTTCACAAGTACAACAGCATGAGGTAACATCCATTATCCTGTATCAGAATGTTCCTCTTTTAAGCAACACATCAGCTATCTTCTTGTAAACAGATTAAAACAAAAATGTTTGTTAAGATATTAGTAGTTCTCCCATGTTGTTATACTTGTCCGGCAGTGGCTCAGTCAGTAGGGGCTTGGACTTCAAGTCCCCGAACAGACCTAAACATGGAGTGTGGACTGCTACTTGGAGAGGTCCCAGTTCACCTCCTGGGCCCTGCCGTGGTGCCCTTGAGCAAAGCACAGACAAACACAGCTCTCAGCGGTTCTTACAGAAATTGTATGCAATTTCTTTATCATTAAACACTTGCCAAAGAGACTCAAATTCACTTTTAAACCTACATTGCCTAAAACCTGCTAGTAGAAGCTTTATTTCTAGCCTTTTGCTGATGCACTTCTACATTTCCTGGCATGTTACCGGTACCCCAACAAATGGTATAGAAATGGTTGTGAAAAGTAATCTGAATCAAGTCCATGTGCAGAGACGCTTGCAGTTTTGAGCGCTGGGACACTCGTCAATTAATTTGTGAGTCGAAGCAATCAGAATATTCTGTAAAATCATCAGATTATATTTCCCTCGTTGATGTGAAGGCCGAACAGATGAAAATTGAACCCGGGCTCTGTGGATTTCTTTGATTTTTAGAGGCTGCAACCTGACAGTATGCAGTGAGCCGGTCTGTGATAATCTAAACTCGACCGCAGCCAATAATATACCACTTCGTCGCCCAATCTGAATCCAATCCTTAATTGGCCACAGCGAGTGCTACAGCAAAGAGAAAGTACTTTAAAAGACAAAATAAAATGAGTTGACAAACATTATTTAATAAAAAGGCAAACACACAATACTATAATAGTCAAATCAATAAAGATCCATAGTAAAAAATAAGTAGCAGCATTATAAAGGTAGGTTGACGTAGCTGCCATAAATAACATTCATTATTTGTAAAGAATACATGTATGTATATATATCACACAGTTTTATTATACAACATTGCTTTTATAGTCTGTATTAATGTGCGACTAAATGTTTGCCTAAAATTCCTTGCACAATCTCTTGCTTCATGACAGAAGTGCAAGAACCAGAGGCTATATTTACACTTTTATCAAATGTAGTTGAAGCTACAGGGAGTATGAGCAGTGCTACAGACCACAGCAGGGGACACATTTACTAAGTGATGTGATTCATTAAACTGTCACAGTTGCATTGATTATATCAGTCTTGCGTCAGCAGCTGATTTAGCTCAGCATGGGATTGATTGAAAATGACCCGTTATTTAGTTTCTTCACTTTGCAGTGATTAATAAGCGCAGCAGGTCAACTTGTTGTACACGTTTTGAGAGCTTACCAATCGTCTCTAACCTAGTTTCCTAGGAAGATACTGCCGTAGTAAAATAATGGACTCACTTGCTGTGCCTCAATTGGGATTCTTCAATCGTTGCTATAATATGACGCATTTTAGTTGGCCGACTCAAAAGTTACCATCGTAAGGCGTTCCTTCACAAAAGGCCAATGGGAAACCTCCATGTGATTTTCTAATATTGAAGAAAATAATCTCTGTAGCAAACAAAGAAATCTTTAAAATCTCTTCAGCTCGTGTTACCCGCAGACCTTATTTCAGGGTAACAACCAAAAACACTTAAAAAGAAAACACTGACTTTGAGACGAGTTAACCCCGAAACCTGTGGTTAAATGCTAACTCATTTCACGGTTTTACGACTCATTCCTGCACCTATATAGCTATTTCTTACCAAAGTAAAGGCTCTGAGTGCTTCTTCCACCCCTGCCTGCCCTCCCCCTCCTCTCTGAGAGTTGAAAGTGCTCTCCTGCTTTTGAATGTGCGGCCGCTCGCTGTGGGATGGATCAGTGGATTCATGACCCTGCGACCTCCTGCTGGACGGCTGTATGAGGGGTTCAGGACGCTGGACTTTCATCTGTCTAAGGCTCCCTGGTTATTTTCTCCTCTCCTCCTGCTGGCTGCTGCATTACAAAGACCACCTGCCCCCTTTTTCATCCTTTTCCACATGAAAAGTTTCTTGCTGATTCGAGGCTTGAAAGAGCAGACTGAGTCCACAAAGTGTTTTCTGTGTCTGTTCTGCATACAACTCAGTCAAAGAAATATGAAATATGACTCAGACGACTGTTGTAGGCTCTGTAGTGATACCTGCTACACTGTATTTCTATTGTCATTCTAAATCAAGGGAACTATCACAAAACCTGATTTGCTACCGAAAGAAATAAAGTATTCTGATTATTTGTCCGTAAAAATGTTAATGACATATTTCCCTCAAATCATTAGGACTTAAAAATCCAAATTATATATGAAGTATAGAGTGCTGCAGTCATTACTTTTTTTTCTGGGCCGACCTTGAAGTTAGCATCATGCCTCAATAAAATGCTATTAGATTTTAGCATTATGAATGTTAGGTTATAAAGGAACTACAGTCGGTCACATGACTTCACGTCACCACCGCTAAGCTAAAGGTGGCTAATGTTGGGCTATAAAGGAACTACAGCACGGCCACATGACTTCACGTCACCACCGCTAAGCTAAAGGTGGCTAATGTTGAGCTATAAAGGAACTAAAGCACGGTCACATGACTTCACGTCACCATTGCTAAGCTAAAGGTGGCTAATGTTGGAATATAAAGGAACTACAGCACGGTCACATGACTTCACGTCACCACCGCTAAGCTAAAGGAGGCTAATGTTGAGCTATAAAGGAACTAAAGCACGGTCACATGACTTCACGTCACCATTGCTAAGCTAAAGGTGGCTAATGTTGGAATATAAAGGAACTACAGCACGGTCACATGACTTCACGTCACCATTGCTAAGCTAAAGGTGGCTAATGTTGGAATATAAAGGAACTACAGCACGGTCACATGACTTCACGTCACCACCGCTAAGCTAAAGGTGGCTAATGTTCAGTGTGATGACGATTAGTCGATTCATTTAGATCAGGGGTAGCCAACATGGTGCCCGCGGGCACTTGGTCGCCCGCAGGGGCAACGTGAGTCGCCCGCGGGGCATGTTCTAAAAATAGCTCGCCAAGCAAATCCAAAATGTATGAAATACACAAAACAAAAAAGGAAATGTAATTAAAAGAATCTACCCTATGCATAAACGAAACCTAAATCATAGCGAACTCTATCTACTTACTACAACTCTATTTCTATCTAACACCCCTCCTCCCCCCACCCCCACAATGAATATCGACCAATCACGTTCTTGCTTGATTTGCGGGACCAGCGTTGCAGTCTGGAAGAAAAGCAATGTGGCACCTCCCCGCTGATTTTCCTTCTGGCAGATTCTACACAACACATCAGCCCCATTGAGCAGCCTATCATGCCAGCCTATACAGCACATGGGAGGCAGAGTGTTACTCTGCGTGTTGCAACTTGCATATATATTTATTGCACTTGACGCACACACACGCATGGCGTAATTTCCACCTGGGACAGGGGGGAAATGTCCCCCGCTCTTTTCGAAATCCCGTTTGTGTCCCCCCACTTTACAAATATGTTTATTATTATTTTTTAACGCAAGCCGTCGATCGCCACGGAGGAGCACACAGCCTCTGTGAGCGAGCGATACAGAGAGAGAGAGCGAGCGAGAGAGCTAGGGGGGGAGGGAGGGAGGGAGGGAGAGAGAGAGAGAGCGCTAGGGAGAGCATACCTTTATCTATTTAATATAGATAAAGTAAGAAATCATTCCAATGTGTATAGGACAGTAAAAAAAACAAAAAACAGTTTGAAAGGGGAGTGATTAGTAAAATAAGCATACATCAAAAGAAAGAATGCTAACTAGGTAAGATAAGAATAAACCAGTTTAAATGATTTGTTATTGGTTGTGATCATATTCTAAAGATGTTTGGATTATTGAAAAGTATACATCTCTCTTTCATCTGAGTGTTGAGAGCTGTTTACATCAATTCATGTTGTGCTCAAAGTGCTCCAGATTGATGCATTTCACTTCAACATTTACAAATAATCTTCACGGGGGTGCATGCCCCCCGACCCCCCTAGAGGAGGTGAGGACCCCCCTAGAGGAGGTGAGGACCCCCCTAGAGGAGGTGAGGCCCGTCCACCCCCAAATAAAGCAGGTTAAAATAATTAAATTGCATGTATGTTCTTTTAGTAAACACTGCAAACGGGTCCCACAGACCCAAACAGCACACAAAGGTTAAAGGTCAGCATATCATAATGTTAAAATGTGCTAAATATATACACTGCAAAAAAGAAAGAAAAAGAGGAGTAAAAGTAGCCCCCGACTTGTTTTATTTTTTAAAAGTAGCCCTCACCCTAAAAAAGGTTGGTGACCCCTGCTTTAGATGCTTGTTAGCAACTGCTAACTTAAAAGCTTCAGACATTCACCAGTGGGATTTTAACAATAAACAACATTGACTTAAATGGTTGAAATACTGACACATTTTGAGGTTTCAGGACTCATTCCTGCACCCCTCTTTTAGTAGTGGTGTCAGCCCAGTGAGTTTGTAAATGAGGAGCAGCAGCATGTCCGTCAGCTGCTGATTCTTCACACAGAAACACTCCAGTGTGGGAAAATCCTCTCTACATCTATTCTGGGAGTTGTTTTCTTTCTGCTTCTGTTGAGCCTAGCTCCCTCTCATCCCCACAGAAAGAGAGGAGGACAAAGATTATGCTAATGTGGAGGGAAATCATGTTTCTTGGCGAACGCGTCGGCTGAGCATGGCAGAGTACAGTTTGTGGTTCTGACACTCACTTTGTCAGAGAGGCAGCGTCTAATCACGGCTGTCACTCTCATGTCGGACGTGTTTGTTCCCCCCCTGTCTCGCTACGTCCTGATTGGCTGAGGTTTGGCAGGATGGGATTAATTAACTTCTAAGGCTCACTTGATTTCTGACACTGAGGCATTGTAGAACAAAACGAACAGCTTTTGACGGAGATCAATTTCCCTTCACTGTTGGCCATCTGTGAATCCAATGTTTTTGTAGATTTCATCGCATGTTGAGGAGCTTGTCTTTCTTTCTGATCTGCTACCGCTTGTTTGTGCGGCAGTTATCAGTATCACATACAGTTTATGACTGTGAGATTCCCCTATGTATGTGTGTGTGTCTGCCATGCTGGTATTCTCATAGCATTTTGAGAAATTATATTTTTTAACAAGTGAATCAAACAAAATAAAATCAATTTAATAACAATCAACAAATCAAACAAACAAAAGAAAAAAATTGACATCAATTAATAACATATATACCATTAATTATTACACGTAAATGATTAGTCAACAAGTAACCATTGTGACTTATGGCACATGACTTTGTTGTCACTGCGCTCTTCTTGATCTTATTTTCATTTAATCGTCCCGATGTTATATAATGACTTGAATTACTTTGTACAGTACGTTTATTCCTACATAGGCTATGTATGGAATTATAAATGACATTTTTTGTAGCTTTTCATAACAAGAGCACACACTCTCCATCCTCTTCCTGGCAACATCTGCAGGGATCTCATTGACATACTGTAACTGTAACAATGATGTAATTGGTGTTCAAATGAATGTTATTCCTATCGTTTGAGACGTTAAAGTTCAGGTAATCCCCTAAATCAAGGATGTTTAGCCACGTCTCATATTTGACAATGCACAGCTGTATCAGCTGAAGTTTCAGATTTTAATGACGTGCCTATCTTTACCCTGCAATACTTTCCTGATATCTAACATTACTGAAAGGTGTTTAATACAAAATACCTCTGTTCCTTTAATGGCATTATTAAGTTATCTTCTTCTCTTCCCAGTAATTACAGAGCTGCTGATTCACTCCTCTTATCGGACAGCTTCTCAGCAGAAAAGCGAGATTTAATTTTAGTAGACATTTTTTTTTTATCGAGCTGTCACCTCCATAGGAGCTCATTAAAACCTCTAACTATCTTAATCCAATAAAACCGGTCACTGCAGTCAGCATCTCTACAGGCTCTCAGTTTCCAGGAGCTAATTTAAAGAAATCTGCTTCTACAAGCACTAAAGTGTACATCACTATCAAGGAGAACTTTACCTTTGAGTTTTTACCTCCCAGTGCAGTTAAAGTAAGGGTAGGCACATTCTTTACAGCAGTTTTTGTTTAATATAACCTTTACTTGTCGACAGCAATGAATAAATCAAATGCTCTGACTAAAAGTAAGAGACTAATCTGTTATCTGCTGCTGTCAAATGTGCGTTAGCATGTTAGCGTGTTCCCATTTACATACCACCAGAGGTAAAGCAGTGCCGATACCAGTGTTTCCGTTAGCTAGTGTTTACCAGACTTTAACCAGGAAAATCTCTGGAAGTCCGACTTAGATAAATCTCTCCGATCATAATGTCCGGCAAAGAAAATTCCCCCAAAAGTTTGTTAAAAGTGTGTCAAAAGAGGGCTGAATAGACAAGACTGGACAAGATCTGTTTCCATTTACATACCACTTTGTATTTCAGGTCTTGTGGCCATAGTTCCCCTCTGTTAATTAATAATAATAATAATTCCTTACATTTATTATGGCGCTTTTCCAGATGCTCAAAGCGCTTTACAAATACACATTACACACATATCATACATCTAACGGTCATGTAATGTGGACAATACCCACAGGAGCAAATTCAGGTGAAGTGTCTTGCCCAAGGACACAACGGCGGCGGGGGCGGAGTTCGAACTGGAGTTCCCCAACACCCCCTTGATCTAATGATCAACACACAGCCCACTGCGCCACTCCGCCCATCTTCACACCTCGAAGTCATCAAGGCGCTTTACAAGTACACATTACACACATATCATACATGTAACGGTTATGTACTGTGGACAGTACCCACAGGAGCAAATTCGGGTGAAGTGTCTTGCCCAAGGACACAACGGCCTGACGCAGTGGCGGCGGGGGCGGAGTTCGAACTGGAGTTCCCCAACGCCACCCTTGATCTGATGATCAACGCACAGCCCACTGCACCACTCCGTCCCATGTTAAGTTATTAAAGAACAAGTTGGGTTCAAACAACCTTTGTACTATCGTATACCTCTCTATCATTTCAATTTTTCTTTTACACAACCCTCTCTCCGTTGCTGATTTTCAGAATGAACCTTAACGGGACCCCGCGGGCCTTTTTCTAACTAATGTGCGCCCTCAATAATCCTTTTGACTCATGCCAGTCAGCTTGTTTTGTTTACCTCAGTTAACGACGTACAGATAGAAGTTTCGTGCATCAATCTACATCACGTGTTTTATGCATGCAACTGTACTGTGACAGCTCGGACCAGAATACACGAACATCCCTATTTACTGCTCATCATGATGTTGTTTATTCTGCGGCTAATGAACAGCTGTCCTGTTTCCCTGTGTGTACAGTGGTGATGTGTGTGTTATCGAGCCTGTGTCAGCTTCTTCTTATCTGCGGGGGAAAGGAGCTCCATCTCCCGCTGCCCTCTGGGAGGATTACTCTGATTCCTACTGCAGAGGAAACTCCCCCAGCCTGTGTGGAAATATATCCTTTTCAGATCTGTGTTTTCCACCCAGGGGTGAGGAGATAAGACGGGTGATTTGCGGGGATTCATGGATAAAAAAACATATCTCTTCCGCACAGGCAGTGTGTATCATTGTACCTCCTCCAGTTCTTCTGAAAAACTGAATATTTTAAGCCTCTTCTGATGAGGAAGCAGATGAAACGAGATGAAAAGGAAATCATAATCTTGAGTTTAACAGTTCATTCTGGTCTAGATTTATAGTAACTTCAACAAAGCACAAACACTGTCAGAGTTATAAGTTGCATGTCCTGCTACTTAGAGATCCACATGCAGTTGTAATATTATTGTATTACAACTATTTTGATCTACTATCTGCAAAGACATCTTAATCTACACTTCACTGACATTGAACGCACCATGTTCAACCGTTTAGAAATAGCAAACAGATGCCAACTTTACATGCAACAGACACGATATTGGAGACCTGATAATAGATCAAATATTTACTCAACTTTTAGCTCTGGTTTGGTCTCTACCAACTAATATCTGTGGTTCTATCTGCCAAATGTTCGACTTTCTTCACCATCAAGTCTTATGTGTATGTCTACTTTTTTGGCTCTTGGACTGATTGGGCACATTATGTCAATCAGAGCCTATTTGCTCTGAATAGAAAAGTGAAAACCTCCATGTCTGAAGGCACCTATACTTTAATCGTTTCTAGTAGATGCTATTTACAACAGATTGAATAGAAGTATATGAGATAACGTCCCTACTTCTCACTTGATTTATGACCGTTGCTAACATGTTCATGATGAGTTTATAATCTCAATTGCTAGTTTCAAGTCTTCTTCATCACATGTTTGTTGTTATTTTGGCAGTTTTGGTCCCAAGTTGAGTAAAATAGACAACAATGGAGGGAATGCTTAAAGGCAGGGCTACGTTGTGATTGACAACCTGTACTTTATCACCGTGTGTTGTCAGTTCATGGCAGTTAATTGTAGATATTTGAGTTGTATGTAAATTCTTTTTAAGCTCTTGGTTGTACTTAGCGTCACCTTTTTGACATATCTTATGTCGTTGTACAACATTTCTTCAGCTTGTGTTAACCACAGACCTTATGTCAGTATCTAACCAATAACACATTCAGAAAACCATTGACTTGGGAGACGAGTGAACCTAGAAGTGGTGAAATGCTGACTCAATCCTGGTTTTAGGACTCATTCCTGCACCTCTCTATTGTGATGAGCTGCAAGGTGAAGCAGCAACCAAGTGGCTTTTGCATTTGTGTACCTTTTTACTAGGGATGTCCCGATCACCTTTTTTTGCTCCCGATCCGATTCCGATCATTTGATTTTGACAATCTGCCGATACCGATTTTTCCCGATCCGATCTTTATGCAATGCATTAAGAGGAAAAAAAAGGTAACAGATAACGGCTGTTCATCCAACGCGATGAATTCAGCTATCTTGGCTGTTCTGGGGCAGTTTCTCTTTCCTTTTAAAAGTCTCTGAAAGTGTCGGTTGTTTCAGTGCCGTTACCTGAGTGGCCGCTGTGTACTCGTCGTGTTGTTGTTGGTGGTGTTTGTATTAGATTGGTCGTGTTGAACGTAGCTCTGTTCTTTCCACCACGCGGAACCTCCGCCTTGCAAACATTGCATCTGGCTGTTACACTGCCTTCGCTTTCAATTTTATAATACTTCCAAACTCCTGACATTTTCTCTGTCCCGACTCCCGAGTCACCAGCTGAACGTAGCCTCTTGTTAGCTTACTGCTACTATTAGACACTGCGCCCACTGTTGCCAGATTTGAGAGAAATAAGCAACCAGGTCTATGAAAACAAGCCCAAAAGAAGCAACACATACATGATGTTGTGTAATTTTAACCCAAAACTAAGGCCTCAGGATGACTTTAAGACGTGAACATGGTCATTTTTGTTTTGTAACATTAAATAAAATGTATAAAAATATTTTATAAAAAAAAAAAAAAAAGGAATTCCGATCCCCGATTTTTTTCTCCCGATCCCCGATCACGTGAAAATCACGTGATCGGCTCCGATCCCCGATCACGTGATCGGATCGGGACATCCCTACTTTTTACTCTTTTCTTTTTTGGATATGGTGTGATTTCAGTGTGTGTGTGTACAGGGTCAGTGTGTTTTCTGCTCTCGTCCTCAGAGAACCAGTGACTCAGAGTTGGAGTGTGTGTTTTAATAAATGTGGTTCTTTGAGCTGCTCTCCCTCGACACACTCCTTCTGCTCCGCACTGGCAAGCTGCTCCTGACCTGATAAAAACCCTGAAATCACCTCCTGAGCTCCGGAGTTTTATTATTTTTATTTATTCAATAGGTGAAACTGCTGGAGCGTATACTCCTGTGGCTCCTGGAGGTTTTGTGTTGCAGAGAGTAAACCTTCGACACTGACTCGGTGTGTTGGAGTTCACCTCAGTCCATAATTAATGAGAGCACTCAGGAAATTGTTAAACAGCAATTAAATATGCGAGTTTAGTTTGTCTCTGGTGCATAATGGGAGAGTCATTTAAAGTCCACTGTTTGTTTTGTAACAGGAAATGATCCTCTGTTATAAAGATCGTTAAATATAGCCACTTTAAGTCTCAGGTCTTCTCTGCGACTGGATGTTGTTCTCCTTTGTTTATAATGAATAAATACTGTCAACAATAAAGAATATCTCCGTCTACATGAGAATGCAACAACTTATGATTCCAACTTTCAGATCTTGTTTTCTTTTTGGCTGTAGTAACTTAAAATCAGAGGTGGATGAAGTATTGAGATCCTTTTATTTATGCAAAGAACAATACCACACTGTTATAGGGCTGCTCGATTATGGCAAAAATCATAATCTCGATTATTTGGGTCAATAATTGATATCACGATTATTAAAAACGTTTATTCATTTACTTTGAAAACATCCATTTATTGAATTTTTTTTTTTTTAACAGTTGATTACCCTGAACTTTAAGTATAATTCAACTGAAAAACCAATAAAAGAAAATAAAAAAAATCGTTTTATTTCGATTATGTTGTTTTCATAATCGTTGCAAGCCAAAATCGTAATTGTGATTAAAATACGATTAATTGAGCAGCCCTACACTGTTGCAAGCAAAAGTCTTATTTAAATTATGAAAAATCCCCCAAAATAACTCCAATATTCAAATAAAATTACAATTGACTTTAAAAGTTTGCATATACTACTTGATTAATTGATTTAGCTGTTCTTGTGTGAACTGTTGGCACACAATATAATATTTCCTGAATTATTGTGCTTTTTTATTAATGCATTAATCCTATTTAGAAAAGTAATTAAAGCTGTTACATAAATCTAGTAGAATAAAAAGGACAATAGGTTCCTGTTACTCAAGTAAAGTAGCTCTAATTTGAACCTAAGTGCAATACTAAACGCACATTCAACCACTGCTTTATAAAACCAACACTAGTATCTAATTATATATTTAATTAGAGTTGTTTTCCCTTTGTTTAACAGCATTTTGGTACACGGCCAAAGGGGCTGCAGTGGAATGATATGGTATGTTGCTGCTCTGCTGTTTTTGCTGTTGATGTTTATGGAGCTCGTACACAGATCAACAATGGGCATGCATACTCTTATGTGGGGACTTTATTGTTTACAAAATGCTTGACTTTAAGCTGTATTTGCATTTTGGTGAGAGTCCAAAATGTAGAAGAAAATATTAGTTTTCAAATATATCTGTACCTGTCGTCATGGCCGAAGATAACCAGCTCTGATGCGAAAAAATCTAAAATGCCCACTTGCATGTTTCAAGTTTATCGTGAAATAAAACCTGCGACTTAGTTAATCGTTGTGTTTCCTAGCAAGGCTGCATCATTTCTTATTAGTTTGAGACCTCAGTTACTAAATATGTCTGCACAATTCCACTCACTGAGCTGCTATAGACTCTCTGCTCAGTGTCACTTCTGTCTGGAGCAGATCTGTAATGTTTCAGTCTGTGTGACCATCAAGCCTCCCCAGCAGTCATATCTCTGCCTCTCAGCCTCCTCCTGATGTCATTGGGCTGAACTTGAGTCACCCTCAGAGTTAATGAGGGTCCCAGAGCAGCTGAGCGTTGGGTTTCGGTGACGCTCAGAGGAGCAGGAAGTCTCCGTCTGCTCGGGGTGGCCTGGCCCACATTTGGCAGGGATCAGCTGCTTTCCCACCGTGGGGGAAACAGGCGAATGTTTACAGCCGGGTGGTGGTCTGTGATGTGTTGCTCAGACTGAACCGTTCATTCACTGAGGCTGACACACAGGGGGAGATACTGCAGGGCCAGGTGTCAGGACTTTATCACAGGTGGGGTTTGATCCATGTGTCGGACGAGCTGCTGGCTGTTTTTAATCCCTGAAAATACGTTGAAAGATCTCTTTGGATGATACCGTCAATGTTAACTTACACGGATATACTTCAGGTGTATGTTACAGTGTGCTGTCTGGTAAGCGTTGATGATACCCTCTCTTAGATCAATTTTTTGTGTTGATAATTGTTGGGAAAATACTGAATGCCCTCTTCCAATATCAGAGTCCACATGATAACAAAGGTATCCCAACTGTAGCTGTGTACATGACAGGATGTATGATTACCTAGAAGAGCATCAGGACTGTTTTAGGCATATGATAGCTATGTGATTAACATGATGATTCAGCCTCTATGGAGATAGACATATGACAAGCATTAGGGCTGCACGATATTGGAAAAAACTGACATTGCGATATTTCTTTCCCCTGCGATATGAAAAAATACAGGAATTGAAGAAAATACATTTTTTTTTTGTCCGCAAACCATCCTTTCTTGAACTTTAATGCTATACAATTGGTATTTTCTTTACGATATTTAACCGGATGAAGGATTTTAGTCACGGACTTCTGGATCTTAAGTTGTCAGAGCAACAAGATGAGCTAGCTCGGTTATCCTGCTGTGATCTGATCAAGAATGATTGTGATTGGTGGTTTGCTGTGCATGCAGAGCCTGCATGTCACTCACTCAAGTACCTTTCACTTTTGTAGCAAGCAGCAAAAGAATTGTAACATGACGTGTTTGAGTTAATTTGCCTACTTAATATCGCACGTCCTAAAAAAATTAAAATAATAATTGCACGTCATGATGTGAATATCGCGCATGCGCATAACGTGATTATCGTCACAACACAATATATCGTGCAGCCCTAGCAAGCATGCTCATTTCTGACGTGGAGCCAATCTGAAGTAAACATTGAATACTGCTTTCTATTCCTCCATCTTGTGACTGTGTAACTCCCTCTCTTGGATATCAGCATGTGAAGGACACTGTTCAGGAACTAGTTGATGCTCTGTATGTGATGACTGCTTCCATTCTGGAGAGGATAATCAGGGTTTCCCACACATAGACTTTACTTGGGCGGGCCGCCCTGGTATATTAACGTCCGCCAAAGTATATTTCGCGACCCATTTAGGTTTAATCTTTTGTATTCGTCCGCGAGCACGACGCCATCTGCGATCGATTAACTAGTGGACAATGATTCCTCGCTCTACCCCTCCTGTACCCGTTTGCTCTGCTATCACGTGAAGGGTCTGCTTTATGCGCTCCGGCGAACAGTTCATGAGCGTGCTCCACTAGCACCCCCCATCATTTTTGTATATTTGTTTGTTTAATTTTATGGAAGAAGTAAATAAATCAGCCAAAGGAATGCAAAGAAATTAGGGATGTCCCGATCACCTTTTTTTGCTCCCGATCCGATTCCGATCATTTGATTTTGACAATCTGCCGATACCGATTTTTCCCGATCCGATCTTTATGCAATGCATTAAGAGAAAAAAAAAAGGAGAAAAACATTCAAGTTGTCCCTTAAACCCCACGTTCTCCACCACAGATAACGGCTGGTCATCCAACGCGATGAATTCAGCTATCTTGGCTGTTATCTTTTTGGCCTTTTCACTGTTCTGGGGCAGTTTCTCTTTCCTTTTAAAAGTCTCTGAAAGTGTTGGTTGTTTCAGTGCCGTTACGTGAGTGGCCGCTGTGTACTCGTCGTGTTGTTGTTGGTGTTTGTTTCTCAGGTGGCGTATTAGATTGGTCGTGTTGAACGTAGCTCTGTTCTTTCCACCACGCAGAACCTCCGCCTTGCAAACATTGCATCTGGCTGTTACACTGCCTTCGCTTTCAATTTTATAATACTTCCAAACTCCTGACATTTTCTCTGTCCCGAGGCACCAGCTGAACGTAGCCTCTCGTTAGCTTACTGCTACTATTAGACACTGCGCCCACTCTGTTGCCAGATTTGAGAGAAATAAGCAACCAGGTCTATGAAAACAAGCCCAAAAGAAGCAACACATACATGATGTTGTGTCATTTTAAACCAAAACTAAGGCCTCAGGATGACTTTAAGATGTGAACATGGTCATTGTTGTTTTGTAACATTAAATAAAATAAGAAAAAAAAATTATTATTAAAAAAAAAAAAAAAAAAAACATTCCGATCCCCGATTTTTCCCCCTCGATTCCGATCTTTTGAAAATCACGTGATCGGCTCCGATCGCCGATCACGTGATCGGATCGGGACATCTCTAAAAGAAATCAGCGCCTACAGAGTTTTATTTGGACTGTTTTTAACGTGCGAGTCAAGAAGCGGAGCCCTGTTAATGTGGCACAGTTTTAAATATCCTACAAGAATGAGCCTTGACGCCCTCAATGTTAACTTACACAGATATACTTCAGGTTTATGTTACAGTGTGCTGTCTCGGTTGTGTTCTGATGGCTGTTTCCCCTTAGGCATAAAACCTGTTTCCCTAGACTCTGAGGTTAATGGATCTCTCATTGAATCCCTGGCAGAAGATGATATCAGATGCAACTCTCTGATGTTAGTTCATAAGGGCAAATTGAAACCTTTAAGCCACTCGTATAATCCCTTTGAGGGTCTTTATTTATTCGGGGTGAATGGCAGCTGTAATAAGGTGCCATGAGATATCAAAGAAGAGGGAACACAGGGGATGTTAGCCTTTGCAGACCATTTACATGCACGAAACCCTATATATATAACACACTACAGGAAAGGGAGAACCCCAAAACACATAATAGGGTCTCTTTAATAAGTGTGGGCTACACTGATGAAATGTACCTAGAAGATGACTTTTCTCAGACTGACTATTGGACCTTTTTTGGATGAACAAAGTATTCGGTTTTGAGCAATTTCGGTGGACAACTCAGCAATTTAATGTAGAAGTAAGATGGAAATGCCTCAACATTAATAAACGCAGTATGGTTGAGGAGAAAATCAAGGTTTCTGGAATAGTATAAAATCTAGTCGGGGGATGGATATCATCTTCCTGATCTGCAAAATGTGAATTTGGTGCTTGAAGGATCTATTGTTATATCTGTGCAACTTATCAATGATGGTTTCCTAAATCTTTGTTCGGGCATCAAAACTTTGAGAACCTCTCGTGTAAATTGACAAAGAATCTGACACGTTCACTACTTCAGATTTTATTACAAGTCCTGTGTGCACCGACTAAAAAAGACTATATTTTTTTGTTTACACTGTTGAAATCCTTCTGAGCTGCCATGTGAGCTTCGGGTGGATTGGCCGCTTGTTGTTGGTCAACATGTCCGGAAAAATATTTATATTTCTGGGACAAATGGGAGAAATTCAGGTCAAATGTTATCTGTGTTTTATTTTTGAGTTTCTCCCTGAGTGTGATGGCATCTCGTTGTGCTCTTCCATGATAGCGGCTGGTGCTGCTAACTCGTCTATTCAGCATATTTTCAAATCATTTCAAATTCTGCATAGTGGAATTTAGTTTCAGCTGACCGAAAGTATTTAAATCTGCCGGTCTTTCCCAGGTTTTCCCAGTCAGATCATCAGGTCATAGGAGAAGCATTACTCAGATTCAGAATCACCAACTACGTTTACACATCCAAAGAATTTGCTTTGGTGTAAATGGTGCGTACTAAGACACAGAAAGAAAGAAAAACATTTTATTTTATAAAAGCAATTTTAAAGACTATTGTAACAAATACAAAATAAAGACAATATTTACACAAAATATAAATATGTGAGAAACTGAGTATTGTAAAATATGACAAAATATGACAAACATATATTCAAAGTGGAGAGCTGTGCAGATTTAAAAAGTGACAAGATATACTTTATTGATCACAAATTGGGAAATATTTCCGTTACAGTCACAGCAGCATGTTAAAACAAAGGCATTGCATATTATTTGAGTTGACCGTGACAGACTGTCTGACAAATAAACAATATGAAGGGCCACATTACAGCTATTTAAACGTAGGCTATTATTAAAGCATTAAAGGTAGGGTAGGTAAGTTTGAGAAACCGTCTCGAGATCGCTAGAATTTGAAAATACACAACCGGAGAAAATCTGCCACTTCCTTACAGAGCCCCTCCTCCAACACACACGAACGCGCACATGACCAATGAGGGCACGAGATAAGTTTGTGCACAGATGGAAGGCTGACAGGCAGGTAGGCCATCCAGTTATTTTAGCCGGACAGGCTGGTCGTGCTTTTTACAGTACTACGGCTTCAAAGATGACATTTTTTTATGGATTTTTTGTCAAAGCACTTAAGATATTCATTGCTATCGGGATGTTAAGAGCATTCCATGGAATATAACAAAAAGTGTATCTCGAGCCGGTTTCTCAAACTTACCTACCCCACCTTTAAGTGTGCAAGGAATGGCATATACATTAAATATGTGTGTGCAGAAAATAAAAGACAAAAAATATATGTGTAGCAGAGGTTTGAGATATTTTTAGGCCCAGACTGAGAGACAGACAGACCTTCAGGAGCTTCAGAACTGCTCTGAACACTGAATCCCTCATCATGCAGTAATGCAGGCCCTCTGGTCTAAATCAGGTAGCTCTGTTTGATTTCTTTTTTTTATCCTGGCTGTGTTTTCCGCCTGGCTGAGCAGCGAGCGTACGGACGAGTGAACATCTCTCCGTCCCTCGCAGGCTGTTCCCGCTCCGCCGTCCTCCTTCAACGCCATACCACCGAGGGACTCGCCGGTCAAATCTGCCGCGCATCAAACTAACAAGCTCTGACAGGAAGCAACGTGCTACCTGCTGGGAACACAGCCAACACTTTTCTGGGTTCCTCTCTGAAATGCCATCGCAGACTTTAACCCGCGCTGTCGACATGGATCTGGTGCTTCCTGTCAGACACTTCTTTATCCTGGTAATGAGTCGTCATGGTGGTGGAGGACGGTCACTCTGCTGGACCTTTAATAAAAAAAGCAGGAGTAACAGGTCGGATCAGAGTCTGTCAGAAGACGAGACGACAGATTGAAGCCTTCCCTTCTGTTCAAACCAGACTAACTGAACATCGGATGATTCAAGGAGATGTCATTCTTCACAAACCTGGAATAAACCAGACACTGAACTCCGAGTCTTGGACATATTGTCTAATCTTGTTAAATGTCTGTTTCCAGGTACCTGATAAGATAATATAAGATATACTTTAAGATATACTATAACTTACGGTTAGAAGTTATCTGAATAATTGTCCCTCGTTGATGTTATCCCCGTAGTAATCACTGTCAGACGCTTCTTTATCCTGGTAATGAGTCGTCTGTGGTGGAGGAGGACGGTCACTCTGCTGGACCTCAAACTGAAGACCTTGTAAAAAATAAAATAAAAAGCAGGAGTAACGGGTCGGATCAGAGTCTGTCAGAAGACGGGACGACAGATTGAAGCCTTCACTTCTGTTCAAACCAGACAAACTGAACATCGGACGATTCAGGGAGACGTAATTCTGAAATAAACCAGAGACTGAACTCTCTAGTTCTTTAGAGTCTTGAACATATTGTCATATCTTGTTAAATGTCTGTTTCCAGGCATCTGATAAGATAAGATACACTTTAAGACAGTGGTTCTCAACTGGTGGGTCGCGACCCAAAAGTGGGTCGCGGACCCGTTTCGAGTGGGTCGCAGATGTGCGAGTGAAGAAGTCAAACTTTTATTTTGAAGGCCTGATTCTCTAACGCTGTGCATGCAGTAGGCGTTGGACTGGAAGTACCGGAGACCATCAACGGTTTTGATGTTTTTTCGAGTCTTCTGGCCAATCAGAATCAAGATTGTTGCCGGAAGTCCCCACGGAGAATAACTTTGCAGTAGAACTATTCTTTATACATCCATGGGTACAACTTCAGATACAAATGAACACATAATGAAATATGACTCCCGGTTTGATGATTGACAGGTCACAGAACAATGGGGGCTATCTACCTTACCCACAATTTAAAGTAATTCACACAGACTATCTCCTCTTTGCTCTTCTCTCTGTGAGGAGCAGCAAGCTGTCAGAACAAAGTGAAAAACAAACAATGGCATAAAATATTATTAATATGTCGGGTTGTAATACATTTATTTATTTTCTTCGATTTATTGACAAAGGAAAAAGTGGGTCCCGAGGCCTGACCAGTTGAGAACCACTGATATACTATAACTTACGGTTACAAGTTATCTTAACAGTGTAAGAAAAAGTTTTTAGAGAGTACTTGTCCATGGACAAGTGAGTTTGGCAATTTACTTGTCTGAATACATTTCGGACAAGTAACATTTTCTTATGAATTAAGTATTGTAGGGAAGTTCTGGCCTACAACCAGACAATTCTAACTAATATGAATAATGTTTAAAAGATGACCATTCCCTCTGATACCACGGATCATATCTCAGTTGTAATATCGGTCAACTTTAACCAGTTTGTTATACAGTATATAATGTGTGATGTGTCCTTCAGGTCACCTTGATGTCATGCCTGTCCATGTGCTCTCAGAGGGGGCGGGGCCAGGCGCCCAGGTACCGAAACACCTGAGCTGTGTTTCCATCGCGCTCATCAGCACCAGCACCAACTTCTCCGACAAAACTGTCAAGGTACTTTCATTTTAACAAAATTACAAGACTGATATTTTTCTCCTTGTTTGTTGTTATAGATAGAACAAACACATTTCCTGTAGCATATTATTTAGGTTTTAGTGCATGTAAATGCTTTTGAACATTAAAGCATGGAGACATGTCACAGTAGAGACACTACATACTGATATACACCTGAACATCAGCAGGAGAGGACTCTTTAAAGTAGAGACACTACATACTGATATACACCTGAACATCAGCAGGAGAGGACTCTTTAAAGTAGAGACACTACATACTGATATACACCTGAACATCAGCAGGAGAGGACTCTTTAAAGTAGAGACACTACATACTGATATACACCTGAACATCAGCAGGAGAGGACTCTTTAAAGTAGAGACACTACACACTGATATACACCTGAACATCAGCAGGAGAGGACTCTTTAAAGTAGAGACACTACACACTGATATACACCTGAACATCAGCAGGAGAGGACTCTTTAAAGTAGAGACACTACATACTGATATACACCTGAACATCAGCAGGAGAGGACTCTTTAAAGTAGAGACACTACATACTGATATACACCTGAACATCAGCAGGAGAGGACTCTTTAAAGTAGAGACACTACATACTGATATACACCTGAACGTCAGCAGGAGAGGACTCTTTAAAGTAGAGACACTACATACTGATATACACCTGAACATCAGCAGGAGAGGACTCTTTAAAGTAGAGACACTACATACTGATATACACCTGAACATCAGCAGGAGAGGACTCTTTAAAGTAGAGACACTACATACTGATATACACCTGAACATCAGCAGGAGAGGACTCTTTAAAGTAGAGACACTACATACTGATATACACCTGAACATCAGCAGGAGAGGACTCTTTAAAGTAGAGACACTACATACTGATATACACCTGAGCAGAAAATATCCTCTTTAAGAAATAAATTAGCTAAACTATCTTCTGTAGAGCCTTCAAAGGTTCAACGTCCTGTGGAGTCAAGTGTTTTCCTGCTCTGGTATTCATCCCCTTTCCACTTATCTGTCACCTGTCACCACCTGTTCTCTCGTTTCAGTCTTTATTAACACAAGGCTGTTTTTCTTTGATTAGTACGCCGCCGAATATATTTGTGAAAACCAAAGCGTCAGAATAATCCAGCGCCTCTCTCACAGCTCATCATCGCTTCTCACTCTTCTGAGGTGGCTTTGATCAGCTGACGGGCGCTACATGTTTTTCAGTTTGTCTAAATTAAGTGTTTTTTTGTTTTCCTCCAGGGAAAAGTGTTGCGAAAATGCCCGCTGGTGTCGTCAGCATCTGGAGACTTTATTTTAAAGATTATCATCCAAGGTAAATTCATTTGTCTCTGTGTTTATCAGCTGTTTGTTTATTCTTGAAATACATTTCAAAATATGATCGTCTTTGAGTTCATGAAAAGCACTATATAAATATAATTTATTATTATTATTATTATTATGATATATCATATATACTATATTTAATTCAATATCATCTCTACAAAAATGAAAAATAATTATATATTCACGAATAAATATATTGAAAATAAAGACCAATAGACAGGGTATTGCTAATTAAAAGCTAAGCTAAGTGTGTCTTCAGTTTAAAATGTGCCCCTCTTTATTTCTTGGTAGGATGTTTGGGATCCTGAATCATAGAGCTGTTATTCTGCAGCGTTGATGGTGTGTGTAGTGCTTCACTGTGTGTGTGTGTGTGTGTGTTTGTGTGTTAAGCCGTTTATCTGGAGTGTGTAGTAGAAGCAGATGGACGCCATTGTTGTCTTGTCTCCGGCCTCTCTTATCTCTGAGCAGCCACAGAGAGCTGAGACTCTTATTGTGGAGGGGGACGTCCTTCCTTTTATCCATTTAACTCTCTGACACCCCCCCCCCCCCCCCCCCCGTGTCTCTCACCTCTCCTGTATTGTTGTTTTATAGACAATTTGTCTACAGTATTTGACCTGCTGGTGCATTGTGGGATTTTGTGTTTGATCAGTTGCAGACTCACTAATGTTTTTTTGGTCTTGTGTTCTTCGAGGCATTCCTAAAATCCACTGTCATTCTGATGGGTCGTTGTCTCATAAGTAAAGCAGACCCTTTTTTTTGTTACTATAAATCCTGTGCTTAACACAAAAGCATGACATCAGGAGTACTGATAAGAATTCATGTTGACATATGCAGTCCAGTGTTTCCCCTAGGTTTACTGCTTTGGGGGGGTGCTGCCTGAGTGGGGGGGGGGGGGGGGGCATTGGGATATATATTTGGAGCAGAGAGAAGAGCTGTGGATTATTGTTATTGATTAATGCATCAGTGTTTCTTAGGGTCAAAAACACTAAGACTCAGAAAGGTTTTTATATAAATGGATCAGGACAAAAAGAGAGAGAATCTTTTTTCCTGAAACGTTCAGAGTCTCTTTCCACAGAGGGGACACATGGTGATGAAGAAGAGACATGAAGAAGAGGGGACACATGTTGATGAAGAAGAGACATGAAGAATAGGGGACACATGTTGATGAAGAAGAGACATGAAGAATAGGGGACACATGTTGATGTAGAAGAGACATGAAGAAGAGGGGACACATGTTGATGTAGAAGAGACATGAAGAAGAGGGGACACATGTTGATGTAGAAGAGACATGAGGAAGAGGGGACACATGTTGATGTAGAAGAGACATGAAGAAGAGGGGACACATGTTGATGTAGAAGAGACATGAAGAAGAGGGGACACATGTTGATGTAGAAGAGACATGAAGAATAGGGGACACATGTTGATGAAGAAGAGACATGAAGAAGAGGGGACACATGTTGATGTAGAAGAGACATGAAGAAGAGGGGACACATGTTGATGTAGAAGAGACATGAAGAATAGGGGACACATGTTGATGAAGAAGAGACGTGAAGAAGAGGGGACACATGTTGATGTAGAAGAGACATGAAGAAGAGGGGACACATGTTGATGTAGAAGAGACATGAAGAATAGGGGACACATGTTGATGAAGAAGAGACATGAAGAAGAGGGGACACATGTTGATGTAGAAGAGACATGAAGAAGAATAGACATGAAGAAGAGGGGACACATGTTGATGTAGAAGAGACATGAAGAAGAGGGGACACATGTTGATGTAGAAGAGACATGAAGAAGAGGGGACACATGTTGATGTAGAAGAGACATGAAGAAGTGGGGACACATGTTGATGTAGAAGAGACATGAAGAAGAGGGGACACATGTTGATGTAGAGGAGACATGAAGAAGAGGGGACACATGTTGATGTAGAAGAGACATGAAGAAGAGGGGACACATGTTGATGTAGAAGAGACATGAAGAAGAGGGGACACATGTTGATGTAGAGGAGACATGAAGAAGAGGGGACACATGTTGATGTAGAAGAGACATGAAGAAGAGGGGACACATGTTGATGTAGAAGAGACATGAAGAAGAGGGGACACATGTTGATGTAGAAGAGACATGAAGAAGAGGGGACACATGTTGATGTAGAAGAGGGGACACATGTTGATGTAGAAGAGGGGACACATGTTGATGTAGAAGAGGGGACACATGTTGATGTAGAAGAGGAGACACATGTTGATGTAGAAGAGGGGACACATGTTGATGTAGAAGAGGGGACACATGTTGATGTAGAAGAGGGGACACATGTTGATGGAGAGGAGACATGAAGAAGAGGGGACACATGTTGATGTAGAAGAGACATGAAGAAGTGGGGACACATGTTGATGTAGAAGAGACATGAAGAAGAGGGGACACATGTTGATGTAGAGGAGACATGAAGAAGAGGGGACACATGTTGATGTAGAAGAGACATGAAGAAGAGGGGACACATGTTGATGTAGAAGAGACATGAAGAAGAGGGGACACATGTTGATGTGGAAGAGACATGAAGAAGAGGGGACACATGTTGATGTAGAAGAGACATGAAGAAGAGGGGACACATGTTGATGTAGAGGAGACATGAAGAAGAGGGGACACATGTTGATGTAGAAGAGACATGAAGAGGAGGGGACACATGTTGATGTAGAAGAGACATGAAGAAGAGGGGACACATGTTGATGTAGAAGAGACATGAAGAAGTGGGGACACATGTTGATGTATTAAAGACATGAAGAAGTGGATTTTGCATAATAGGTGACCTTTAGCACAAAAGCATGACACCAGAAGTACTGCGAAGATGTCATGTTGACATATGCAGTATGTACCTCTAATACATGATGGAGTATGTCACCTCAATGCCTCATCATGTTCATGTTCTGCGTTTGTTTCATAGAAGAAGTTTCCCCGCCGGACGCCTCCCCTCAGAACCCGTCCATCAACGTCATTCTGTTCGGAGCGATCGCCAAGGACTTCGATGGAGCTGTCAATCAAGGGGTACGTTCACTCTGCCGTCAAACACATGATGTTAACACTTTCTGACAGAAACATGTGTGACGGTACAACAACTGTCATGTCACTGTCATTTCTTGAAGCCGCTCATTTATTATTGCCATGGCTTAGCCGAATACGCGATTCTGATTGGTCAAATTTGACATTCCAGAGGTTGTTAATTCTCGCTAACAGACCGTTGCTAAGGAGAATAGACCGTTGTTAAGTTTGCTAAAGGGACTTTGTGCAGTCCTATCAATCGGCAGAAAGTAGTCCGGTAAATTTAATGTCAAGTGTTAACAACAAAACATGAGATGAGCTTAATAAAAAATTTAAATAATAATAACACAATTCTCAGAAATAGCACATATTTTCTTTCTAAATATTCCTACACATCTCATAACTCTTTAAAATAAGATAATAGTTCTAAATTAAACTAGACTGCATTTGCTATTTTTACCAAGGCCCATAAAAGGGAAGAAACTTGGCAGACTTAGATTTGCGTATTGAAAAACTATTTTTAGTTTAAACTGAGATATGAATTATGTATCATATGGATCTATATTTAGTGTGTGAAGACACCCTGCTGTGAGGAAGTGTGGAGGAAGATGGAGATGACGACGCCTGGCTGCTAAATCTAATTTACAGTTTGAGTTATTTTCTGTTTCCTTCTCTCGCCTCTGGTGTGTGTGTGTGTGTGTGTGTGTGTGTGTGTGTGTGTGTGTGTGTGTGTGTGTGTGTGTGTGTGTGTGTGTGTGTGTGTGTGTGTGTGTGTGTGTGTGTGTGTGTGTGTGTGTGTGTGTGTGTGTGTGTGTGTGTGTGTGTGTGTGTGTGTGTGTGTGTGTGTGTGTGTGTGTGTGTGTGTGTGTGTGTGTGTGTGTGTGTGTGTGTGTGTGTGTGTGTGTGTGTGTGTGTGTGTGTGTGTGTGTGTGTGTGTGTGTGTGTGTGTGTGTGTGTGTAATTTAGTAGGAGACCTTTAAAAGCAAAAAGTATGTATTTTCTAATGTGTCTTTTATGATGCATTCACTGTTTCCTGCTAAATAACAACAGATGGTTGTTTTAGAAAAAGCTGCTAACACAAAAATAATGCCAAATATTTCTCTATTTTCTGTTGCGCTATCATCTTAATTTTTTCTTGACTCTTCATATTAATTTAAACAAATGAAATATATATATTTTTAAACTATATTGAATTTTAATAATAATTTAGCTGGGACGAGAAAACATGGCCTCGTTTTATAGATTTTTGTTTCCTTACACTACCTGTGTTTTTATAATTAGTTTAAAGATGATTGATTTCTTACAAAGCCCTGAGAGGTCCGACACTAAGCTCAAATCAAACAAGTAAAGAATAACTTTATTATTATTATTATTATTCTCTGAGGCATTTTTTTTTTTCATCCCCGAGAGAAATTAGATTTCAAGACATTTACCCGTTTTAGAATAAGAAGAGAATACCATTTTTTTATATAAGGACAATCATTTAAAGTTAAAAAGGTTTCATAATAAGAAAAGATAAAATACAATCAAATATTTAAAGAAAATATAAGAAGTTTAGGTTAAAAAAAAGTCTTAAGAAAAAATATAATTTGACGAAATTACAATTACTGCCATTATTTGTGTGAATCTGCTCCAGCGTGTTGCACCTCTGAATAGCTTTCACTGAAGCTTTAATGCTCCCAAACAATTCCTTATAATACCATTTCTATATTTTCTTTTTCTAGCTTTTTTGTTTTGTTTTATGTTCAATATTTTTTTATATTTCTGAATAGTCGTAAGATGATACAAAAGAAAGACCTACACATACTGTAAGAGAGAAAAAACAGAAAACCACAGAAAATATTAAACACTGACTAAGATAAATAAACAAATAGATATAAATGTATGTTGGTACATATAAAGGCCCGGACACACCAAGCCGGTTTCGGCCGTCGATAGATGTCTGGCCGTCGATGAGCGTCCTGTCGCCCTACTCAGATTGGTGTGTCCCGCACCGTCGTGTCTTTTTCTGTCGGCAAAATAAATCACTCTGATTGGCTGTTCAGCTTAGCGAATCAGTGCATGAGAAGCGAAACGGAAGTGAGGTATGCAAACAAACGAGTATGCACACACACGGCTGTGTACCGCCAGTACCGCACTAAACATGTTTTCGATTGTAAGTCGCTATGTGAAACAGTCTGTGATGGACGAGAGTGAAAATGGAACACACACTATTTGTTGTTTGTTTATATCACGCAGTCTGTTCTTCTTCTCTCGGTGTATCACGCAGTCTGTCTTCCGGTTGCCTCTTTTGAATGACGAATACACACTACCGCCACCCGCTGGTAAGGAGAGTTATTGCCACTCATAGGGCTGCTCAATTAATCGTATTTTAATCGCAATTACGATTTTGGCTTGCAACGATTATGAAAACAACATAATCGAAATAAAACTATTATTTTTATTTTTTTATTATTTTTAAATAATTAAATGTATTTGTTTTTCAGTTGAATTATACTTAAAGTTCAGGGTAATCAACTGTTAAAAACATACTGTTCACATTTTCTTTTTCAATAAATGGATGTTTTCAAAGTAAATGGATAATCGTTTTTAATAATCGTGATATCAATTATTGACCCAAATAATCGAGATTATGATTTTTGCCATAATCGAGCAGCCCTAGCCACTCACGCATGCGCAGTTCGTACGTGCTACTTGGCCGTCGGCTGAAGTCTTTGCGGTGTGTTCCAGTGCGACTGTTGGCCAAGACGCAGGAGACGTGAGGCGACACAACAGTCGGGTCCGTCGGGACGTGTTCTTTGGTGTCAGTTTGGTGTGTCTGGGCCTTTACATATTACATTTGCCACCTCCAAAAGTAAATTTTCTACCGTTATTAACCGTGTTTCTATCTGTAAAATGAATTCTTAATCTTCATATAAGGGTAAAACTAACAACCAAACACACCTATTTTTTGTGTGTTTTCTTTGCTCTAAATCTACTTATTTTATGGTATAATTGAAAATCTGTGTAAATGAGAATTGATTAATTTTTTCTTTGATGTTATTTCTTTATTAAACTGCATTTTGTATTGTTGCTGTTCAGCTTATTCAGTTGATTCCCTTCCTCACCTGTCACCCTACTTTAAATGAGAGGAATTACTATATTATATTAAACTGATTTATGTCAGTTTGTAGGAGCTACTCCATTGAAGCTCCCTCCTTTTTATATAATTATGATATAAATATTCATGTTAGGCTGATGAGATTGTAATATGTTATTTTCATTAAAGAACGAGGCTCTTTGAGAGGCGTGGCTGAGGAAATTGTATTTCTCTGCATCACAAAGCCTCTAATTTGAATAAAGTAATGAGCTGAGTGAATAGTTTTTGTTTTTTAATGAGTATGACATTATTCTGTAGGATGAGATGAATTCATTTACATATGGTATGTCTAGGAGAAGTGTGTGTAACTGACTCTCCCGTGCTTAAATGATACTTTTAATGGTTTTTAAGTGAGTATTTTCATTTATATGCTACTTTATATTTCCCCTCCGATACATTTCAGAGGGAATTGTTGTACTTTTTACATTTATTTGACACATTAGTTAAATATCTATTGTATATCAACTATGCGACCTTCAGCACTCACTGGATCGGTTCGAGTGTGAAGCGGCTGGGATGAGGATCAGCACCTCCAAATCTGAGGCCATGGTTCTCAGCAGGAAACCGATGGACTGTCCACTCCAAGTAGGGAATGAGTCCTTACCCCAAGTGAAGGAGTTCAAGTATCTCGGGGTCTTGTTCTCGAGTGAGGGAACAATGGAGCGTGAGATGGGCCGGAGAATCGGAGCAGCGGGAGCGGTACTGCAGTCGCTTTACCGCACCGTTGTGACGAAAAGAGAGCTGACCCAGAAGGCAAAGCTCTCTGTCTACCGGGCCATTTTCGTTCCTACCCTCACCTATGGTCATGAAGGATGGGTCATGACCGAAAGAACGAGATCGCGGATACAAGCGGCCGAGATGGGTTTTCTCCGCAGGGTGGCCTGGGAGCGCCTTGGGATCCCCCAGTCAGAGCTGGTTGTTGTGGCCAGGGAAAGGAACGTTTGGGGCTCTCTGCTGGAACTGGCACCTCCGCGACCCGACCACGGATAAGTGGGAGAAGATGGATGGATGGATGGATGGATGGATAGATGGATGGATGGACATCAACTAATAAATCATGATTTCTTCCAAGATAAAAATCTAGTGATCTCAGGGGACAATTCACAAGCTTCCCTACAGATTAAGTCTGTAAAGTAATTCAAATTAATTTACTTTACATTAGCCTGTTTCATATGTTATATTATTTTTAATTGCGTGTTAGCATGTTTTACGTCATGTTCTATAGCATGTTTAAGGACTGCACGATTTTGGGAAAATATTGCGATTGCGATTCGATTTGCGATATTTGTTTTTAAGCGACCCAACGGAAGTTTATTGTAAAATGCGGCCATATCTCCGGCTAGGAAGGTCGTATCAACGTGCTCCCGTCTCTAGCACCCCCGCAGCCAGAGCTACGAGTGAAAGAACTAAACTTGCATGAAACTTCCGTTGGGTTGCTTTAAAGTCAAGCTTCAGCTTAAGATTCACCCTGTAATAGATGTAGAACATGTGATGGAGCATTACTAACCTGACTCAGATGGTTTCACCAAACCATCTAGGAAAGCTCCATTGGAAGCCATTTTGAAAGGGCAGGCACTTTCAAAAATACTTGGCAGGTGATTGGATCAATATGTCTATCACCTTCTATCATGGGCCACTTCTGATTGGTTAACAATGGCTGGTACATGTGGAGCACAGCACTTCTGATTGGTGTGGATGACTGACACACAAGAAGAAGAAAAAAAAATGTAAAAGAAAGTTAAATTGCAGGCTTTGCGATTTAATAATCGCATCATTTCAAATCGCGATTTCGATTTAAAATCGATTAATCGTTCAGCCCTAGCATGTTAGCATGTTTTACATCATGTTCTATAGCATGTTAGCATGTTTTACATCATGTTTTATAGCACGTTAGCATGTTTTACGTCATGTTCTATAGCATGTTAGCATGTTTTACATCATGTTTTATAGCACGTTAGCATGTTTTACGTCATGTTCTATAGCATGTTAGCATGTTTTACATCATGTTTTATAGCACGTTAGCATGTTTTACGTCATGTTCTATAGCATGTTAGCATGTTTTACATCATGTTTTATAGCATGTTAGCATGTTTTACGTCCTGTTTGACTCTATTAGCATGTTTTATAGCATGTTATACCTCACGCTTTACTTTATATTAGCATGTTTTTACATCATGTTTTATAGCATGTTAGCATGTTTTACATCATGTTTTATAGCACGTTAGCATATTTTACGTCATGTTCTATAGCATGTTAGCATGTTTTACATCATGTTTTATAGCACGTTAGCATGTTTTACGTCATGTTCTATAGCATGTTAGCATGTTTTACATCATGTTTTATAGCACGTTAGCATGTTTTACGTCATGTTCTATAGCATGTTAGCATGTTTTACATCATGTTTTATAGCACGTTAGCATGTTTTACGTCATGTTCTATAGCATGTTAGCATGTTTTACATCATGTTTTATAGCACGTTAGCATGTTTTACGTCATGTTCTATAGCATGTTAGCATGTTTTACATCATGTTTTATAGCACGTTAGCATGTTTTACGTCCTGTTTGACTCTATTAGCATGTTTTATAGCATGTTATACCTCACGCTTTACTTTATATTAGCATGTTTTTACATCGTGTTTTATAGCATGTATACCAATGTCTCCATTATGTTCTATATCATTGACTCTTCTTATCTAAATCAATGCAGTGTTAATACGTTTGTGTGGGAATTGACTTGCGAATGTGTTTTGAAGCATTGCTGCCTCCATCATTCTGTGACCTGAAGTATTAAACTGCACTTGCTGTTACTTATACCGTCTGTCTCAAAGAAAGTAACGTGTCCTTTATTCATCCTGTCTCTGGGGTGACAGCTCCTTGAACTCTACAAACAAAGTGACTCAGGGGTTTTACTTTCCGTTTCCTCTGATAGTGTCACATGTTGTTTACCGAGCGCTGAGTCTGCTTTTAACCTGGACGAGGACAGTGAACACATCGGGGATAATCCTCCCGTCAGCTCGCTCTTTATTTCTCCCCACACCCTGATGGAGCTGAAATCACCGCAAAGCGTGTTGAAGGCAGGAGGTGTTGTTGCGCTGCTTGTCTCTGTAACGTGATTATTCAGACTATCTGCTGTCCCTTTGTCAGCCCTCAGCTTTAACACTGACACCCGTAACAAAAGACAATCTCCACTTTTCACAGCCGCTTATCTTCGTCTGGCTCCACGTCTGCGAGGAGGCAACATCTGCCGCTTCAATCTGTCCTCCCTCTGGGAAGGAGGATGCTCTCAGTTTGTAATCCCTGACTCTCCGCTTGTTGTTTCCTGCAGGATGTGGTGGTGGCTGCCGGCTTCACTGTGGGGAAATCTCCCACGGTGCAAAAGGACAAACTGCACCCGTTTAACCTGCTGCTGAGGGGGGACAGCGCCTGCATTTATGTGAGGATGTTTGTTAGTTAAAGTCATGTGTACATAACATTTCATTAGGTTGCGATAAGTGTAATATATTACCAAGATACAAACTCCGAACAGCAAGAAACATGCAGTTATTACCCAAATAAGTGGTTGTACATTAGTTAGTATATCCTCCTGGGACCTAGCCCATTGAAAATGTAGTGGACATTTTGTTAACATGCATCTCCTTTTACTATTTTGAGCTACTCTATCAATCTCTGATGTACTGTACAGATGTCATTGGTTAAAATTGCATGCTGGGAAGTTCCTCTTTCTTTTCATCCAAAATGGCTGGCATACCAAAAACAACATTTTATAGAAGCAGGAGGAGAAGTCAAATATTGTTGAATAATTGTTATTTTTACCATGAAAATCCTATATGTTCTTGTTTATTAACATGTGAGGAACTATATAATTAGTTCTGAAAGCAATTAAATAATTCAAGTTTTCAAATAACAGCTCTTTTATAAATGTCCATCCTAGTGGACGTCAGGACCGTCTTCATGGACTTTATGACTCAATATTGTTGCAGGAGACGGAACTGAAGCAGACATTTTCTGTACCAGATAGTTAAGGGAGATTCAGATGTGGAGCTCTCAGATGATGAGAGAGATGAGGATTTCACACCTGGGATAGAAGAGGGTCCAGAAGAAGGGGGGGAAAGATGCAGGAGGCTCCATGAGCGCACAGATACAGACCGACAGATAGGGACGAGCTGGAAAGACATGGCCCTCTGTGGGCCAAGAGTAGCACGCATGTCTTATTGTTGTTTTCATTTTAAGTGGAGCCATGAAAAATGAGAATTGCCTCAGGAATGCAAGCTTTGTTTCTATGAGCATGCTCAAATGGAGACCACATCCATAAAACTAGTCAAGATGACCCTACAGCCCGTGCCGACTGGAGTCAATGAGGTACTTTTCCCAATACATTGACTACAAAGTCTTTGAAGATCTGGAAAGATTCACCAAAAACCAAACTAGTTTTTTAGTGACCAAATAAACAGCAATGTTCGGATCAATTACTTATTCATGTTTTAAAGCTGAATGTATTCTTGTATTAATATCACTCTATAACCATCATACGTTACATAGTCCATCTGTTCCTTTTGGCTGTCTTTTCAAACTAAAATGGACCCGACGTCCTCTACAGTGGACATACTGTAACATTTAAAAATCTAATTAAATTAAAAAAGTCTAAATTGCAAGATGTTTTTTTTAACCCTAAATAGGTAGGAAATAAAAGAAAAAAAGGAAATTGGAAAAACACTTTTTTTCCTCGGGTTCCAGGAGGGTATTGAGCTGAATCTTTAAATGTTCTCTCTGTGTGTTAGGTGTAATGTGACATGTGTTTGTATTCCAACAACAGTATTTTATAATAGTATATATGTGCTTTTAAAGGGGACCTATCATGCAAAATGCACTTTTGTACGTCTTTTATACATGAATATGTGTCCCCGGTGTTCCAGGGAACTCACCAAGTGTCAGAAAACACAACCCTCTCTATTTTCCTCCATACCCAAATCTCTAAAAAAGGGGCTGCAACGGATCTGATAAAAACTGATCCAGATTTGAACACTGTCCTGACGTCAGGACGGTGGCGCTACGGCTATTGGGCCAACTCCACCAATCAGGAGGAGACAGCCACGGCCATTGCCAAAGCGCTGGAGACGCTGTAGTACATATGCCAGGCCTGTAGATGGTGCTGTTCTCACTGAATCAGCCCTTGCACAAACAGAGCTAAAAAATGTCAAATTGAGCAAAATGAGGCATGGCTAAAATGCATGATCTGTTTGGTATTTTGAAAAAAAAGAAGTATAAATATGCCTTATATAGGTATGGTCCTACACTATATTATTCAAATATAGCATGATCGGTCCACTTTAAGTTAACTGAACTTCAAAAGCCTTAGCTTCAACTTCAGTTTAGTTTAAGTGCACATGACCAGATAAACTTTGCACGCTTTACAAAACATTTAAAAACTAAAACACACACAGGCAAATGGTTAACAGAAGCCCCCAATGGGTTTTATTCTGTAGATTTATTATGGTGCATTATGCTCAATGTCATGCATTCATTTTCAATATGATACATCCTTTCCAGAAGTTGGGGCAGTTAACCAGTGTATTTTGGGTTTTTGCAGAAATGAAACTGTAGCAAACACACGTTTATGATGCTTACGCGTTTCGTTCAGCGGGATAATCTCCACATATTGACGCCACTTCATTATAGTTGAAATGTAAATGCGCGTTGGCTGATTTGATCACACAGCTTGATCCAACTCTGAAATCTGAAGTGATGCAGATCCTTTACACGAAAAAATGACTTTATAATCTCAGAGAATATAAGAGTTGTTTTTCATAGTTTAATCTCCCCCATTCTTTTTATTTTGTACGTACCGTGGCCCTTATGTGGTAGAATTCAGAGGTAAGAATCCCAAATAAAGTGGGTATTTCAGACGCTTGATACTTATATACTTTTTAAAAATACATCACTTGAATGTCTCCTCTCTCACTTTCCCTCCAGGTGTCTCCTCCTCCTCCTCCTGTCTCAAGATCCTCTCCGGCAGCCAAGAGGATCTCCTCGCTCTCCGCTGAGGTCAGACTCAGTGCCTGGTTAACTGCAGGCACTACTGTGTGTGGTAGAGAGTGTGTGTGTGTGTGTTAGTGTGTGTGGTAGAGAGTGAGTGTGTGTGTGTGTGTGTGGTAGAGAGTGTGTGTGGGTGTGGGTGTGGGTGTGTGTGTGGTAGAGAGTGTGTGGGGTAGAGAGTGTGTGGTAGAGAGTGTGTGTGTGGTAGAGTGTGTGGTAGAGAGTGTGTGGTAGAGAGTGTGTGTGTGGTAGAGTGTGTGTGTGTGGTAGAGTGTGTGTGTGGTAGAGTGTGTGTGTGTGGAGAGTGTGTGGTAGAGAGTGTGTGTGGTAGAGTGTGTGTGTGTGTTAGAGAGTGTGTGGTAGAGAGTGTGTGGTAGTAGAGAGTGTGTGTGTGTGGTAGAGAGTGTGTGGTAGAGAGTGTGTGTGTGTTAGAGAGTGTGTGTTAGAGAGTGTGTGGTAGAGAGTGTGTGGTAGAGAGTGTGTGTGTGGTAGAGAGTGTGTGGTAGAGAGTGTGTGTTAGAGAGTGTGTGTTAGAGAGTGTGTGGTAGAGAGTGTGTGGTAGAGAGTGTGTGTTAGAGAGTGTGTGGTAGAGAGTGTGTGGTAGAGAGTGTGTGGTAGAGAGTGTGTGTTAGAGAGTGTGTGGTAGTGTGTGTTAGAGAGTGTGTTAGAGAGTGTGTGGTAGAGAGTGTGTGGTAGAGAGTGTGTGGGAGTGTGTGGTAGAGAGTGTGTGTTAGAGAGTGTGTGTTAGAGAGTGTGTGGTAGAGAGTGTGTGGTAGGGTGTGTGGTAGAGAGTGTGTGTTAGAGAGTGTGTGGTAGAGAGTGTGTGGTAGAGAGTGTGTGTTAGAGAGTGTGTGGTAGTGTGTGTTAGAGAGTGTGTGTTAGAGAGTGTGTGTAGAGAGTGTGTGTTAGAGAGTGTGTGTTAGAGAGTGTGTGGTAGAGAGTGTGTGGTAGAGAGTGTGTGTGTGTTAGAGAGTGTGTGTAGTGTAGGTCTTGTTTCTGTCAGGATGCTTCATGTCAGCTCCCAGCTGTTTGAGAGCCATCTCTCTCCACAGATCTCACTTTCTCTTGATGATATAGAGACTGTCACTGATAACAGTCTTTAGACCTCACACCTTGTAAAAATTGGGACCATATTTTTCTTTACACTTGGTCCACTTGAACTGATAAACTGACTCTTAAAACCCAGCGTTAAAGAATCTGAAGTATCTCTTGAGCATGCTAACAGTATTGTGTTAAAGCCGGCATTAGCATAGCGTGCTAATATAAGCTGTGTGTTCCTCCTCAGGTTTCCAGGAAGACAAAGGTTCCTAAATATACGTACGTGGGACTGGGAGACCTGACGGCTGGATCTGTGGTGAACGTGTACGGAGTGGTGGTCTTCTTCAAGCAGCCGTTCAAGACCCGAGGCACAGGTCAGTGTGCAAGCTGAGATAAGATGGACTTGACATGTGGAAACAGTTCAATAAGTTTGTTTCTCGAAAAGTCTTATAGATCAGGGGTTCTCAAACTTTTTGTTTACGCGGACCACTATTTATTATCAAGGATTTTCGCGGACCAACTCGTATGCAAACCGTAAAAATAAGTACATATATAAACGTAGTGTTAAAGGGGACCTATCATGCAAAATGCACTTTCTGATGTCTTTTCTACATAAATATGTGTCCCCGGTGTGTCAGGGAACTCACGCAGCGTCAGAAAATAAAACCCTCTCTCTTTTCCTCCGTACCCAAATCTCTAAAAACGGGGCTACAACGGAGCTGATCCAGATTTGCGTCCGATATGACGTAATATCTGAAATGTGGACCCACGGCCCGATCAGAAAGTTGCTATCAGAAACAATGCCCGACTGTTTTGGACGTAATATGGTCGGTGTTTACATTAGCATCGCTAACACTCAGAGCTAACCTTTACTGGAGAGCATGTGTGTGAAGAAGCAGGAAATAAAAAGGAACTCACCTTGTGGTATAACCGGCAAGAGAGAAAGCCTTTGAGCTCCATACTGTTTCAGAAAGAATCCTTGATAATCCATGATATGGCGTTTCATCACGGTAGAATCAGAGTAATGAATAATGAGAGTGAGTCAGAGGCATCTACAAGCCAGATTCCAATATTGACGGCGAAGATTAGCTGGTTTTAGGCTCTCGTTAGCCAGTGTCTCGTAGCACAGAACGCATACTGGCAAAGGCTCATCTTCAGTGCCTGTGGAGGTAAATCCCACTTCCCATTGTACTTTCTCTTAATCTTCCCTTTCTCTCTTCAGAGAACCTGATGCTAGCCACCGATCCATGTTTGTGGTTTTGCACGCGCACACGTAACCATGGGTAACCAGTGGTGAAATGAAGTGTTGTCCATAATTAACAATAACAAATATCTGCGTTTTAACACTACGTTTTTATATGTACTTGTTTTTACAGTTTGCATATGAGGTGGTCCGCGAAATTCTTTGATAATAAAAAGTGTGGTCCGCGGACCACAGTTTGAGAACCGCTAGGGCTGTGCGATTATGGCAAAAATCATAATCACGATTATTTTGGTCAATAATTGATATCACGATTATTAAATACCATTATTCATTGACTTTGAAAACATCCATTTATTGAACTTTTAAATACTAATAATAATTTGAACAGTATCTTTTTAACTTTTGATTTCCCTGAACGTATAATTCAACTGAAAAACCAATACATAAATAAATTAAATAAATGATACATTTATATCTACATTTAAATAAATAATATCAAAAATAATAAATACCAATAAACAAGATCAACAAATATTTGGAGCGCACTTCAACAAGCTACTAAACATATGTAAATATGATAAATACAAATAAATTAGACTAAAATACATTTGATCAAATATGTTGCAGTGCACTGTCACAACCTAGCAAAGCAAAATAATCGTTTTTTTCGATTATGTTGTTTTTCGTAATTGTGGCAGGCCAAAATCGTAATTGCGATTAAAATACGATTAATTGCACAGCCCTAAGAACCGCTGTAATAGATAAGAGTGCAAACAAAGAGTTTACGGGGCTGCTAGCTGCTCTGTGAGGCTGCACTTGGACACAGAGGTGCTTTGAACTAAATGCTAACATAGCATGCTAACATGTTCACAGTTCACACTTACATACTGATTATGAAAGATATGTCAACCATGTTCAGCATCTTCAATTTCCTAGTCCTAATTTCATAAAAAATAACAGTTTTAGCAAAAGGATATTGTAAATCATAAACGAAAGGCATGGTGTTCTCACATAATCAGGTAGCTCTTTCTCCACAAAGCCATCTTTTTTTTTTTGACGATCCGTTGAGTCGTATTTTTCAAAACAAAAGTCACAGTATTTTGAGAATTACATTAAAAAAGAGAATTTAATATTTATAAACATGAATATTTGATCATTTTAGTTCAACATTTATTTTTTTTGTTCATAAAAAATATTGTTTTTACAGTTTCTTTCTTAATTTTACAACATTTTGAAGTAGTTTTTTCTTAATATCCATCCAAAAGCCAGTTTATTGTTATGTTAAAGTATAATAAACTAAAGAGCAGTCACTATTTTTTAAAACATAGGGAAACTGGATAACCCGTTTTCAGGACCATGGACAGAGACGTTAATAACCTTTTCCTCTGAGCGAGATTTCTTTAGCGTTTCTTTAAAAATGTAAGAAAGATTGATAGTCATCGGGTAAAGAGAGCCAAACACATAAACCACATCACCTCCTCTGAGACAGAAAATGAGAGAAATTCATTCCATGAAGCGATTTATAAGATGGATCAGCGGAGAGAGAGCAGACGCAGTTTGGTTTGGATGGAAATATCTCACATTATTCATAAGACACACTCAGAAAGGTGTGAAGAGGCATATCAACATATTTTCAGTTTGTGTTGATGGTCCAATAATAGATGTCTGGGTTTTAAACAGGCTTTAAAAACGTCAGTTCTTTTTGGCATCACACAGGAAGGTGCTTTTTAAAGAGGCACTATTCTGCTTTTCCCCCTCTCCTGTAGTCTGTTCTATAGGTTTTAGTGCATGTAAATGGTCTGCAAAGGCTAAAGTCCCCGTGTTCTCGTCTGAAACGCCTCCATTGGACTCCTTTGTTTACTTCTTGAACATAGTGACATCCCTACGTAACACTCACATTCCTGTTGGCTAGCTCTCCAACACATTAGTATACATGATAGACTAAGGGGGCGGGACATCTCTAAGCGGTTGACCAATCACAACAGAGCCGGCAAGCTAATTAGTCAGAGCTGATTGTGTGTGTGTGTGTGTGTGTGTGTGTGTGTGTGTGTGTGTGTGTGTGTGTGTGTGTGTGTGTGTGTGTGTGTGTGTGTGTGTGTGTGTGTGTGTGTGTGTGTGTGTGTGTGTGTGTGTGTGTGTGTGTGTGTGTGTGTGTGTGTGTGTGTGTGTGTGTGTGTGTGTGTGTGTGTGTGTGTGTGTGTGTGTGTGTGTGTGTGTGTGTGTGTGTGTGTGTGTGTGTGTGTGTGTGTGTGTGTGTGTGTGTGTGTGTGTGTGTGTGTGTGTGTGTGTGTGTGTGTGTGTGTGTGTGTGTGTGTGTGTGTGTGTGTGTGTGTGTGTGTGTGTGTGTGTGTGTTGATGAAGAAAAAGCAGCATTCAGGCTGGAAACTTTGTCATTTTTGTGGATCCTTCAGGCGTCTTTTAGAGTAAACACAGATATTACTATAATCCATCTGATCAGAGAGAGACACACACACACACTGTCAGATAGATACATGCGCATATGTGTATTTACAGGATATATGTGTGTGTTTATCAACAGATTCAGCTGACGGTTTCATTTTCATTCCATCAATCATTTCTTCCCTCTTTCGGGTCTATCTCTGAAAGCAAACACAGAAAGTGGATCCATCGTCAGTTCAACCGGCACGCTACATTTGAGCATCCTGTACTGTATATTCAAAACAGCTGCATTTATGGGAAATACAGCAGGTTCAAATGACCGAAGTCTGACATTGGATGGCTTTTTCCGGCCGAACAAAGTCAGGTTTGACTCAACCAATGGTTTTTTTAAGACACAATTTGTCAGGGAATATTAAATCCTCAATTAAATCAATTGGTGCCGTGTTTAATATCAACCAAGAAGCAAATATTAAGAAGAAAATTGATGGAGGGTTATGATCCCGTTTCCTTCAGCTACATCTCTTACTTTATTTACATGATTCATCTTGTTAACCTTTCCCAAGGTGTGCCATTTCCAAATCCATTCACAGTGAAATCAAGTCAGAATTGAAAAGCCTTTTAAGTCTGAATATGTACTTTTATGTTTATGATAAACTCAGACCTGTGCTTTATCCTTAAAGTGGACCTATCATGCTATATTTGAATAATATAGTGTAGGACCATATAAGGCATATTTATACTTTTTTTTTTTCAAAATATCAAACAGATCATGCATTTTAGCCATGCCTCATTTTGCTCAATATGACATCTTTTAGCTCTGTTTGTGCAAGGGCTGATTCAGTGAGAACAGCACCATCTACAGGCCTGGCATATGTACTACAGCGTCTCCAGCACTTTTGAACGGCAATGGCCGTGGCTGTCTCCTCCTGATTGGTGGAGTTGGCCCAATAGCCGTAGCGCCACCGTCCTGACGTCAGGACAGTGTTCAAATCTGGATCAGTTTTTATCAGATCCGTTGCAGCCCCTTTTTTAGAGATTTGGGTATGGAGGAAAATAGAGAGGGTTGTGTTTTCTGACACTTGGTGAGTTCCCTGGAACACCGGGGACACATATTCATGTAGAAAAGACGTACAAAAGTGCATTTTGCATGATAGGTCCCCTTTAAAGTTGAATTGTACGTCCTTCATCCCAAACACGTACGCGTAGAGCTTCATATTCTTAGTATTTTTTAAGCTTGTCCGTACAGTTTTCAGTATTTGTCGCTCTTATCTCTGAGCGTTTTGACCACAGGAAGTTTTCCCCTCCTCAGATTTCTGCTCCAGCCTGAAGATCACCGATCAGTCCAACGAGAAGATCAGCTGCAGCATCTTCTGCGAGAAGCTGGAGGACCATCCCAAGATCTACCAGATCGGAGACATCGTCCGCCTGCACAGAGTCAAGGTCACGCACATGAGTTCTTTCAGTCTCCATGTCTTGTGTTTGGCGAGTTAAAGGTCACCTATTATGCAAAATCCACTTCCTCATGTCTCTTCTACATCAACATGTGTCCCCTCTTCTTCATGTCTCTTCTACATCAGCATGTGTCCCCTCTTCTTCATGTCTCTTCTACATCAACATGTGTCCCCTCTTCTCCATGTCTCCTCTACATCAACATGTGTCCCCTCTTCTTCATGTCTCTTCTACATCAACATGTGTCCCCTCTTCTTCATGTCTCTTCTACATCAACATGTGTCCCCTCTTCTTCATGTCTCTTCTACATCAACATGTGTCCCCTCTTCTTCATGTCTCTTCTACATCAACATGTGTCCCCTCTTCTTCATGTCTCTTCTACATCAACATGTGTCCCCTCTTCTTCATGTCTCTTCTACATCAACATGTGTCCCCTCTTCTTCATGTCTCTTCTACATCAACATGTGTCCCCTCTTCTTCATGTCTCTTCTACATCAACATGTGTCCCCTCTTCTTCATGTCTCCTCTACATCAACATGTGTCCCCTCTTCTTCATGTCTCTTCTACATCAACATGTGTCCCCTCTTCTTCATGTCTCCTCTACATCAACATGTGTCCCCTCTTCTTCATGTCTCTTCTACATCAACATGTGTCCCCTCTTCTTCATGTCTCTTCTTCATCAACATGTGTCCCCTCTTCTTCATGTCTCTTCTACATCAACATGTGTCCCCTCTTCTTCATGTCTCTTCTACATCAACATGTGTCCCCTCTTCTTCATGTCTCTTCTACATCAACATGTGTCCCCTCTTCTTCATGTCTCTTCTACATCACCATGTGTCCCCTCTTCTTCATGTCTCTTCTACATCAACATGTGTCCCCTCTTCTTCATGTCTCTTCTTCATCAACATGTGTCCCCTCTGTGGAAAGAGACTCTGAAAGTTTCAGGAACAAAGATTCTCTCTCTTTTTGTCCTGATCCATTTCTATAAAAACCTGTCTGAAAATGAGCTGATCAGATTTTGGCCACTTTGTGATGTCATAATGATTTGTTGTCTTGTGTAACCATTAGCCAATCACCAACCAAGGTAACCCCCCCCCAATTTATCACCTGAATCTCCTCCTAGAGCACCATTGAGTTCTTTGTAACCAAATCTCTCTCAGAGGGGCGTGGGGAGGGGTTCCTTATTTTCATCTAAAGTAACAGACAGAGAATCAGCGCTTTTGAAACAGGGCTGAAACAGAGGGGATTATGGGTAATGCTGCAATGATCTGTTTGGTGTTTGGAGCCAAACACTTCAGAGACATGTTTGTATATATCTGAGACCTATAATATATTGATGAACATTAGTAGGGGACCTTTAATATATGAAAAGCAGGAATAAAAACATCCCAAGTCCACTAGCAATGACAACAACAAAAAAGGAAATACACAATGACACGATAAGACAGAAACAGAAAACCCCTAAGAGGGATGAATGATTTTAACATTTCTCCTCACAGGTGCAGTTATTCAACAGCTCCATGACGCTGGTAAAAACGTTCGGTTTCTCCGTGATGGCGTTTGACGGAGCGGTGGGGGGGTCGATGGAGCCGCGGACCTCCAGCCGCTCCTTCAGCTTCGACCAGGAGGACCGGAAGAGGGTGGAGGAGCTGCGATCCTGGGCTTCAGACCAGTCCCTCCTCCCCCCATCTCCCACAATGCCTCTGTGTGACGTCCAGCCCAAAGCGTACTTCGACCTGACCTGCCAGCTGCTGGCCAAAGCCCCCATCGACTCCACCTGCACGCTGCTCAGGGTGAGAGGCACTTCAAACGCTTTATTCACATATGCACAGCTACAGGGTAGATATGTGTTGGGAAAACACTGAATGTCCTCTTCCAATCTGAGAGTAACATGATAACAAAGGTATCCCAAGTGTAGCTGTGTACATGACAGGATGTGTGATTACCTAGAAGAGCATCAGGACTGTTTTAGGCAGATGATAGCTATGTGATTAACATGATGATTCAGCCTCTATGGAGATAGACATATGACAAGCATGATGATTTCTGACGTGGAGCTAATCTGAAGTAAACATTGAATACTGCTTTCTATTCCTCCATCTTGTGACTGTGTAACTCCCTCTCTTGGATATCAGCATGTGAAGGACACTGTTCAGGAACTAGTTGATGCTCTGTATGTGATGACTACTTCCATTCTGGAGAGGATCACAAATACATGGATCCTGAGATTGAAGCTCAAGCCGGTGACGAGTGATTATTAACATTTTTAAGTATTCAGAGAAAGTCAGAATTTTGAGAAAAAAGTCAGAATTTTGAGAAAAAAGTCAGAATTTTGAGGAAAAAGTCAGAATTTTGAGGAAAAAGTCAGAATTTTGAGGAAAAAGTCAGAATTTTGAGGAAAAAGTCAGAATTTTGAGTTTTTGAGGAAAAAGTCAGAGTTTTGAGATTTTGAGAAAAAAGTCCGAATTTTGAGTTTTTTAGGAAAACTCAGTATTTTGTACACGACAGGATGTATGATTACCTAGAAGAACCGGTATTCCTCCATCTTGTGACTGTGTAACTCCCTCTCTTGGATATCAGCATGTGAAGGACACTGTTCAGGAACTAGTTGATGCTCTGTATGTGATGACTGCTTCCATTCTGGAGAGGATCACAGATACATGGATCCTGAGATTGAAGCTCAAGCCGGTCACGAGTGATATTTTTCTAACAATATGTAATCAAAATCTTAAGTCCCAGGCTCCTCCAACAAGGCAATGTAGATATAAAACAAATTAAAAAACAATCGAAATAGTGCAAGAAGAAACTGTTGCAAGATTAATGTGCACTGAAGGAGTCTTTAACAACTTAAAAAAAGTCATTATAGCTGATTTTGCATTTCTACAGGGTAATGGGTCAGGTTGCATTTTTTTATTATATCACGTGTGGATTTTCCAAATGGTTTTTTGTGTGAAAAAAATCAAACACATGTCTCTGTGTTTACACTGCGGCGTCGTTTTAGCTTCTCTAGAGGCAGTTATTTGTTCTTACAGTCTTGTTTTTATTACCAAGAGTCCCCTGCTCTTTCTCATATTGTTGATGTCAATGTATCTTAACATCTTCCCTGCTTTGATTTGGAAACTGTAATCGTATTGTATTTCCCTTTTGGAATAATGGAGCGGTTTGCCTTCCTCCGTCTGATTGTAAACGCTCCTCACAGTCAGGAGTCCTCAGAGGGACGACATC
The DNA here is from genome assembly GCF_902827165.1 of Trematomus bernacchii. Lineage (NCBI taxonomy): Eukaryota > Metazoa > Chordata > Actinopteri > Perciformes > Nototheniidae > Trematomus > Trematomus bernacchii. Next base: position 607,688 of record NW_022987575.1, on the reverse strand, counting down.
TCGTTTTTCTTTTTTAACCTGAGCTGTTTCAGCAGCCTCCTCAGTTTTCAGAGCGCAGACGAGGCAGTAAGTGCTGCTGGTTTCCTGCCAGAGAGGCTGATGGAGGAGATACATGTGAGCACAGATCTGGCTCTCACTGCTGGTCTGCTGCCAGTCTGTAAAGCTGCTGTTACACAACAACCAATCATCACAGTTTATTACACTGAGAACAGATATTTATACCTTTCCTAAAGCACCTCAGATCAGCATCAGCTGAGAGTTTGTGAAGCATTGATTGCCCTTAAAGGTCCCCTATTATACTGTTTCTCATCAATATATTATAGGTCTCAGATACAAACATGTCTCTGAAGTGTTTGGCTCCAAACACCAAACAGATCATTGCAGCATCCCATAATCCCCTCTGTTTCAGCCCTGTTCCAAAAGTGCTGATTCTCTGTCTGTTACTTTAGATGAAAATAAGGAGCCCCTCCCCACGCCCCTCTGAGAGAGATTTGGTTAAAAAGAACACAATGGTGCTCTAGGAGGAGATTCAGGTGATAAGGTGTGGGGGGGGGGGGGGGGGTTACCTTGGTTGGTGATTGGCTAATGGTTACACAAGACAAAACATCGTTATGACATCACAAAGTGGCCAAAATCTGATCAGCTCATTTTCAGACAGGTTTTTATAGAAATGGATCAGGACAAAAAGAGAGAGAATCTTTGTTCCTGAAACTTTCAGAGTCTCTTTCCACAGAGGGGACACATGTTGATGAAGAAGAGACATGAAGAAGAGGGGACACATGTTGATGAAGAAGAGACATGAAGAAGAGGGGACACATGGTGATGTAGAAGAGACATGAAGAAGAGGGGACACATGTTGATGTAGAAGAGACATGAAGAAGAGGGGACACATGTTGATGTAGAAGAGACATGAAGAAGAGGGGACACATGTTGATGAAGAAGAGACATGAAGAAGAGGGGACACATGGTGATGTAGAAGAGACATGAAGAAGAGGGGACACATGTTGATGTAGAAGAGACATGAAGAAGAGGGGACACATGTTGATGTAGAAAAGACATGGAAAAGTGGAATTTGCATGATAGGTGACGAATGATATGAAAGGTCTCTTATTATACTATTTGTAGGCGTATATTATAGGTCTCAGATATATAAAAAAACATGTTTATGAAGTGTTTTGCTCAAAATACCAAACGGAATACCCATTGTAGCCTCATACCCCTCTATTTCAGCCCTGTTAGAGAAGTGCTGATTCTGGGTCCGTAGCATTAAAAAAATATATATATATTTGATGGATCAGCTCCGTTGTTCCCCCGTTTTTTAGAGATTTGGGTACGGAGGAAAAGAGAGAGTTTTATTTTCGGACACTTTGTGAGTCTCCTGACACACCGGGGACGCATATCAAAAAGACATGAAAAAGTACATTTTGCATGATAGGAGACCTTTAAACACATCTAACAGTGATGCTCTATATGTAATATTAGAGCCTGTTCACATCAGAATCAAGAATAAGGCTGTTCAATATTATTTATGACGGAGACTTACTTGCAACACATTTTAAGGGCTAATGGGCTTGGCAATATATCAATATTTTATGGAACTTAACTTGATATAAGACTAGATATCTTCTTAGATTTTGAATATCGTATTATCATAAGTTATTTCCTGGTTGTAAGTGATGTCATTTTCTGAATTTACCAAACTGTTGAAGCTCTTTTATAATTGGCCATTACTTAGACATCATATCCACATTACTGATAATGATAACTTGTCACATTTCTCATTGTGGTAGTATTTTATAAAAGCACCAAACCTACAACGCCGTCACAATGTCTAAATCGAGGTATTTCATTAAAAAAATGGACCCCATGCCTGTGGAAGATCCAAAATGATCTGGGTTTTTTTTGTTCTTGAGACTGAGGTCGTTTTAGCCTCATGCACAACTGAGAAACTATTATGGTAATTGACGGGGTCCCGCCTCCAACACTTACTCAGTTCTCTTCAGAGAGGGCAAAGTACACACATGCTTTACTCAAGTAGAAGTACAGATACTCGTGTTTAAAAATACTGTGGTAAAAGTAGAAGTACTGACTAAACTTCTTTACTCAAGTCAAAGTAAAGAGGGCTTTGAAATGTACTTCAGTAAAAAGTACCCATAACTAGCAGCTGTTTTAAAGAGTACCTGACCTCCCTTTATATTAATAGAACAATAATGTCATTGTTAGCTAATGAATGTTTCCATGCTGAACAACGGCAACATGACAACGTTTTCATTGGTCCCTCTTCTTTAGAGAAGACCAGGAAATGATGGATACACGGATCGTGTTCAAATCAATAGGCACGCAATGACTCTAAAGAATAATGATCACGCCACCAAACACACATTCAAACTAAAGGAACCAGCCTGTTTGGAAAATGTGAGAAGTAGAAAGTACAGGTATTTGTGTTCAACATGTAAGAAGTAGAAAGTACAGGTATTTGTGTTCAACATGTAAGAAGTAGAAAGTACAGGTATTTGTGTTCAACATGTAAGAAGTAGAAAGTACAGGTATTTGTGTTCAAAATGTAAGAAGTAGAAAGTACAGGTATTTGTGTACAACATGGAAGAAGTAGAAAGTACAGGTATTTGTGTTCAAAATGTAAGAAGTAGAAAGTACAGGTATTTGTGTTCAAAATGTAAGAAGTAGAAAGTACAGGTATTTGTGTTCAACATGTAAGAAGTAGAAAGTACAGGTATTTGTGATCAACATGTAAGAAGTAGAAAGTACAGGTATTTGTGTTCAACATGTAAGAAGTAGAAAGTACAGGTATTTGTGTTCAACATGTAAGAAGTAGAAAGTACAGGTATTTGGGTTCAAAATGTAAGAAGTAGAAAGTAAAAACTCCTCAGAAAAATAAGTAGTGGAGTAAAGTACAGATACCAGAAACATGTACTTAAGTACAGTAACGAAGTATTTGTACTCCACTACCTCCCACCTCTGGTTCTCTTTATACATCGATGCCCTGGAGTCTTACTGTCCTGTGTTTTGTCTCCAGGTGTGGGACGGGACCAGGAGTGCTCACACTCTGCTGAAGGTGATCGTGGAGCCTGACGCCACGGAGGGACCGTCCTCTTTCCCCCCGGAGAGAGAGAGGCTCATCGCAAACATCCTCGCCTACGACAACCACGTGGAGTACGCTCGGCAGCTGAAGGTCAGAGCAACACAATATCTTACAAAGGCTTGAGTTCATAGTTTAATATCATTCCTCCCAGTGGCCATTAAACTCTTCACCCTTCAGTAGAGGGAACTGAGAACTTCCACACCAACACTATGTGCAATATAAATATCATTACCATCATTACAAAACACTCGCTGCTATATAACATGTGCAATATCATTATTATTAATAATGTTCTATAATAACATGCGAATAAAAAACGTATCTGCCAATACGTTTTTTGCACTACTAAATAGTGTTCATATTTACATCATTATGTGACCGTCTCTGTTTCCTGTAGATATTTAATTGCTCTTTTTACTGCACTGTTAGTGTTCAGTTTTATTATTATGCTGCTGTGTTTATTGTATTTTTGTAACTCTGGCACAACAATTCTTAACTTATCTTATCTCTCTTATCTTTATTAAGATATTATTATTTCACGAATATTCCTTACTGAAGAGAGTTCATACAACATTTGACCAAATGCCTCTTGCATTAACGTCAAACAGATCAGGATATTCACAACATATTTTGGTCAGGATGACGCTATATTACACTTACTTTATCTGACGCTTTTATCTAAAGCAACTTACGAAAAGGGAAATCAGCTATAAGGTTACAAACTCAAAACAGCAAGAAGCAAGCAGGCACATCAGCTTCAAAAAAGCCTTTTAAGTTGTCAATACGAAAGTGTTTTTTTTGTATTATTCATATATTTTAATTTGCCATGGTGCTTTCAAAACAAAGCTTTTCAGTCTGTGATGCTCAGAACAGATGCACTGCTCGGAAATTAATGAAACATTCTCGCTTTTCTGTTTCTGTAATATACTTTTCGAAGGCTTCCTCTGTTGACTTGAATAGTTCACTAAATAAGATGTAGAGGAGAAATCTCCAACTCATACTGCTGACTCACGCTTGATCTGTTATCGATTTTTACCAATTGAATTAGTCCAACAACACAAAACCAATCTCAAAATGTTTGAATGATTGCTTGGTTTTCATGGATCACCAGAAACAGAAAGATTTGACTCTGTTTGACTTGATTTGTGTGATTTGGTGTTAATATTTTTTTAAATCAAAACTAAAAACACACTTCTCTGGCTTTCTAGTTAGAGCGGAGCACGACTCCTGACTTTTCCGTGTGTTTTATTTTTATTTTGTTTTTTTTATATATATCTGTTGTAATTTATTGTCGTTTATTGTGATTTGTAGTAATGTGTTTTTATTACATGTACAGCACATTGGCTCGACCAAAAATCTCTTTTAAATGTGCTATATAAATAAAACCTGATTTGATTTGATTTGAACATCTGGCACATATATTCAGACATGTTGAACCTATAACATGGATGTGACTCTCCACTCTTCCCACTCCCAAGAAAGGTCAGCAATACAATGCAAAAATCTTCAAATCCAGATGTTTCATTTATACCTTCAGGAACACACAAACAACAACAACCCTAAACCTTTCTAACAAAAACCAAAACCAAACAAAAGCCTATGACCTGAGCTCCTAGTGTCAAAAACATTAGAAAACAGGGTTAAAAATAACCTGCGTTTCACCCTTACTACTGCTTTTATTGTAAAACCGCTTGCATCCGTACATGATGTGTCTAACTATGATATTGAGTGTGTAAAAACAAACAAATGAAAGTCCTAAGAAGAGTTGGAGGAAGACGGCTCACAGCTTCAGTCAACATTTCTGGTAAATAAAAGATAAACCCGAGCCGGTGTGTTGAGCTCAGTGAGATTACAGCGTGAGGCGCAGAGATTGTTTCTGATGCAACCTGCTGATTGCACACGGATTTATCAGATACAACAGGAATCAGTCAGGGTTAGTTGCTCTGTTCGATGTTTGTTTGACCCTACAGGGGTGGATATTGGAGCCAGAGATGCATTAATGTTTGTTTTGAGTTGAATATGTATGAGGTGCTGGGATAGAGTCAGTTGGAAATGAAAGGCTCAGTGTTTACTGTGTTAAGAAACTGTGTACCAACGGCTGAAACTCCGTGATCAGCGTATCTTAAAATGACGGCACCACTGATCAAAGTTTTCTGTAAATGTCCAAGTCTGTTTGCATTTTATTTTCTATTAACAAGTCTTGAAACACTGCAGAGCCCTTATCATGTTTCCTTTAGTGTTTACTTACTTCCTGTCTGTCTTCTTCTGCTGTTCCCTTTAGTGTTTACTTCCTGTCTGTCTTCTTCTGCTGTTCCCTTTAGTGTTTACTTCCTGTCTGTCTTCTTCTGCTGTTCCCTTTAGTGTTTACTTCCTGTCTGTCTTCTTCTGCTGTTCCCTTTAGTGTTTACTTCCTGTCTGTCTTCTTCTGCTGTTCCCTTTAGTGTTTACTTCCTGTCTGTCTTCTTCTGCTGTTCCCTTTAATGTTTACTTCCTGTCTGTCTTCTTCTGCTGTTCCCTTTAGTGTTTACTTCCTGTCTGTCTTCTTCTGCTGTTCCCTTTAGTGTTTACTTACTTCCTGTCTGTCTGTCTTCTTCTGCTTTTCCCTTTTATGTTTACTTCCTGTCTGTCTTCTTCTGCTTTTCCCTTTAGTGTTTACTTCCTGTTTGTCTTCTTCTTCTATTGTTCCAGTTAGTGTTTACTTCCTGTCTGTCTGTCTTCTTCTATTGTTCCCGTTGTCACTACCCGATCTGCCGCCCTGCCCTATCTGCAGTGCGCATGTGCGAGATGGTCCGCCATATTGGACAACTCCGTACGGCAACTCAAATAGGACACTTGACACAGTGGCGTTTGGCAGAGCAGAAAAAGAACACTCAAAAAACCCGACAATCTTAATCTGAACGAGAGAGATGAGTTATTGTTATTACAACGTGACTTCACTATTATTTAACAACTCTTTTTATTGGGTTAAGTACATTGTCAGAATAAGTGAGAAATGGATTTAACTTCTGTTAGACAGCTATCATACTGAATACATATTTACTGTGAATGTATGCTAAAATGTATGGCATATAGCTGTCTCACAGAAGTTAAATCCATTTCATATTCTGACAATGTATTTAAACCCAAATAAAAGAACCCAATAAAAAGAGTTGTTAAATAATAGTGAAGTCACGTTGTAATAACAATAACTCATCTCTCTCGAGTTTTCTTTTTCTGCTTTGCCAAACGCCACTGTGTCAAGTGTCCTACTTGGATTGCCGTACGGAGTTGTCCAATATGGCGGACCATCTCGCACATGCGCACTGCAGATAGGGCAGGGCGGCAGATCGGGTAGTGACACCCGTTAGTGTTTACTTCCTGTCTGTCTGTCTGTCTTCCTCTGCTGTTCCCTTTAGTGTTTACTTCCTGTCTGTCTGTCTTCTTATATTGTTCCCGTTAGTGTTTATTTCCTGTCTGTCTTCTTCTATTGTTCCCGTTAGTGTTTATTTCCTGTCTGTCTGTCTTCTTCTATTGTTCCAGTTAGTGTTTACTTCCTGTCTGTCTTCTTCTATTGTTCCAGTTAGTGTTTACTTCCTGTCTGTCTTCTTCTATTGTTCCAGTTAGTGTTTACTTCCTGTCTGTCTTCTTCTATTGTTCCAGTTAGTGTTTACTTCCTGTCTGTCTTCTTCTATTGTTCCCGTTAGTGTTTACTAGTGTCTTTTATTCCTGATTTCTCAAGTCCTCTTTCCTTCTCTTGTGCTCTTATCTATACTGTGGACGTTAAATTAACCGGACTTCCTTATATGACTGAACATCTCTTGATCAGAACGTTCTCATTAGAAGAGGCCACAGATAGTTCCAAATAGACCAATCAGCATTGAGTATTCAACTGAGCAGTGTGGTAATTTAATTTAAATCATCAAATCTTAAAATCAAACTTAACCACGGACCCTCAGACTCTTGTATTGAGAGATTGATCTGTATCCACTCTTGACTTGTCCTCTCTTTACTGTACAGAACATCATTGACCTCTGTCTTCTTGTTAAACACTTATTTCTGTCTCTGTTCTACAAACTGTTTTTACTCCCAGCGCCTCCGGCTCACCTCAGATCAAACGCCTCACAATAATCAGTGTGGGTTTTAGAAAAAGATGCAATCTGAGATCTCGGTTCGCTCTTCTCCGTCTCGCATGCGTTGTTTTAGAAGTGAAACTGCAGCTTTGATCCTCTTTGCTCCTCTTATCAGCGCTGCAGACAAAGGCTCATTTACATACACTCCGCAGACTTTGCTGTCACTTCACATGAAGGAGTTTTACTTCATAAGTTATACTGTTGTTCAATAGCATGGGTGGGAGTTTCCAGTGGTAGGAAAGTGACTAAATACATGTACTTAAGTATCGTTCGTAAGTACTATTTTATAGGAATGCCTTTTTTAAAGAGTGTACGACTGCAACATTTGAAACAAATAACAAATTGAGATTATTTGTGACTGATACTTGTACTTGTATGTATTGTAAGGTATCACACTTTTTGCATTATAATATTCATTATCCTTGACAAATATTAAAGGTGGGGTAGGTAAGTTTGAGAAACCGGCTCGAGATACACTTTTTGTTATATTCCATGGAATGCTCTTAACATCCCGATAGCAATGAATATCTGAAGTGCTTTGACAAAAAATCCATAAAAAAATTCATCTGTGGAAGCCGTGGTACTGTAAAAAGCACGACCAATCATTTTAGTCGGCCCGGCTAAAATAACTGGATGGCCTACCTGCCTGTCAGCCTTCCATCTGTGCACAAACTTATCTCGTGCCCTCATTGGTCATGTGCGCGTTCGTGTGTGTTGGAGGAGGGGCTCTGTAAGGAAGTGGCAGATTTTCTCCGGTTGTGTATTTTCAAATTCTAGCGATCTCGAGCCGGTTTCTCAAACTTACCTACCCCACCTTTAAGTGTTTTTCACACTCACAGATCATATTCCAGATATATAGAAACATATATACAGCTACAAGGTTGTAAAGAGATACGTAAGCATTTAACCATAGTGTACTTACAAGTAGGTGGAACATTGATAAATACATACATGTCTAAATATGATTGAAGTTACTGTTTTTCTACATTTCAGATATCAAAATCGTGGTTACAATGCTGTTTTTCCCTCAAAAAATGGGGTTGTTTTCGGGTTTTTTGATGAGATGTATGAACAAAACCTACATGAAGAATAACCTTAGACATCATTTTGCTGTGTGTGTTGTTAAAAGGTATCGCTGCATCCACTGTGAGATGAATTTAGCATCTAAAACAGGACAAATCCTTTTTCAAGAGCGATTTCTTTCAATATGCTGTGAAGTGTGGGTGTGGGTGTGTGGGGGGTGTGTGTGTGGGGGGTGTGTGGGTGGGTGGGTGTGGGTGTGGACTGTATTGAGGAAACATCTATCTTTATCAGGACTGTAAGACATAAATCACACCGTGTTTGTCGCAGAATCGCATTGAATCACACACACACACACACACACACACACACACACACACACACACACACACACACACACACACACACACACACACACACACACTGCTGTATAGTTGTCAGTTCTGTTTTATCTGAGACAGGATTTATTACTGAGCTCTGTTGAACACATCAGACCCTAAATGCATCGTTTTAGGACAATTCACACTGACAACAGTTTTTAAGGCATTTGCTTAAGCTTATCACAGTTCAGTCACAGTTAACAGCCCACACACACTTAAAGGGAGGTAAACTTCGTGTGACCCCTTCTGTTTTATTTTTATCTGCGACTTTTTTTTTTTACCTCAACCAAAGGAAAGAGAGGATATGTTTTCAGCTCAGCTTGTTCTGTCTGTTCAGAGGAATATAAAAAACTTTGGGCACAGTTTTCATGAAACTTGGTTACACGTGCAAATTGAGAAAGTGAATCTTAGTGAGTGTATCTGGTCCTTAATTTGGAACTCATTTAAAATTGTACAAGTCCTTTTTACTGTTCCAAGCTACACCCTTCTGACATGTTTCAAAACGTTTTAACATAACTTCCTTGGCAGAGGTAAATATTATTAAGGGGGCCATATTCTCCTAATTTTCAGGTGTATATCAGTCTGTAGTGTCTCTACTTTAAAGAGTCCTCTCCTGCTGATGTTCAGGTGTATATCAGTATGTAGTGTCTCTACTTTAAAGAGAGTCCTCTCCTGCTGATGTTCAGGTGTATATCAGTATGTAGTGTCTCTACTTTAAAGAGTCCTCTCCTGCTGATGTTCAGGTGTATATCAGTATGTAGTGTCTCTACTTTAAAGAGTCCTCTCCTGCTGATGTTCAGGTGTATATCAGTATGTAGTGTCTCTACTTTAAAGAGAGTCCTCTCCTGCTGATGTTCAGGTGTATATCAGTATGTAGTGTCTCTACTTTAAAGAGTCCTCTCCTGCTGATGTTCAGGTGTATATCAGTATGTAGTGTCTCTACTTTAAAGAGTCCTCTCCTGCTGATGTTCAGGTGTATATCAGTATGTAGTGTCTCTACTTTAAAGAGTCCTCTCCTGCTGATGTTCAGGTGTATATCAGTATGTAGTGTCTCTACTTTAAAGAGTCCTCTCCTGCTGATGTTCAGGTGTATATCAGTATGTAGTGTCTCTACTTTAAAGAGTCCTCTCCTGCTGATGTTCAGGTGTATATCAGTATGTAGTGTCTCTACATGTCTCCATGCTTTAATGTTCAAAAAGCTCTTTATTTTTCTCATACTGCCTGTGCTGCAGCACCTCTTTTCACCCTCTGTCTGAAACCAGAGCCTAGTCTGCTCTGATTGGTTAGCTGGCTGGCTCTGCTGTGATTGGTCAACCGTTTAGAGATGTCCCGCCCCTTAGCACACACACAATGTGCTGGAGCTGACAAACAATCAGGCAATCAAAGCGAGCCAAGAACATAACCTCCTTGTCATAAAGGGAACATTATGAGCTTCATAAAGACAGATGGTATAGCAGGGCTGTTATTTTCTGGGACATTTCTGTATCACAATGATTTGCACCTTGCAAACACTTTCTGAACTAACAAACTGTGACTCCTTGTGATTACATGTGTCAGGTCACATCTGCACCTGCAAAGACTTAAGTACCTCCTGGAGACTTAGAAAAGTCAAGATGTTATTTATGTGCTACTCCCATAACTTCAGCAAGGATTCAAGTCTTTGAAAAGATTAAAGTGACGTGCATGCAACCAAACTCTTTTACTTAAATGCATTATAGAGACCATGGGGTCCGTCTACTTACATGCAAACCTACCATTACTGTGAATCTCAAGTGTAAATGTGAATTTTCTTTAAAGGGCCCATGTCATGGCCATTTCCACTGATCATAATTACATTGTTGAGGTATACTAAAATAGATTTATACTGTGCAATTTTCCAAACTCACATTGGTTTCGCATACAGCATCTCTGTCAAGCATGTGTATTCAGCAGTATTCACTTTCTCCACTAAACGACTCGTTGGAGCTCTTGCCCCCCCCTCCCTGTGAGCCTAGTGTGCTCCGATTGGTCAGCTCGGCCACTCTGTTCTGATTAGTCAACCACCAGAGAGGCTCCGCCCGCTTTTTTCGGGGAACATCAGTGTAATAATGGTGTCGGTACAGCCGTATATTTTATACGCTAACTAACCAAACTGTACCTACAACTGTTGTTATAGAAGAGTGTGACGGCCCCAGGGCCTTTGTGCAGGTGTGTTGCAGGTCTTACGGTGGGGTGGAGCTGAAGAGGCTAATCAGCGCGATCACGGACACCTGGCCGTAGCCGAGGTGCTATTAATCCCAGCGGCCCAGCGATTCTCTCCCCGACCACCTATCTCTGCATTTACCACAATAAATGTGCCGTGGTTTTGTAAACTCGTGTATGTCTCCTTGTCTTTCCGTTGTGGCCTACGAGCCGGTCATAACAAAGAGTAAGTTATTTTTACCTGTTATAAACTACTACTGTTTGATGAGAAATCAAATCATGGTTTGCTATATATGAATGATATGTTATAGGAGCAAATCATTCAGGGAAGAAAGGATAGGCCTACTAAGTATTTCCATTAAACTTTATTTTTAGAAATGTACAAAATGAACATAAATATACATATATACACGGTATATCATCCATTCCTCCCCGCATCTTGCCTGGGCGCAGCCGGTGCCTTTTAGCACGAGGCCTCAGTAGTAGTAGAAGTCCCGTCCCCGTCATGGATTGTCCGCCAGGATCTGGCTGGACGAAATCAAATGCAAATCACAAAATATTAGAGAAACTTAGTTGTTTTAGATTCGTTAGTAGTAGTTGTGGTAGGAGTGTGGATCTATCTAATGAACAGCTTGCCTGCTAATATGCTAACCTAGCTTTGTTTACCTTGGTAGCTAACACGATATGAACGTTAGCTTGGAGGAACGGCAACTATAATGGAGTGTAATAAAACTACTATGAACAAAAGCTAGTGGTTCATATTAGGCTAGCAATAACGTGTTTATAATTGCAATATTATACGGGTATTCTGCTACGTTCGGTCATACATTGTAACTTGCATGAATACATTGTTTTGCGCTAGCATACAGCTAGCCTCGTTAGCTATACATGCAGTATGTACATGTACTGTCACAATGTACGGTAAATCACCCGGAGTATACTGTATGAGTATTCCGTGTGTGTGACTGCAGACATTCTCCTGCCATGACAAACATGTAAGGCCATCTGCTGACATTGTAGTTGATATCTTTAAACGCTAGCAACGTAGCATAACAAAAATGTTTTTCCGACCAAACTAAGGTCTAGCTCCGTCGGTTAGATCGGTAGCATACACGCTACGCCAGCTATAATGTAATTACGCTTCGCGACTGACCGTACGGTAAATCACCAGGAGTATACGGTCTATGACTATTTCGTGTGTGAATGCAGACATTATCCAGCTATGAGGAACATGTATGTAAGGCGATCTGCTGATATTGGAGTTGATATATGGAAACGCTAGCAACTTAGTTAGCCCAGTTAGCACTATGTCAATGACTTAGGAGTCCGGTTTACACATTTAACCAGTCGTGGTAGATACCTTGTTTGATAAATACACAAATAACAATGCAAACTTACAGGTTGTGTACCCGAATCTTCCCCTACTCCAAACGGTCCAAACAAACTATAGCCTCGTTGTTTGTGTAGCTCGGTAGCATACACGCTCGGAACGCCAGCTATAATGTAATTACGTTTCGCGACTGACCGTACGGTAAATCACCTGGAGTATACTGTCTATGAGTATTTCGTGTGTGAATGCAGACATTCTACATACATGTATGTAAGGCCATCTGCTGATATTAGAGTTGATATGGAAACGCTAGCAACTTAGTTAGCACAGTTAGCACTGGCTTAGCAGTCCGAAACATGTTTACACATTTAAACAGTCGTGGTAGATACCTTGTTTGATAAATACACAAATAACAATGCAAACTTACAGGTTGTGTACCCGAATCTTCCCCTGCTCCAAACGGTCCAAACAAGTTGTGCATATCCGGCCTCAAACTGGGCAATGTTTTGGAAGCTTTCGTCTGTGAAATGCCGGTTCTTCGAACCTCTGAAGGAACAGTGTTAAAAAGAAATTTCAACCACTGACTTCGTCGTGGTTCTTCCGTCGGTAGGACAAACAGCTCAGATTTCTCCTCACATTTCAGGAAACAGGTCCTTGGCATTGGCATGACTGGATCGATTGTGAACTGAACCAGAGCTTCCAACAGTAAATGTTAGGCTGGCAGAGGGTGCGGCCAGCGCCGCTGGGTGTGGCCATAGCTCTTCGGGATTGGTCCATTTCGTTCCGGGTACCGCATGACATCAGGCCGTACCCGGAACTAAATGGAAGACTCAAATGGGCAATGACGTATCTCCAACGAGGCGTTTTGGGGAGGTATTTTCTGTGTTAGAGTTTTACTCGCTACAGGGTGTACTTTGAGGGTTTTGACTCTGCACACCGTTTACATGCATAAAAACCTTCATAACACACAAGGGGACCGGTAATAACCGGAAAAGCATGACATGGGAGCTTTAAGACGATTTCAAAGTTCGGTGTGTTATGCTTCCCAAAGTCACCACCTTGTCATGGAAGTACTTTCATAAAAAGGACATATCGTTTTCTCTCTTACATGCAGCACTTATCAAATGACTATCTTTATAAAGTTCCCCTCCTGTGTAAAAGCTCTCTTTCCTCAAATGACAGAGTATTATGTACAAACAGTTCCTGCAATCACAGCCATGAATGCCCTTTCTCCTTCTTTCTGTGTGTTATTCTTAGTGTTTCCACACCCTGACGTCTTTGTCCTTTTGGTTTTTGTACATTGGTAATCAGCATTGCATGGCCTGTGGAGCGACAGGGGGAAAGCTCATTTGTGCTTTTATTTCTTCCAAGGACATCCACCCTGTAATAATCACAAATAACTCCTCTAACAGGATAAATCAGTGAATTATAGCTGTGGAAACCAGCCTGCTCTGACCTCCCACACAGCCTCCGCTGCTGTTTGACTTCACACACAGGAATCTGTTTGAGGACGTATGAGTTTGTCCTCTGGGTACTTTCAGTCGCTTTCTGTTGTTTCTTTATTTGCTCCGATACATCTTCTATACCGGAGGGTCCAAACACTGCTGCCAGGCTTTTATTCAGAGAGATTCCTCTTCTCTTTTTGCTTGATAACTTTTGCTTTTGGTACACAATAACAATGCTATTACTGTTAATGCAGGACTTTTACTTGTAATAGAGTATTTCTGCGTTGCTACTTTTACTCAAAGAGGACATATTTGCTAGTTTTCAGGTGCATACTAGTGTTGCTTAACACAAAGATGCCCTATTGTACTTTTGGGGGGTTTTCCCTTTCCTCTAGTTTGTTCTATAGGTTTTAGTGCATGTAAATGGTCTGCAAAGGCTAAAATCCCTGTGTTCCCTCCAGAGGGAGTTTCTCTCCCACACACTCCCCCCTGCCTCAAACACCTTCACACACGTTGCATACCGCTATTTTATTGTCATTTTCGGACACCTTAAAATACTGCCAGACTGGTGAAGCCATTTTGGCGAGCTTGTTTTGCCGCGCACAGAGAAAAGTGTCATGTATTTTACGTCATGTGACCATCGGCTCTCCCGATCGGCATTTTTAGAGAGCACCGATCAATCGGCAGAGAGTGAGTATCAGCCGATATGGATCGGTGGCCGATCGATCGGAGCATCCCTGCTAAATACTGATATACACCTGAACATCAGCAGGAGAGGACTCTTTAAAGTAGAGACACTCCATACTGATATACACCTGAACATCAGCAGGAGAGGACTCTTTAAAGTAGAGACACTCCATACTGATATACACCTGAACATCAGCAGGAGAGGACTCTTTAAAGTAGAGACACTACATACTGATATACACCTGAATATCAGCAGGAGAGGACTCTTTAAAGTAGAGACACTCCATACTGATATACACCTGAACATCAGCAGGAGAGGACTCTTTAAAGTAGAGACACTACATACTGATATACACCTGAACATCAGCAGGAGAGGACTCTTTAAAGTAGAGACACTACATACTGATATACACCTGAACATCAGCAGGAGAGGACTCTTTAAAGTAGAGACACTACATACTGATATACACCTGAACATCAGCAGCAGAGGACTCTTTAAAGTAGAGACACTACATACTGATATACACCTGAACATCAGCAGGAGAGGACTCTTTAAAGTAGAGACACTACATACTGATATACACCTGAACATCAGCAGGAGAGGACTCTTTAAAGTAGAGACACTACATACTGATATACACCTGAACATCAGCAGGAGAGGACTCTTTAAAGTAGAGACACTACATACTGATATACACCTGAACATCAGCAGGAGAGGACTCTTTAAAGTAGAGACACTACATACTGATATACACCAGAACATCAGCAGGAGAGGACTCTTTAAAGTAGAGACACTACATACTGATATACACCAGAACATCAGCAGGAGAGGACTCTTAAATGAAAAGAATAGGGCTATACAAATGTAGTATATATAGAGTATCTATTGAATACAAGACATGAAATGAATAGAATAGTACTATCAAAAAATATACAAACATTGGATACATTCAGTTTTACTGTATGCAGGTTTTTTAATTGAAATGTAACTGCAATGAGGTAGCTGTGAGTACAATCTATACAAATTGTTTAGTGTATTTTAATGGGAAAAACTGTGCTAGTCTGGCTAAAGAATCGTAACTAAATATAACAATAAATGCAATTTTCTAACTAATTAACCACTTTTGTTATGAAAATCTGAGTTAATTTACGGCTAGAAACCTTGAGAATCCACCATAAAGCGGCATTATTATTCCCTGTTTGAGCTTGTGTCATAAATTAACTAACCAAAAAGAAAAATGCTGTGGTGAAATATTCAATTGTTTAGTAATGGAGTTTTAAGAAAACAGTGGGAGCTTCGTTATCTTCCTGTGGAGAATTAATTAGTGAGTTTACTATTTCAATGCTGACAGAAAATGACTCGAATATCTCTGATTAATATTTGCTTGATTAAACAATCCCTCGCCTAAGTTAAGTTAATTTCTTCTCGTTCATTTTCCTAATTAAGGCCCTATGAAGTGATCATTTGTCGCTTGTTGTTATCGAGCCGTTTAAATGTCGAGTGTGTGAGGCTGAGTGGGGTTTATTTTTTCTGTGACGCACATCCACACTCGACCCCGGAGGCGTTAAAGAGCTCTTCACAATCAAACGCAGTCGGCTCATTGCACTTTAAGCACATCTACAGTAACTGCTGTTAATTTACTGCATCAACACATTATTTCACTTAAAACAACAGGGGAGATAATGATTGTGAAGTTGTGTGTAGGATAAGAGTTTGCTGAGGTCACTGCTTTAAATACAGATCAGAGAAAATGACCATGAAATTAAGCTCTTATAAAGTCATCTACCGGTATATAATGGAGTGGTGCAGTGATGACGTATTATTGTAGGCCGAACAGGAAGTTAGCACAGCTAGCGGTCCTTTGACTAAAAGCAATGGGATTTTACGTTATAGCCTAACGTTAGGCTATAAAGGAACTACAGCACGGTCACATGACTTCACGTCACCACCGCTAAGCTAAAGGTGGCTAATGTTGGGCTATAAAGGAACTACAGCACGGTCACATGACTTCACGTCACCACCGCTAAGCTAAAGGCGGCTAATGTTGGGCTATAAAGGAACTACAGCACGGTCACATGACTTCACGTCACCACCGCTAAGCTAAAGGCGGCTAATGTTGGGCTATAAAGGAACTACAGCACGGTCACATGACTTCACGTCACCACCGCTAAGCTAAAGGCGGCTAATGTTGGGCTATAAAGGAACTACAGCACGGTTACATGACTTCACGTCACCACCGCTAAACTAAAGGAGGCTAATGTTGGGCTATAAAGGAACTACAGCACGGTCACATGACTTCACGTCACCACCGCTAAGCTAAAGGCGGCTAATGTTGGGCTATAAAGGAACTACAGCACGGTTACATGACTTCACGTCACCACCGCTAAGCTAAAGGCGGCTAATGTTGGGCTATAAAGGAACTACAGCACGGTTACATGACTTCACGTCACCACCGCTAAACTAAAGGTGGCTAATGTTGGGCGTGATAGACACTTGTTAGCAACCTCCGTCTTTTTTATTTCCCAGTGGGGTATTTAGCAGTGGCGAACCGTCAGAGAATACCCTGGAACACTCAGATAAAACTAACAAAAAATCGATTTAATTATATAAATAAAATGTATATAAAATGAATAAATGAGAATCGTATACTGTATTGTTGATCTGTAATAGTACAGTGTTACGTTGATTTGTTTGTCCTTCTCAGTCCATGCACTACGCATTTCAGTGGTTTTGTGTTAGAAAAAAAAAGCAACCAATCACATATTTTCTGGGTCTCTTGGTAGAATATCCTTCAACTCAGGGGTCGGCAACCCCGCGTGGCACGCGGCACCGTAACCTGTGGCACACTAGGAATAAGTGGAATAAGTGTGCAAAATATTTAAATTTTATTTTCGGATCCTGAACGAGACCGCCGCCAGAGCGCGTCTCCCCGTTACCTGCAGAAGGAAGCCATGCACGCAGCGCAGCCCCGCTCTCTTTAACTCCAGGTGACTTTCTGCTGCTTTCCTCCGTGGTGCAGGGCTGATCGTTTCACCACAGAGGAAAGCACTTCACAAATTGCAGTACCCATAAGGAGCTGTACAAATGCCGCAGTGTTTGCGTGGCTGTGTCTTTAGTTGAAAGCCCAGTGGCGATCTGCTCATCTCTCATTGAAATAACATGCTACACAGGGGCGGACTGGCCATCTGTGTGTTCTGGAGAATCACAGAACGGACGATCGTCCTTATTATTATGCCGTTCAAACCAATTATTTAAATGTGTTTGTTAAATTCGGCATCATGTAAGTTGCGCTGACAGGTCCACACACTGCTTCCCCGCAGCGAGGCTCCCCCCGCCCTCCTGTTGACAGTTCACGAGCGTCGAACTCCTTGTGTTAACCACAGACCTTATTTCAGGCAGCTAACCAAAAACACATTAAAAAATACTTTGAAACAAGGGAATCAAAAAGTGCTAAAAAGCTAACTCATGTCCGGGTTTAGCACTCATTCCTGCACCACTCTCTACAGGCCTGAGCATGTAATCAAACTTAGGACAATGAAAATAAATCATAGTCATGTGATTCTTGGGAAGTAAAAAGCGTTAATGCTTGAAAAAGTTAGGAAATTATTCAGTATTCCTGTTTTTCCTCTCTATTTTTATATCCCTGGAAGTCTAAAATGCCAACTCATTTCTGGTTTTAGGACTCATTCCTGCACCACTCTATAGAGGTACACATTTTAGACCCACTACTTTACTTGTAAGTCCCACAAAGCCAAGGAGGTTGTTCATCCTTGAGTTTTTGTTGAAACAAAATGCATCAGTCGGTGCGAGATAAAAAACCTGATTGTGAGATTTTAGGGTTCGACAAATGAAATGGGTTTTGAAGAGGCAGATAGCGAGGCAGCAGCTCGTCTTTGTTTCTCTCCGCCTCCATCGTCCACGTGTTGAATGATCTGAGTCATCGGGCCGAGGTCACTGTAACAACAAAGGCAATCAGAATCCGATGAATGAAAGGAGAGAGATAGTGTCCCTGAAAACAAATAAAAGCATTACAATCCGAACCACCAACACTGTTCAAACTCAACGCCCTGTCTTCATCATCAGGATGAAAACAGACTCCATCTCCCAGCTGTTGAGCATCAAAAACAAACGTATAACACATTGAATTGTAGTGTTTGGATTCAATGTCAGAATCAGAATACTTTATTTATCGCTGGGAGAAATGTGGTTTCGTATCAGAATCAGAAACATGTTTATTACCAGGTAGGTTAACACATACAAGGAATTTGAATTGGTGTTGTGGTGCATACTGTACATACAAATAAAACAGAAACACCGATAGTAAACCATTTGAAGAAAACTATAATAACATTACAAAAAATAAAAAATATATAGTAAAATAAAGCAGTATTTACATTGAATATGATTGAAATCGTAGAAATTGTATTGGAATAAAATATGTGCAGTAATGAGGATGTTTTCCATTAATATCTCTATTTTATTAAAACCTTTTTTTGCACTGAAAACAAGTGCAAAAAAAGGTTTGAATAAAATAAAGATATTAATGGAAAACAAATCTCAGTTATCTCAGGTAACACTGTGGGGGCATCCTCTAAATCAGCGGTTCCCAACCTGTGGGCGCGGCCCCCTAGTGGTCCGCGAAGGCATTGCAAGTGGGCCGCCAAATATTTGTATTTTATTTTGTACAGGCTAAAGACACAAACATGGACATAACAATAACATATAGGAGATGACATCCCCATCTCAGACAACAACAGAAGAAATAAAGATACAGTCAGTAGGATCACTTCAACATTTCACCAACAAAAATAGGTTGACGACCAAAAACCACCAAAAACACAACATGGCATATGTATTGTTCCTTTAATCCCACTCTTCGTTAGAGCTCATTATTTCCCATGTCATGGCGTGTTCAGCCGCCCTTTGATTTTTTGTGGCAATAATTTTTTTCAAAATAAATTGTATTTTTAAACTACTCTTCAAACCCCTTCAATTAAGATTACTCCTTGATTGACTTTTAAAAATATGTATTTTAGCCAGAAGAATAGTTGTATTTATTAACAGTCTTCATCTAAAAGCCCAAATCAAATATTAAAGGGTGTAAATGTAAATTCAATATTTGCCGCCAAATCATTAGCAAAACATTATGATTTGTGTGGAAACATTTTCATTATTAAGATTTTATTTAATTTTAACCTCTTTTCCTTTCTCTTTCTTGATCCTCCTTAGCAACGGTCATTAGAGTCCCCAGCAACGGTCATTACAGTCCTTGACAGCGGTCTGTTCTACTGGATTTACAACGTGTCACATGTTCTGAATTGACCAATCAGAACTTTATTTAGCCTCCGTATTGTTTACGGTTGAAAAAAATGTGATTCTTAAGTGGGCCCTGAGTTGAAAAAGGTTGGGAACCGCTGCTCTAAATGGTAGTTTAAGTCACTGAATTCATACTTTGGGGCAAAAACTAAACAATTTCAAATGGATAAAATACATTCAGTGTTTGAATTGTACCGTTTTAACGTCTGTTAGATTAGTCGTTGTTGAAAGACAGAAGAAACACATGAATATGACAGCTGATTTAGTGATTGTGACCACATTTGACTGACGGCAGGATCCGCACAAACCCTAATCTGAACTGTAAATGGTGAATTCATTGTAAAAAACACACATTAGGTGCAGCTCAGAATGATGTATCATGGATAAAATTTCCCTTTGTTTGGATTTTCTCTTAACGGCTGATTCTTAACATCGTCAATCAACTCTCAAGTGTGTGACACAAACTGAGAGCTCTTCCACTAAAGAAAAAAAAAGTGTTTGAACAGGAATATTCCCCCCAATTACCAGCCTCCTCTGGTGAATCATCGGCAGTATTGTGTAACATTGACTCAGGCGTCTCTTTGAGAAGGCCATTAGGAGAGAAAGGAGGCCATCACGATAAAAAGATAGGCTGAGAACAAGAGTGGGGAGGAGGAGGAGGAGGAGTGCTGCAGTCGCCTCCTCAATCCCTTATTTTCTCACACACACACACACACACACACACACACACACACACACACACACACACACACACACACACACACACACACACACACACACACACACACACACACACACACACACACACACACACACACACACACAGTTGATTGAACATTTATTTCAATGGTACTTGTTTAAGAAAGGCTGCAAAATGTCACACTTAACTGTCACCCCTCCTACGCCACCTTAATCAGCAGAAACACTCCTACATCTGTACACCAAGACATGAAGCGTGTGTAGATTATAGTGCGCTGTTTCTACACCCACACACCTTGTTTCCTTTATAGCATTTTACATATTATAGTTTTCTAATTATCAATATCAAATGAGAGAAATGAGATGCTGATATGGAGTAAAAACCTGATGAAGTTGGATTTACTTTTACACATTTTGAGGCTAAATTATTACTTCAGAGGATGAATTTTGATTATTTTTGACTAATTTTGAGATTATGATATTGGAATGATTGATCATTTATGGCACAAATCTTATCATAATTGAAAAATATATCAAAGTGATGAGGTAAAGGGGATCTGTCCTGAACAAATGTGTTTTATTAAATCTGTAGAATACTGTTTGTAGGCTGGGATATCTCTGCAGCTCCACAGTACTTCATTGAAAATTGTATTTAAGACTTAATTAGCAATTATTGTGCAATTTGAATACTGCACCTGTTCATTTTTGCTATTTTGATACCATTTTTAAAATATGTGCAACCCTAGCAGATATCTTACATTTTAGTATCTGCATTTGTACGATGCTCCAGACTCCCTACATTATTTGATTGTCTTTTGGAGTCGTGCAGATGCCATATAGAGATCCCAAATGTAATGACGGTGCAGATTAAACTTTTAATGGTCCACCAGTGCTTTGGCTTTGATCCCTGCACTGTATTTTTTTCAACCCTCAAACGTAGGGATAGTTTTCTTCAGCTCCAGCTGTCACTCAGCTCTGCCAAGTCACATTTTGAGAAGCAAACTGATATCTGTACTGAAATGACTCCAAAAAGTCGATGTTAATCAGCACAGAAACTCCAAATTAGTTTCTGTAACTTTATGAGTTGACACATGCGCTCAAAGTGATCCGGTATAAACAGACTAGTAATGTTTTGATGAAAGAGAATTGGATCAAATGTTGTTCACAATGGTGCTAAATGCTAATGTCAGCATTCTCAGTAGCTCTCATTGAGAAATGCTCCAAACCATATTACAAATAAGCACTTCTGGGTTCCCTGGTCCATGTGTTTCTGGCCATGAATAAGGTTTGTGGTTAACACAAACTAAAGAGATTCAAGGTCTTTAGAGTTCCAGTGATGATGGTCATCCTTTCACTTTAGCTTAGCAAAATGACCCATATTTGCTCTCCAGTGGGAGTAATATATTGTTCCGCTGAAGGTTTTTTAAACGTTGTGAGGGACAGGACTTCAGTGGCGCCCTCGAGGTCGTCCTTCATCTATTATTCATGAGAAGAGATAAGGAACCAGAGAAGATCCTCTTGCAGAGAGAGCAGTACATAAACTAGTGGTTTGTTTAGTGCTTCAGTCATGTTGAGTAGTGATGAACAAACAGCTATATTGTCTTAGCATTAAAGGGACCTCTTTCTAATAAGTTATTCAACCTTTATTCATTCGGGAAGACTATATAGTGGTGAAGTGATGATGTGTTTTTGTTATTATCAGAGGATAGCATCATAGGGGTATATGGGTTTTCTATTGGATTTTGAAATATTGCAGAACATTTGATCCAAGGCAAACACATGATACTTCATACTTTGTTCAGCAGGATAATCTCTACATATTAGCCCCACTTTATGATAACATTAGGCTATAAAGGAACTACAGCACGGTCACATGACTTCACGTCAGCACCGCTAAGCTAAAGGTGGCTAATGTTGGGCTATAAAGGAACTACAGCACGGTCACATGACTTCACGTCAGCACCGCTAAGCTAAAGGTGGCTAATGTTGGGCTATAAAGGAACTACAGCACGGTCACATGACTTCACATCACCACCGCTAAGCTAAAGGTGGCTAATGTTGGGCTATAAAGGAACTACAGCACGGTCACATGACTTCACGTCACCACCGCTAAGCTAAAGGTGGCTAATGTTGGGCTATAAAGGAACTACAGCACGGTCACATGACTTCACGTCACCACCGCTAAGCTAAAGGAGGCTAATGTTGGGCTATAAAGGAACTACAGCACGGTCACATGACTTCACGTCACCACCGCTAAGCTAAAGGCGGCTAATGTTGGGCTATAAAGGAACTACAGCACGGTCACATGACTTCACCTCACCACCGCTAAGCTAAAGGTGGCTAATGTTGGGCTATAAAGGAACTACAGCACGGTCACATGACTTCACGTCACCACCGCTAAGCTAAAGGAGGCTAATGTTGGGCTATAAAGGAACTACAGCACGGTCACATGACTTCACGTCACCACCGCTAAGCTAAAGGCGGCTAATGTTGGGCGTGATGAAGTTTAGTCGTCTCATTTAGACACTTGTTAGCAAACGCTGTTTTTTGCTACTCTGAAGCTTCGGATATTCTTCAGTGGGTTATTTACTGATTACCTTTATGTAATGGTAATCATATTATGGCAATAACACAAAACAATTACTGGTTAAGAGTTTGATTTAAGCTGATTCAAGACGGTTAAATATTAAGAGACCTAGGATATGTTCTCATAAGATCATTATAGTATACTCCCCTTGCTCCATTTCATATTAAAAAGTACTTCACCAAGGGCCAAATAATTGATTGTTTTATTTAAGGCTCAGAGTGCTTTAATCTAAAATGAGGTTTACTTCAGTCGGTCATGTCTCCTGTTCCCCGTGGAGTAGATTTTCCAGCACAAAGAGCCCCGCTGTCGAGTTAGTCTCTCTCTGTCGGGCTTTTAAAGCCCATTTCCTGCCGCTCCATAAAGAACCCAGTGTGAAATGAACGGTTTCTCCTTCTCAGCGAGGGCACAAGTTTTTTGGCTGCTTTTATCGGGGCCTCAGCTTGACGAGTGGAAGCCCAAAGCAATCTTTTTGAATTTTAAGGAATCCCTTTTTCTGAGCAGCCGAGCAGCACTAACACCATGAGACAGCGGCAGCGCGTCCTGGCTGGCGGGCGATGGGCGGTGGGCGGACGGTGGAGTGTTTAGTTTTTTATACAGATCAAGTACTTACAGAATCCACCACAGGCTGCTCCACTCCCATACAAAAAAGAAAAAGAAAATGGTTTGTTTGAAGGCAACGCTGCTGGGAGCCATTTTCTGTCAGACAGGCTGATCATTCTCAGAGCTGCGGACCAGCGTGTCCTACGGTCCCTGAACGCACCCCCTGTGCACATGCTGATGGTGATAATGTGCCCATTATCTCAAATGTGGCCCCAGCAGAAATTATCTGATTGGTCTAAACACAGAAAAAGGCGTTCTAACGATACCTCTGATTCCACTGCTGCTGGTTGCTATACCAACTGTTGTCGTTAGGTAAAACTGCGGGGTGATTTTTCTCTTTTATCTGCACTTTTATTATCCTTTAAATAAGAAATATTCTCAGGTAGTGTTGTTTTTATTAAGATCTTAACTCTTTGGTACCGCCAAAGAAAGATGAGAAACTCTCTTGGTAATGCAAACGGCTCTAATGTAGTTTATGTACGTCTTTTTTTATTAACTGCATCTGTAGCTTTGATATTTAAATCTACCATTTCTCTGGGTCCTGCAGATGCAAAAGACAAATGATTACCAGTACGATACCTATGTTGTGCTATCAATGCCACATAAATACTCTTTTAGCAAAACTACATAATTAGAAATATAAATTCTAGCCACCAGTTGATGCTTTGAATACTGTCAGCAGGAAAGATAAGCATACATGGATTAAATGCACCCTAAAACTGGCCCAAATGTGGTTTAAATCAGTCATCCCTAACCCTGATTTAATAACCATAAGACCATATATTAAGTATTATTTGAAAGGGATTACATTCTAAAATAAACACTTTTTGATCTGCTTTATATATCGAGGTGTATTTTACCTGGATGTGTATTCTTCACGGAGCTAGCTGCCTTAAGACGTCTGATTCGTTGATATTTTCACAACACAACAAGATTAATTATCTATGAGTTTAAATCCAGAAACGCAGAGTTCTGGGACCAAGTTAACAGTGACATCCTTCAATTTGATGGTTTCAGTATTTTCACCCCAATGGTAAATCTTGCTTCAGGGATTTTCTCCCGTTCAACCAACCAAGCAATAGTTCAACACCAATATTGTTGATCTTGTGGTTTAGTTTCATTGTTCACTTTGCACTAAGATCGATAAATATCTCTACAACATATATATAAGGCTTAAAGGGGACCTATCATGCAAAATGCACTTTTTGATGTCTTTTATACATAAATACGTGTCCCCGGTGTGTGAGGGAACTCACGCAGCGTCAGAAAATAAAACCCTCTCTCTTTTCCTCCGTACCCAAATCTCTTTAAAAACGGGCTACAACGGAGCTGATTTGCCGCCGATATGACGTCAAATCGGCGGCAGACCCACAACACTATCAGAAAGTTGCTATCAGAAACAATGCCCGACTGTTTTGGACGTAATATGGTCGGTGTTTACATTAGCATCGCTAACACTCAGAGCTAACCTGTACTGGAGAGCATGTGTGTGAAGAAGCAGGAAATAAAAAGGAACTCACCTTGTGGTATAACCGGCAAGAGAGAAAGCTTTTGAGCTCCATACTGTTTCAGAAATAATCCTTGATAATCCATGATATGGTGTTTCATCACGGCAGTATTTAGTTTAGACAGTAGCTGCCGGGTCCCGCATGAGCCGGCATAAGCTCCGCCCCTCTTATTTTTATTTGTTTTCAGTTTAAAAAAATATTATTTTTTTTTGCATTTATTTATACAGGTGAAAATATCATTGAGACACAGGGTCTCATTCTCAAGAGAGACCCGTTTATACCCAGAATCAGCACTTTTGAAACAGGAAGTGAAATAGAGGGGTATGAGGCATGGCTAGAATGGGTGATCTGTTTGGTTTTTTGACCCAAACACTTCATAGACATGTTTTTTATATGTTTTTATATATCTGAGACCTATGCTATTGCCTAAAAATAGCATGATAGGTGACCTTTAAGTCAAACACATACATGCTAAAGGTGATGACCATCTGACTCTTGTGTATAGTTCATCTTGCCTGTGTGATGTGTTGTTTGACATATCGTTGGCTATACTTTGAAAATCATTGAAAGGATTTTGTCTGTGATCAGAAGAAATGTAAGAGTGGTCATTTCAGCCACGATAACAAAGTATTGGACAGAACAAAGAGTATGCTGGTGCTTCTGAATCCAATTTGTACGTTATGTGACTGATAACAATATCACCACAAAGCTGTTCTTGATCTTTTAACCATATCCCGTAATGTTCTTCAAGAGATTGGTCAATTTGGGCACTTTTCTATGTTGAAAGTTGACTTTTTTTCAAGGTTGTAAGGTCAATAAAACATGAGAACAAGAATTCCTTCAAATGAAATGTTCTCCTATCATCCATGTTGGGTTAGCTATTCTTAGAGCCTCAACTGTAGTGGAGATAAAACATCTGAAGAGGATGCATTGGCAGATATATATATTACAAGGGTGATTCTCTGTGTGAATATGATTCGAAAAGATATTCAAGTGAATTCTTGTTGAACCTTAATAATCAGATGTCTCTTGTAAGAATGATTACAGACAGTAAACATTACAGTCTACCATTTAGTCATCTTAGAAAAGTAAAATATTCAACCCTGTCACTACAGTTCAACCCTGTTATGCAAAACAATGTGACGGGGTTGAATGTGACGGGGTTGAAGTTTTTGACAAAAAGTAGCCATGAGACCTTGTTTAGCTAAGATATGGCACCACATGGAAGTTAAGGACATTACACAATTCTAATATTTTGCAAAACTATTGTTTATTTTTTACCAAACAATTGTTTACTATTATTAATTCATATAACAGAGTTGAAATGTTGAGTTTGACAATCTTAATCTGACAATTAAAAAAAAAAGAAATATAGGTAAGAGAAGATACTGACACTTGGTTTTCTTTGCCACCTTTTCTTCAGAAGACTTTTGTGATGTCACTCCCTCAATGTAGATCACACATGGACTGATCCATTATTTTAATAGGAGGGTAAATGGTGTGGCGTGACGGTGTTGAAACAAACTGGGGGGACGTGAGTCAATATTGCAATATCATAGATAATTCACGTATTTGTTCAGAATTTGATTATATTAGCAGCAACATTTTGGGATAACTGTATATGTACTTTCTCGATATTGAGCGGGACCTTGTAAGGTTAAAAAAAATTGTTAATAATTTACAAAGTGTCGGTGATGAGGTCAATATCGCACTTGATCTAAGAGGTGTTGAATTGGGCTTTCCTAATGGATCTCCTTCAACCTGTGCCTACATAAATCAGGATACAGATAATTAAAAGAAAGGGAGGAACCCAAGAAGAACTTCCTCTCTCAACTTTCATCAACAAAATTGTCTCGGTAAGCCGCTACGGTACTTTTTGGACATACTGTGACCGTAGTCCTCTGATCAGATGAGTCATGTTCATGTCTAAACTTAGTGCTGCTTCTCTCAGCTGAAAGTCTGCTCATTATTCTCACACCTGGCCTCACAGGACCGCTGCACAGGATTTAATTTGTGGCTACAGGCAGGACGCTCCGCCACATGGCACCGCCTCCACTCGTCTGTCTTCTGTTGCTTTTCCCCCTGCATTAGTCACTCTCTGAGCTCTCTTCCCTACACCTGTTTGCAAACACAAACTGTGGTAAATGCTGCTATAGTCCCTGAGAAAACACAGACAGACTCTCTCAATTTAAAGTTGTTTTCTTTTGTCTCTTTCGGCTAAACATCCAGGTCTCCGGGGACACAGAAACCCGAGCAAAGTCTGCGAATGTGCAAACAAAAATACTGTGTTTGGTGTCTTTGTTTGCTTCCTCCCACAGTGGGATTCATATGGTCTTTAAAATGATCCGTGTTCATATAGCATGTTCTCTTTCATACTTAGAAAGTGCTGCTGAGTAAACTGAAGAAAAGAGTGCTTCTTCTGTGCTTTTATTGCAAGGGGACCTATCATGCAAAATGCACTTTCTGATGTCTTTTATACATCAATATGTGTCCCCGGTGTGTCGGAGAACTCACAAAGTGTCAGGAAATAAAACCCTCTCTCTTTTCCTCCGTACCCACATCTCTAAAAACGGGGGAACAACGGAGCTGATCTAGATTTGCGTCCGATATGACGTAATATCTGAAATGTGGACCCACGGGCCTATCAGAAACGTTGCTATCAGAAACAATGCCCGACTGTTTTGGATGTAATATGGTCTGTGTTTACATTAGCATCGCTAACACTCAGAGCTAACCTGTACTGGAGAGCATGTGTGTGAAGAAGCAGGAAATAAAAAGGAACTCACCTTGTGGTATAACCGGCAAGAGAGAAAGCCTTTGAGCTCCATACTGTTTCAGAGACAATCCTTGATAATCCATGATATGGCGTTTCATCATCAAACGCCAAAATCAGCACTTTTGAAACAGGAAGTGAAATAGAGGGGTATGAGGCGTGGCTAGATCTGTTTGGTATTTTGAGAAAAACACAAATCTTTTTTTTAATCTTGTAGTACAAAATCATCCAGTCTTTCGATGGGATTAAGTATTTAGTAACTATGCATTTTAGTAGGCTATGTTTCCAACTAATGCTAAAATAATTCACGTCTGTTAGAATAGACTTTTATTTCTCCTGTTTTATGGATTAGCGTTCTTTTTTTTAACTTGATTTGGAATACGTTGAAGCATGTCTTGTGAGATTTGGTGTCAGTTCACACTCACTTGTACTAGAGTATTAGGACCACATGTGAATTTATTTTTTAGTTCTGAGTTTAGAGTCACCATCCACAAAAAAACAAAACACTTTTGGTCAAAACCTTTCAAAAATATTTCAAATATTGCCCTAATCCTCTTCCGTACACAAGTGTGTGACATCTGTGAGCGAATAGAAGTCCTTATATCTCAAAAACAAAGACTGTATATCATTTGTGTCCGCAACACATACAAAGTGTACAGAATCCACTCAAGTTAGCCATTGACATCCTAAACTGAATTGTCTACCTAATGAAACTAGAAACCGTCTTGAAATAGTGTCTCACGAGCTAGTACTTCAAATGTGGGCATGGGCGTACAACCAATAGAGCTTTCCTCGCTTCCTATCCTCAGACTTCTGGTCTCCTTGTTTGGACCACACCTCATTTTGAACGCAGTCTTCATTTTGATCTCAACTTCACATTTGAAAAAGATTCCAAAAAGCCTAAATTGTAAATTGGATGGGTTAAATGGCAGCTTGTGAATTTATTTTCTGGATTTCCCGTCAGTTTCACAGTAACATCCAGTTATGATGACATCATTCTAGACGAGTATATATAGTTCCAGATAATACATCCACACGTCTGTTAGAATAGACTTGAGTTTTTCCTGTTTCCAATTTTTTTTGGAATAGGCTCTTTTTTGGATTAGCGTGATTTTTTTTAACTTCAGTTGGAAAAACTTTCAAGCATGTCTTGTGACAATTTGTGTCTGTTCACACTCACTTGTACTAGAGTATTAGGACCACATGTGAGTTCTGAGTTCAGAGTCACAATCCACAAAAAAACAAACACTTTTGGTCAAAAACGTTTCAAATATTGCCCTAATCCTCTTCCGTACACTTGCATCTTTCCAATGACTTTACATGAATTCGGAGAATTTTTTTTCAATATTGACTTTGCTTTCTGAACTTACCATTAAGAACACAAGTGTGTGACATCTGTGAGAGAATATGAGTCCCTATATCTCAAAAACAAAGACCGTTTTGTCATTTCTGTCCTAAACACACACTCAAGTTAGCCATTGACATCCTAAATGTAATTGTCTATCTAATGAAACTAGAAACCGTCTCGAAATAGTGTCTCACGAGCTGCTACGTCCAAATCTGGGCATGGGCGTACAACCAATGGAGCTTTCCTCGCTTCCTTTCCTCTGACTTCTGGTTCCCTTGATAATTTTGAACGCAGTCTTCATTTTGATCTCAACTTCACATTTGAAAAAGATTCCAAATCGAGCCTAAGTTGTTAATTGCATGGGGACATTTTTCGGATTTCCCATTTGTCAGTTTCACAGTAACATCGGGCAATGATGACATAATTCTAGACGAGTATATATAGTTTGAGAATAATACATCCATCCCTGTGAGGGAAAGTTGCCAGTCCTCCCAGTTAAACTGTCAGCTCTTCATGAGTATCTCCAGAGGGCGAGAGGCCTCCGGAGAGAAGCTGCTAATCCACCCTGACACTGACTCCAACTTCACTCACTGTACGGAGGAAATGGATTTAAAGAAAGCTTCACTTTCGGAGTCATTCTTCTGCTCCCAGGCTATAAAGCAATTAAAGATCACATACTGTATATATGGGAATATCTAGGTCTTAAATTGACGAGACCCTGTCACGTAAAAACAGTTTAAAGAGTGAATACGTCTGACACTAGATCACTGAAGCGCTCACTGAAGAGAGGGAGGAAAGATTTCTGTTGACTGCAAGCTCGTTGTGACGGGGAGAAAAAACTAAAAATGACAAACCTCCAAACCAAGTCCTTTGAGCATCCTCTGAAACACTGTCACTGTAGGTTGGTGCAACAGCGCCATCTGCTGTTGATAAAACCTGGTGAAGGCTACACTGACACCTCCACAGTGTGAACAGTGTGATCAAAGATGAGATAAATGGTTGAGGAAACATGTCCGCTTGTTGGTAGTATCAGAAGAGTTGGTTAAGGAGGTTGGATGTCAACCTTTATGGCCATTAACACACATTTAGGGACACAATATTAGAAATAAATGCATGTAATCATTATCTTGTGGGTGGAAATCCAAAGACAATTGCCCCAAAAGTGCCTTAAGCCTGCATTTGATCTACTGTCCAGCAGGGGGCGACTCCACTGTTTGCACAAAGAAGTCTGATTCTATAGAAGTCTATGAGAAAATGAGCCGACTTTTTTCTTGTTTAATTACCTCGGGAGCAGATTTCTAATGAGTTTGGAGTCTTAATCTCTAGTTTCCAGACGTATTGAATACAGCATGATGTTGTTTCTGTACATTATTGTCCAATTCAGAGTCAAATAGACGATAAAACATCGTGTGTCTTAGGGCGTGGCTGCTTTGTGATTGACTGGTTTTCTATGTTTTTGTTTTAGAAACATTTTATTTATATAGCAATACCACAGATCACACATTTGTCTCTGTCTGTTACTTCAGATGAAAATAAGGAGCCCCTCCCCACGCCCCTCTGAGAGAGATTTGGTTAAAAAGAACTCAATGGTGCTCTAGGAGGAGATTCAGGTGATAAGGTGGGGGGGGGGGTTACCTTGGTTGGTGATTGGCTAATGGTTACACAAGACAAAACATCGTTATGACATCATAAAGTGGCCAAAATCTGATCAGCTCATTTTCAGACAGGTTTTTATAGAAATGGATCAGGACAAAAAGAGAGAGAATCTTTGTTCCTGAAACTTTCAGAGTCTCTTTACACAGAGGGGACACATGTTGATGTAGAAGAGACATGAAGAAGAGGGGACACATGCTGATGTAGAAGAGACATGAAGAAGAGGGGACACATGTTGATGTAGAAGAGACATGAAGAAGAGGGGACACATGTTGATGTAGAAGAGACATGAAGAAGAGGGGACACATGTTGATGTAGAAGAGACATGAAGAAGAGGGGACACATGTTGATGTAGAAGAGACATGAAGAAGAGGGGACACATGTTGATGAAGAAGAGACATGAAGAAGAGGGGACACATGTTGATGTAGAAGAGACATGGAGAAGAGGGGACACATGTTGATGTAGAAGAGACATGAAGAAGAGGGGACACATGTTGATGTAGAAGAGACATGAAGAAGAGGGGACACATGTTGATGTAGAAGAGACATGAAGAAGAGGGGACACATGTTGATATAGAAGAGACATGAAGAAGAGGGGACACATGTTGATGTAGAAGAGACATGAAGAAGAGGGGACACATGTTGATGTAGAAGAGACATGAAGAAGAGGGGACACATGTTGATGTAGAAGAGACATGAAGAAGAGGGGACACATGTTGATGTAGAAGAGACATGAAGAAGAGGGGACACATGTTGATGTAGAAGAGACATGAAGAAGAGGGGACACATGTTGATGTAGAAGAGACATGAAGAAGAGGGGACACATGTTGATGTAGAAGAGACATGAAGAAGAGGGGACACATGTTGATGTAGAAGAGACATGAAGAAGTGGATTCTGCATAATAGGTGACCTTTAATAATCATTTCTTATATTTGATGCTTTTCTGATGTCCTCTTCGTCTCGTTTGTCTGTCCATCAGCCCGGGGAGTTCCTGCGGATCTACAACCTGCGAGCGATCCCAGGATCCAGCAAGGTGCCGGGCCTCACCAGCAGCCAGAAGGAGCTGGACCACCTGGCCTTCCACCTGCACGGAGGAAACGCCTTCGGGAGGGGCATCCGGGTGCTTCCAGAAGACTGCCCCGACGTGCAGGAGATGAAGAGGTACGGCAGGAGACAAAGTCAACTTGATTGTCAATCTTTCAGTTTGGGTGCACAGACAGAGAGATCAAAATACCGTTTCCCACAATCCAGAATACAAAACCAAATATATATAAAAATATGTATACCTTTTTATATACACAATCAAAAGACACATTTATACATATGCACACATTAAGACCTGTATAAATGTGTCTTTTGATTGTGTATATATATATATATACACAATCAAAAGACACATTTATTGTCCATTTATTTTTGATAATTATTACTATCTAACTTAAAGTGGACCTATCATGCTATATGTTAATAATATAGTGTAGGACCATACCTATATAAGGCATATTTATACTTTTTTTTTTTCAAAATACCAAACAGATCATGCATTTTAGCCATGCCTCATTTTGCTCAATTTGACATTTTTTAGCTCTGTTTTAGCAAGGGCAGATTCAGTGAGAACAGCACCACCTACAGGCCTGGCATATGTACTACAGCGTCTCCAGCGCTTTCGAACGGCAATGGCCGTGGCTGTCTCCTCCTGATTGGTGGAGTTGGCCCAATAGCCGTAGCGCCACCGTCCTGACGTCAGGACAGTGTTCAAATCTGGATCAGTTTTTATCAGATCCGTTGCAGCCCCTTTTTTAGAGATTTGGGTATGGAGGAAAATAGAGAGGGTTGTGTTTTCTGACACTTGGTGAGTTCCCTGGAACACCGGGGACACATATTCATGTAGAAAAGACGTACAAAAGTGCATTTTGCATGATAGGTCCCCTTTAATGTTGTTGTTGCCTCTATCCCCCGGATAGAGAATGGTAGAGGTTGGGGATCCCTACATTGTGCAGTGTTTTTTATTTCTTGTTCTTATCTACGTCGCTTACTTGTCTTGTCATGTCTGAGCTGTTCTGTTTTGTGTTGTATTTGAAAAATGTAATAAAGATATTATATATACAAAATTAAAAAAAGACACATTTATACAGGAGACAAGGGACAAATGTATACTGAGATAAACTATGGGTTGAATTGCACTATTTTATTTCTATTGTTATTTATTTCCCTATTTGTATTGGTTTCATTAGTTTATGTCCTATATATATTCATGTTGCTCTGTTGCCATATCTACACTGTAGCTAATGTGCACATGACAATAAAGCCTTGAATCTGAATCTTGAATCCTGAAAAGAATAGTCGTGAACGTGCTTTATGTTGCAAACAGAGCTCTGGTTCCTGCTGTGATTCACAATTTGAAAAGATAACACCAAAGCAGTTGTTTAATTGATATCAAGACACAATAAAGTCTACAGTACACTGAGCAAGTGCATTGAGCACATCTGACTGGATGACTCAGAACTTTGGTCCTCTGAGCAAGGCCTCCTAAGGGTGCCCCGAACCAGGCTAAAGACTAAGGGGGACCGTGCATTTGAGGCGGTGGCCCCAAGGCTTTGGAACAAACTCCCCCAGAAAATAAAAACCTCTCCCTCAATAGAGATTTTTAAGGGGCAGCTAAAGACCCACCTCTTCCGACAGGCCTTTGGGGCGTCGGAGGAGGTGAGTTAGTAGCTGTCTTTTATTGGTGTTTTATCCTATGTATTACCTGCTGTTGTTTTATGCCTTTTATTCTACATTTTAGTTGTACTGTGAATTGTGTACTGTACTGTAAAGCACTTTGTACATTCGTGTTGAGAAGGGTGCTACAGTATATAAATAAAGTTTGACTTACTTACTTACTAACTTTCTCCAACTGAACAAACAAAAAACTGAGATCATTGTTTTTTGAGCAAAGAAGGGCCGATTAAAAGTACTCGCAGAGCTTCAGTCGGCATGACTACAAAACCACTAATAAAGCCAGAGATCTGGGTGTAGTGAAGGACTCAGACCTGAATTTCAACAGCCACATTACAACAGTCATTAGGTCTGCTTATTACCACCTGAAGAATATATCGAGGATTAAAAAACTAATGTCACAGCAGGACTTAGAAAAGCTTGTCCATGCTTTTATTTTCAGTCGACTCGACTACTGCAATAGTGTCTTCACAGAAAGCTGCAGCTGATTCAGAACGCTGCTGCACGAGTCCTCACTAACACTAAGAAAGTGGATCACATCAGTCCGGTTCTGAAATCTTTACACTGGCTTCCAGTCGGCCAAAGAATTGATTTTAAAGTACTATTCCTAGTTTTTAAATCATTACATGGTTTAGGACCAAAGTATATTGATGAACTCCTACACAAGCCATCATTACGAGCCATCAAGGTGCCTCAGGTCTTCTGGGACGGATCTGCTATCGGCTCCGAGAGTAACAACAAAACATGGAGAGGCAGCATTAGCTGTTATGCCCCGACACTCTGGAACAAACTACCTGAATCACGTCCGCAGAAACGCTTACCATTTTTAAATCCAGACTAAAAACATATCTCTTTGCCGCTGCTTTTAATTGAGCTGCTCATATTCGAACTACAGTATGCCTTTTAAACATGTATTGTATACCGGTGGTGTTTATTTTATTATTTTTATTATCTTTGCTTTGTAACGCCTGTTGTAAAATGCCATTATATAATGTGTTTTTACTGTATTTATTCATAAAAAGTATTTTAATTTGTTTTGTAAAGCACTTTGAATTGTCGCGTACAGAAAAGTGCTATATAAATAAACTTGCCTCGCCTCGCCTCGCCTCGCCTCGCCTCGCCTCGCCTCGCCTCGCCTCGCCTCGCCTCGCCTCGCCTTGTCTTGCCTTGCCTTGCCTTACACGTCATCCGTCAAAGACTGAAATCTTTCTGTCTGTAGCACTTCAAAAGGTTTTAGTGAGTGAAAGCTCAGGACTTGAAGTATTGTTGCTGTTTTGAGTTAGTTTCTTCATGGTTGATTGCACTTGAAAGTCGCTTTTGGATAAAAGCATCAGCCAAATGAGATGTAAGGAACGGCTGACTTTCGTTTTTCAGTTGTTTACAAGTTGGCTTTAGTTCTGAATTAAAACAACTGTTTAAAAGAGAACTCAAAGGACTTTTAACTGAGCTTTAGTATAACACTAAATCCTTGTTGGTGCATCCCTTTTCATTTGTACATGTTGATTATTGTTCCATTCTCCTTCAGTTCTCCTAACTGTATTTATATATGTGTGACTGTGATCGTACGTCTCCTAACCAGGTGTCTCCTTGTGTCTGTATCTGTAGAGTCATGGAGGCGTGTCCAGAGGATGATGAAGACGATTTCTCCGCTCTGAACGACTCAGAGTTGATGGAGATCTGGAGCACGCCGCCTGAGTCCATCGGTATGAATCTATGTTGGATAGATCTATAATTGATCAGTCTTTCCACTAAACCATCGACTATAACAGAGGAGAAACTAATGCTACGTAGCATTCAGCTAACAGCACTACTGTCCCTATGCTCAGTTTCTGTAGACTGTTGGATATCTATTGTTTATGGAGAGATCGATTTATCTTTTGATTACAGAGAGACAAAGTCCTGATGTACAATAACTTCACTTTTTAAGAATGTATTTTATCCGTCTGAAATTGAGCTTTCCTCTCCATATTGAAGGGGAAATCTGTTGGTGAAGATGTTTCTTCCTTTGCGTTTGTTTTGACACATTTGTGTTTTTATATTTGATCGTTTTGTGAACTTAAGTGCGTTTCTCCTAATGGAAATGTTTTGGGACGTGTTTGCATCTGTTGGCTACCATATTAAACACTAGGAAAAAGTCAAAACCTTAAAGGTGGGGTAGGTAAGTTTGAGAAACCGGCTCGAGATACACTTTTTGTTATATTCCATGGAATGCTCTTAACATCCCGATAGCAATGAAAATCTTAAGTGCTTTGACAAAAAATCCATAAAATAATATCATCTGTGGAAGCTGTAGTACTGTAAAAAGCACGACCAATCATTTTAGCCGGCCCGGCTAAAATAACTGGATGGCCTACCTGCCTGTCAGCCTTCCATCTGTGCACAAACTTATCTCGTGCCCTCATTGGTCATGTGCGCGTTCGTGTGTGTTGGAGGAGGGGCTCTGTAAGGAAGTGGCAGATTTTCTCCGGTTGTGTATTTTCAAATTCTAGCGATCTCGAGCTGGTTTCTCCAAAATTACCTACCCTACCTTTAAGTGATTAAATCATTGTTAAACCTTCATATACTGTAGTCTACCTAAAAGTCCTAACTATACAAAAGTGGAGGCCTATTACATTACATTACATGTCACTTGTTAGACGCTTTTATCCAAAGCGACTTACATACTCAGTACTGTGGACAATCCCCACAGGAGCAATTTGGGGTGAAGTGTCTCAGGGACACAATGACATGCTGACTGCAGTGGGACTCGAACTTGCTATCCCCTGATTCGAAGTCCAGCGCACTATGCACTGAGCCACAGCCTCCCTGTTCCCTCCATATTCAAGGAGAAGTTGGCATCCACTTTATCACTCGTCGTTGGAAATTGAAAATGTAACATCATCCTCTTTTGTGTTTTCCGAAAAAACTCTCAAACATCTCAAATATTTTTATTGCGTGACTGAAATCTCAAGTAGACAGAGTGCTGTAAGTGCTGCCCGCCCGCTGCTCTTTGATTAGATAACGTCTGCTCGGAGCGTAAATCTGAGCTTCCTGGCGGCTCACACGGAGAGATTTTTAGACTGAGGAAGAGGAGGAAGAGGAGAGAGGCTGGACTGAAGCTGCAGGAGATGCTTCCATTAGAGGGGCATCTAAAAGCCCACGCTTCAGTGGGGATGAAATAGAAAGTCCAAACTTGGACAGTGACCTCAAGGTTTACACACACACACACACACACACACACACACACACACACACACACACACACACACACACACACACACACACACAGCTTTGTGAGTGCTGAGCGGATCTTTTAGAGCTGCAGCTGTGTGCAGAGCTGCAGGCATGATTTCTGTTGTGCAATTCTTAAAATATTTGTGCCGCAGTTTCTTTACAGGAGCAGAAACAAACAGTCTTTCTAAAAGTCACTTCTTTATCAACAATGTGCACGGACTAAAGTCACTGTTTCTGTTTTTGTTTTTTTATCAGAGCCAAGTCTTTTAAGGGCACAGATACCAGAGTCTGCACGAGGAGAAGGTAAAAAGGATATTCAATTAATTACTTGAAGCTACTGATATTACAAATATACCTTAAAATAAGTAAAAACAAATTCAAAGTATAGTTTTAACACTTAACCCTTATGTTGTGTTCGGGTCTCCCGTGACCCTCTTCAAGTTCAAATTATATAATAACTACTAGTTTTTTTTTTATCGGACCAAGGCTTCATGATATCCTCCACAACAGCTATATAAACACTACACAACTGATTTAAAGTGGACCTATCATGTTTTCAAAATACCAAACAGATCATGCATTTTAGCCATGCCTCATTTCGCTCTATGTGTTGTTTGCTGTCTACGGGTCTGATTTTGTGAGCTGCAGCTGACCACGCCCCCCTGCAGGAGAGGGGAGCCGTGCTCTGATCAGCTGCTGGGCTGTCAGAAGAGGGGGAGAAAAAGAGATCTCCGTCCTCCGTGTTTTATTATAGCCTATATAGAGTCGTTATCAGTGGCGGCTGGTGGAAAATATTTTAGGTGGGGCTGTGGAAATGGTGATCAAACAATACTAGAGGGGTCCGGGGGGATGCTCCCCCGGTAATTTTTTTTGAGCAAAGACCCCTTAAATCATGACTTCTGGTGATGTTAGAGGGGGGGGGGAGAAGGACAATTTGAGGCTTAAAAATATGAGAAGACTGATCAATACCTCCATAACTTCAGTGTGGTTAGCTATGAATCTTCCAAAACTTCCAAACTCCTTGTCCTGGACATAGTTTCTACAGCATAAACTGTGCAACAGTACAGTAGGCCCACACAAACTGCAGAACACCGGGGCTTTGGGAACACTGATTTAATTCCCATTTAACCTGTTAAGGGGCTTTTTTCCCCCCGTTTTTTTTCTCACGAAACTGTGTCTCAGGGCTTCTTAAAATGTAATAAACTATTCATGTGTCCTACTCAGAGGAAACGCAGCTGACTGATGATATGAACCATGTTTACCGAAACAAAACACAAGTCTCACAAGAAGCGTCTAAATGAGCCCTGAGCGAAAAATGCTAACGCACTCTAGGTATAAATCAATCGATATACTTATCGGATATGCACAAACAAGCTTACAAGCTGAGATTCCACATATTCTAGAAATATAAGTATCATCACTGAGCGATCAGAACTCGCGACAGGGGAAGCAAATACAGACATCACACGACGTAGCTTTAGGTAGCAAAACACGGAGATATGCTCACCTTTTGCAGAATAACAATTCTGATCAAAAACGAGAAAAACGCAGCTGAAGGTTAATCCATAGGTTAATCCAATGTGTCTGTCACTTTGAAAAATGATTGATGATCCATAATTCAATTTTTATGTCAAAAACTGAGTTTTCATTAGCTGCTTAGTTAGTAGCTTCAGAGTGTATGACAGCTTCCTGTTTTGTCTCCTTGGATACGAGTCCAAACAACTCACAGACTGCACCGGGCGCTCACGTAGGAGCCCTGTGACCATCATATTTGACGACGCTGATTGGCTGAAATTATGTTTTCGCGGCATAGTTTACACGTTACAGATAGCAACAGTCAGCTGCCAGTGGCTGCTGCTGCACTGGTTGAGGGCTCCTCTCTTAGCGCCCAGACGAGAGAAGGTACACGGGCAAGGCCAGGCAGGAAACATGTGACTTATCAGTAACTTTAGACATCGTAACACAATTTTAAACGAGATTTTATTGTAGATTATACATTTTACTGATACCAATTATATAATATTTACCTTGTTCATTAAAAATAAAAATAAAAATATATATTTTTTTTTAAATATATTTTTTATTTTTATTTTTAAATATGGGAAGAGGTGGGGCGGCGCCCCTATGGACCGGCTGCCACTGGTCGTTATTCATTTGTTTTAAAGCTCAATAAATAACAAAGAAGACCTTTGACCGGCACTTTTCTAATTTTGTCCGGAAGATTTAAACTTTAACGGACATCTTGACCGGCGAAAGAAACTGAAACTGAAACTCTGCCGCACGGTCCTCTCGTTCCTTGGAAGAGGCGGAGAGGTGGGTGTTTGTCATCTGCTGGTGGACTAACCGGAGATAATTACAGTGCTTGCCTCGACGGGGAGGGATTGCATTGAATTAAAGCAGCGGGAGCAAATGCTTGCCTCGGGGAGGGAGAAAAAAAGCCACAGCGGAGAATAAACAGAAGGGTAACCATGGTAACTATGGGCGGGAAGTCTTCTTCGCTGCTTTTGTGGCAGACTACAGCGCCACTTACAGGCCTGGCATATGTACTACAGCGTCTCCAGCGCTTTCGAGCGGCAATGGCCGGCCGTGGCCCAACCCCACATTCCCCTGATAGGTGGAGAGTTGGCCCAATAGCGGTAACGCCACTTCTGTGACGACATAGAAGTGTTCAAATCTGGATCAGTCTGTATCAGATCCGTTGCAGCCCCATTTTTTAGAGATTTGGGTATGGAGGAAAATAGAGAGGGTTGTGTTTTCTGACACTTGGTGAGTTCCCTGGAATCATGTATAAAAGACGTACAAAAGTGCATTTTGCATGATAGGTCCCCTTTAAACAATTTTTGCCAAGTCTGAAGGTCTCTAAAAAAAAAAAGTGTATAATTTGGTGTTCGGGTCTGGGGAGACCCAGCAGCATTGTTGTGGGTCACTCGGGGTCACGTGTGCAATATGTGGTGTAATGTGTTTCGGGCCATAACATTAAATTACAACAGGATTGTACGGTTATGAATGCATTATAAGTTAGTTATGATGTAGTTAAAACAATATTAGATGATAGTCATTTTTTTGAGTGTTTTGGACTGAGATAAATCATGGCTCAAAACTGACCCGCGAACACCATGAACGGTAACAGCTTTCAAACACAACACAAGGGTTAACTCAATTTGTTCCCTTTGCTATTATACATCAATCTTGACCTCATTGCATTTCATTTTGTATTCCAAACTACACACTCTTTTTTATGTAACTAACCTGTGCTTATATTTGATTAAGAAGTAGGTTAGTTTCTCATAACTGATCCTTTTCAATAGATGAAATATGTTCTTGAAGAAACGGGAAATTCAAATGTTTTTTTTTAGCTTTTTTAAGATATTTTAGATATTTTCTTGAAACTGCTGCTCTCTCATTTTGTAGAATAAAAAAGGAGATCTAAAGAACTTTTTATTAAAAAAAAACTAAATATGGTTTGAACCAAGTCTGTTTCAGTCCCTGGTGTTTCCTCTGTTTCTGTTTGTAGATGCTGAAACATCGGAGAGCATCAACACAGACTGCAGCAGCTCCACAGGTCTGCAAGCAAAACACTTTATATTCCTTTCTTAGTGTTTAGTTATTTATGTATTCATTCCACACGTGGCAGTTATCTGAACATGTACAATAGGGTGGTCCTTAAAATTGAGAGTCGGAAAGTCTAAGCTCCAACCCCCAGAATTCATTCTATTAGTCAAGAAGACTCTCCTGGTGAATGTTTTC
This sequence comes from Trematomus bernacchii, assembly GCF_902827165.1. Taxonomy (NCBI): domain Eukaryota; kingdom Metazoa; phylum Chordata; class Actinopteri; order Perciformes; family Nototheniidae; genus Trematomus; species Trematomus bernacchii. The sequence goes on along the minus strand of NW_022987575.1, from coordinate 567,272 downwards.
CTCAATCTGACAACATGTACCCCCCCCTCATCGACCTGGAAGTGTAGCCTCAGTTGCAGCACCGTGCATGAGGGGGGGGGGGGGTACATGTTGTCAGATTGAGGTGTGTGAGATTTTAAGGACCACCCTACGTGAGGCTAAACTTCAAGGTTGATGAGGGAGGGGTAAATGTTGTTGGAATTTGAATACAATTCACCAGGAGAGTTTTCTTGACTATCATAATGAAGTGTGTGTGTGTGTGTGTGTGTGTGTGTGTGTGTGTGTGTGTGTGTGTGTGTGTGTGTGTGTGTGTGTGTGTGTGTGTGTGTGTGTGTGTGTGTGTGTGTGTGTGTGTGTGGTGTGTGTGTGTGTGTGTGTGTGTGTGTGTGTGTGTGTGGTGTGTGTGTGTGTGTGTGTGTGTGTGTGTGTGTGTGTGTGTGTGTGTGTGTGTGTGTGTGTGTGTGTGTGTGTGTGTGTGTGTGTGTGTGTGTGTGTGTGTGTGTGTGTGTGTGTGTGTGTGTGTGTGTGTGTGTGTGTGTGTGTGTGTGTGTGTGTGTGTGTCAGAGAGACGCTGTGATCACGACACACACTCGGTGTCTCTCTCCGAGGTGAAGCGCTCCGGTCCGGCTGGAGTTCATCACGTCAGAGTCCAGCTGAAATCCTACGAGCCTCAGAAACTCCACCAGTCTCTGAAGCTGTACTGCAGCAAGTGCTCTACACTGTAGGAACTCACACACACACACACACACACACACACACTCACACACCACTCACACTAACAACAAGTTAAACGAACTGTTAAATTAAATATTCCCCCTCTGGTCTCAGGCAGGAAGTCCCAGATGACGAGATGTTGGCGGGTCTCTTCTCCGAGGCGTCACGAGACTCCGGCCCCTTCAGCCCCCCCGACTGGGCGGTCTCTGGGCAGGTCGACGTCCCCGGAAACCCCCCGGGATCCAAGACACGAACTCTGGGAGTCCACCTGTCCACAGAGTTCATGTACAAGCAGCTCCTCTTCCTCATGGGTAACACAACCAACAGTTAAAATGTTATATTCAAGATTTAAAGTATGTAGTGTCTCTACTTTAAAGAGTCCTCTCCTGCTGATGTTCAGGTGTATATCAGTATGTAGTGTCTCTACTTTAAAGAGTCCTCTCCTGCTGATGTTCAGGTGTATATCAGTATGTAGTGTCTCGACTTTAAAGAGTCCTCTCCTGCTGATGTTCAGGTGTATATCAGTATGTAGTGTCTCTACTTTAAAGAGTCCTCTCCTGCTGATGTTCAGGTGTATATCAGTATGTAGTGTCTCTACTTTAAAGAGTCCTCTCCTGCTGATGTTCAGGTGTATATCAGTATGTAGTGTCTCTACTTTAAAGAGTCCTCTCCTGCTGATGTTCAGGTGTATATCAGTATGTAGTGTCTCTACTTTAAAGAGTCCTCTCCTGCTGGTGTTCAGGTGTATATCAGTATGTAGTGTCTCTACTTTAAAGAGTCCTCTCCTGCTGGTGTTCAGGTGTATATCAGTATGTAGTGTCTCTACTTTAAAGAGTCCTCTCCTGCTGATGTTCAGGTGTATATCAGTATGTAGTGTCTCTACTTTAAAGAGTCCTCTCCTGCTGGTGTTCAGGTGTATATCAGTATGTAGTGTCTCTACTTTAAAGAGTCCTCTCCTGCTGATGTTCAGGTGTATATCAGTATGTAGTGTCTCTACTTTAAAGAGTCCTTTCCTGCTGATGTTCAGGTGTATATCAGTATGTAGTGTCTCTACTTTAAAGAGTCCTCTCCTGCTGATGTTCAGGTGTATATCAGTATGTAGTGTCTCTACTTTAAAGAGTCCTCTCCTGCTGGTGTTCAGGTGTATATCAGTATGTAGTGTCTCTACTTTAAAGAGTCCTCTCCTGCTGATGTTCAGGTGTATATCAGTATGTAGTGTCTCTACTTTAAAGAGTCCTCTCCTGCTGATGTTCAGGTGTATATCAGTATGTAGTGTCTCTACTTTAAAGAGTCCTCTCCTGCTGGTGTTCAGGTGTATATCAGTATGTAGTGTCTCTACTTTAAAGAGTCCTCTCCTGCTGATGTTCAGGTGTATATCAGTATGTAGTGTCTCTACTTTAAAGAGTCCTCTCCTGCTGATGTTCAGGTGTATATCAGTATGTAGTGTCTCTACTTTAAAGAGTCCTCTCCTGCTGATGTTCAGGTGTATATCAGTATGTAGTGTCTCTACTTTAAAGAGTCCTCTCCTGCTGATGTTCAGGTGTATATCAGTATGTAGTGTCTCTACTTTAAAGAGTCCTCTCCTGCTGATGTTCAGGTGTATATCAGTATGTAGTGTCTCTACTTTAAAGAGTCCTCTCCTGCTGATGTTCAGGTGTATATCAGTATGTAGTGTCTCTACTTTAAAGAGTCCTCTCATGCTGATGTTCAGGTGTATATCAGTATGTAGTGTCTCTACTTTAAAGAGTCCTCTCCTGCTGATGTTCTGGTGTATATCAGTATGTAGTGTCTCTACTTTAAAGAGTCCTCTCATGCTGATGTTCAGGTGTATATCAGTATGTAGTGTCTCTACTTTAAAGAGTCCTCTCCTGCTGATGTTCAGGTGTATATCAGTATGTAGTGTCTCGACTTTAAAGAGTCCTCTCCTGCTGATGTTCAGGTGTATATCAGTATGTAGTGTCTCTACTTTAAAGAGTCCTCTCCTGCTGATGTTCAAGTGTATATCAGTATGTAGTGTCTCTACTTTAAAGAGTCCTCTCCTGCTGATGTTCAAGTGTATATCAGTATGTAGTGTCTCTACTTTAAAGAGTCCTCTCCTGCTGATGTTCAGGTGTATATCAGTATGTAGTGTCTCTACTTTAAAGAGTCCTCTCCTGCTGATGTTCAGGTGTATATCAGTATGTAGTGTCTCTACTTTAAAGAGTCCTCTCCTGCTGGTGTTCAGGTGTATATCAGTATGTAGTGTCTCTACTTTAAAGAGTCCTCTCCTGCTGATGTTCAGGTGTATATCAGTATGTAGTGTCTCTACTTTAAAGAGTCCTCTCTTGTTGATGTTCAGGTGTATATCCGTATGTAGTGTCTCTACTTTAAAGAGTCCTCTCCTGCTGATGTTCAGGTGTATATCAGTATGTAGTGTCTCTACTTTAAAGAGTCCTCTCCTGCTGATGTTCAGGTTCATATCAGTATCCAGTGTCTCTACTTTAAAGAGTCCTCTCCTGCTGATGTTCTGGTGTATATCCGTATGTAGTGTCTCTACTTTAAAGAGTCCTCTCCTGCTGATGATCAGGTGTATATCAGTATGTAGTGTCTCTACTTTAAAGAGTCCTCTCCTGCTGATGTTCAGGTTCATATCAGTATCCAGTGTCTCTACTTTAAAGAGTCCTCTCCAACCCCCAAAAAGCATAGTAGGGCCTCTTCAAGTTTTTCTCTTTGCATCAGATCCCTGCTGACGGAGGTTTTGTTGTTGCAGGTTCCTCTCTGGAGGAAACGTGTGTCCTCTCGTCCGGTTACCAGAACATCGTCCCTGTGAGGTCGTCTGGAGGTCAACTGACTCTGCTCCACCCGTCTGCCCCGTTCCTGTTCAGAGGCACGAGGACATACTACGGGTACACTTAGAGCTCCTTTAGATCAGTCATACGCTACATTTTATAGCAAACAAGCAGACATTTCTACTCTGGTAGCAAAGAGCTGATTCTCTGTCTGTTACTTTAGATGAAAATAAGGAGCCCCTCCCCACGCCCCTCTGAGAGAGATTTGGTTAAAAAGAACACAATGGTGCTCTAGGAGGAGATTCAGGTGATAAGGTGGGGGGGGGGGGGTTACCTTGGTTGGTGATTGGCTAATGGTTACACAAGCCAAAACATCGTGATGACATCATAAAGTGGCCAAAATCTGATCAGCTCATTTTCAGACAGGTTTTTATAGAAATGGATCAAAAAGAGAGAGAATCTTTGTTCCTGAAACTTTCAGAGTCTCTTTACACAGAGGGGACACATGGTGATGAAGAAGAGACATGAAGAAGAGGGGACACATGTTGATGTAGAAGAGACATGAAGAAGAGGGGACACATGTTGATGTAGAAGAGACATGAAGAAGAGGGGACACATGTTGATGTAGAAGAGACATGAAGAAGAGGGGACACATGTTGATGTAGAAGAGACATGAAGAAGAGGGGACACATGCTGATGTAGAAGAGACATGAAGAAGAGGGGACACATGTTGATGGAGAAGAGACATGAAGAAGAGGGGACACATGTTGATGTAGAAGAGACATGAAGAAGAGGGGACACATGTTGATGTAGAAGAGACATGAAGAAGAGGGGACACATGTTGATGTAGAAGAGACATGAAGAAGAGGGGACACATGTTGATGTAGAAGAGACATGAAGAAGAGGGGACACATGTTGATGTAGGAGAGACATGAAGAAGAGGGGACACATGTTGATGTAGAAGAGACATGAAGAAGAGGGGACACATGTTGATGTAGAAGAGACATGAAGAAGAGGGGACACATGTTGATGTAGAAGAGACATGAAGAAGAGGGGACACATGTTGATGTAGGAGAGACATGAACAAGAGGGGACACATGTTGATGTAGGAGAGACATGAACAAGAGGGGACACATGTTGATGTAGGAGAGACATGAAGAAGAGGGGACACATGTTGATGTAGAAGAGACATGAAGAAGAGGGGACACATGTTGATGTAGAAGAGACATGAAGAAGAGGGGACACATGTTGATGTAGAAGAGACATGAAGAAGAGGGTTTTGCATAATAGGTGACCTTAAATGCCTGTACCAACACACACCTTAAATGCCTGTGCCAACACACACCTTAAATGCCTGTACCAACACACACCTTAGATGCCTGTACCAACACACACCTTAAATGCCTGTACCAACACACACCTTAAATGCCTGTACCAACACACACCTTAAATGCCTGTACCAACACACACCTTAAATGCCTGTGCCAACACACACCTTAGATGCCTGTGCCAACACACACCTTAAATGCCTGTACCAACACACACCTTAAATGCCTGTGCCAACACACACCTTAGATGCCTGTGCCAACACACACCTTAAATGCCTGTACCAACACACACCTTAAATGCCTGTACCAACACACACCTTAAATGCCTGTGCCAACACACACCTTAAATGCCTGTACCAACACACACCTTAAATCCCTGTACCAACACACACCTTAGATGCCTGTACCAACACACACCTTAAATGCCTGTACCAACACACACCTTAAATGCCTGTACCAACACACACCTTAGATGCCTGTACCAACACACACCTTAAATGCCTGTACCAACACACACCTTAGATGCCTGTACCAACACACACCTTAAATGCCTGTACCAACACACACCTTAAATGCCTGTACCAACACACACCTTAAATGCCTGTACCAACACACACCTTAAATGCCTGTGCCAACACACACCTTAGATGCCTGTGCCAACACACACCTTAAATGCCTGTACCAACACACACCTTAGATGCCTGTACCAACACACACCTTAAATGCCTGTACCAACACACACCTTAAATGCCTGTACCAACACACACCTTAAATGCCTGTACCAACACACACCTTAAATGCCTGTACCAACACACACCTTAAATGCCTGTGCCAACACACACCTTAGATGCCTGTACCAACACACACCTTAAATGCCTGTACCAACACACACCTTAAATGCCTGTACCAACACACACCTTAAATGCCTGTGCCAACACACACCTTAAATGCCTGTGCCAACACACACCTTAAATGCCTGTACCAACACACACCTTAAATGCCTGTGCCATAGGGAATCGGACAGCGACACCCGATGGCACACACAGTGAATAACACCCAAACATGAAGTCATTCAAATGGCTCTTCCAATGAGCATTAGCCCCGAAAAGCTCCGGTCCTCTTGATGTTTCCTGTGTGTTTCAGGTGTGAGCGATGCTCTGAGGCTGCAGTGAGGGAACCTGTGTGTGCAGGAGGAGGCAGAATACTGGATGAGAAGATCATCGCAGAAGGTGAGAGAGAGGACTTTCAGACAATACCTGAATCTTTCTTTAGTTTCTGAACTCCTCGCTCTTTCACTCAAACTTTGAGTCGTTCTCCTGACTCAGCTGTTTGTTTCAGGCTGATCTCAGGTCTGTTAGCTTTGCTCCTCACATATGTGTGTGTGTGTGTTTTAACGTCTCCTCTGGTTCCTCAGCTCTGGGCGTGGTCCCGCTGCGTTTCGTCCTCCTGATGAAGCTCGAGCTGCGGGACGTTTCCGACTCGCTGCACGTCTTCCTGTGGAGAAGCGCCGTGAGTTACACCCCGTTTAAAAAGCTGCTGACTCAGGATCAGAGGAGATTAGATCATGAGGAGGAGAGATTAAAAAGTTACTGCTGTGTGTCTTAATGTATATATATATGGACCTACTGTGACCTGCATGGCATGTGTGTGTTATTCGTCACTGTGTGTGTGCAACCAAATTCATCTCCTCTGATAATAAATACTTTTTTTTATCACGGGGAAAATGTGACCGGTAAAATAGAATCAAATATTTTAATGCATGAGAAGTAAAGATGTGCAATAAAATACAGATATTGATTTATGTGAAAGAAAAAGATCATTTCAAACAAAGTTACATTAAAAGTATTTATGTTAACGAAATAAGTTAATAAAAATGTACAATAAAAGATTAAATGAAATAAAAGGAATACAAATATTTATGACGTCAGCCACCCTGCGGAGAAAAGCCATCTCGGCCCCTAGTATCCGCCATCTCGTTCTTTCGGTCATGACACAAAATAATTATAATAAAAGATATAATAAACACAAATATTTATATGAACATAACATAAGTTAAAGAAAAGTGTGCCAATAAAAGAAAATAGGATATAAATATTCAAATAAACAAAATTGAAAATGTGCAATAAAGATTTGTATAAATAACAGAAGTTAAGTTAAAAAGGTGAAATAAAAAACACATTAAAATAAAAATATGTCTTGTAGGAATGAGATGTCTCTGATATGATGAGGGAGTGTGTTTTCTCCGGCTCTAAATACGTGGAGTGATATGTTTGGACTGACAGCAAAGACTACTTTTATATCAGTGAAAATAACAAGGAACGTTTTGATGAAATCTAAACTCTTCTGCAGAGATCTGAAGTTCTGACATCAAATAAACATCTTAACGGGAAAAAAACACATGATGAAACCACCGGAAACTGTTCAGAAAGAGTTGTGTATATTTTAATGAGTGATGATGATGACGACGACGATTATGATGACGACGATGACGACGATGATGATTATGTTTTGTCTCTCTCATCAGGAGGAGTTCTTCGGCGTGTCAGCGGAGGACGCGGCAGCCAATCAGGAAGCTCAGGACATAATCAGCCAATCAATGGACTCCCTCTGTCCAGCAGGGGGCAGCACCGGTACATCTGTTATTATTACATTACATTCAGGGTTCGTACGGTCATTAAAAACCTGGAAAAGTCAAGGAAATTTAACTAAAGTTGCATCAAATATAATTTATATTTTATCTAATCGCCGAAATAGTAATACTATAATGATAATAAATACTGTATCGTATAGTAAGGAAATGTAAAATGGCATTTAACTGTCGAGGTATTTTGCTGGGGAGAGATGTTTACAATCACGCCCTCTAGTTGATTTGTTTTAGATAGGCACGACATGTTTCATATGCAGACCTTATTTTCCTGTTCCATGTTAAAATAAACCATTTTCAGTGGTACCGCTGAGAAAGAGTACTTTCTTTGGTCATGGAAAATTAGGTAAAGGTCATGGAGAAGTCATTGAAAATCATTGGTGAAAAAGTGTATGAACCAAGCCCCCAGGAAGTGCGCCGGACTCTGAGGAAAATATTCGTTGTGGCCAAACGGCGGTACTACACTTCCGTATAGGTTGCTGGGCCCGGAAAGACTTTTTCCCATTGACTAACATGGGGAAAGAGACGTCTGTAAATCGTTGGATAATTTTTTTTAAACTAAATAAGCTACCCAGTATGAACACTTGTATAGCCCTTATTAAAAACATTCAGTCCTCAAGTTGTAAAATGTGCTAATAACGTTATTCTGAGAGTTATTTCCCTCAGCATTATGAACGCGGATCCAACCCACGGGACCGCGCCGCCCGGCACGTTCATGTGGCGTGTTCAGCACTACATGAGTTGTACCTTTACCCATGGATGCACAATAAGAACGGATTATCAATTATCCATTATATATGATTATATGAATGCTTTCGTGACGTTTCGCTCTCTCAAAAGTTGGGCCATTTTGTCTTCATGCGCCACTGAGCAACTCTCATAGGAAAGAACGAGACCCCGCCTCCCACGCTGTATCCAGTTCTTATTATACATCCATGAGATGAACCCTGTACATTACATTCATTCAAACAGCTGGAGTAAAGAGATGAAAGTCCTGCAACATTATACACGAGTTACTAACTGATACATCTGCTTATTTAGAACGAGTAGATACACAGATCAGCCTTTCGTGGATTAGGGAGGAATAAATATGATAGGAAGTGCATCGTAAACATAATCAAAGTACAAACCAGAGCCAGTTGGATGAGCAACTGGTTTGGTTCTCTCCTAAAATAAGAAAATAAAAAATGTCATGTGACGTTAGCTAACTACAGGAAGTTTGATCATGGGCTTTCCTCCTTTTCATATAATATTATTTCCCGATATTTTTCCTATAATTTCCCCATATTTGAGAAAAAAAGACACTTTCTTTAATAATGCAATTTAACACAGAGTGAATTGTTGATTTACAAACGTGAACCTTGTAGGTAAAGTTTCCCATGAAGCAACACATGCACCGTTTTGAGTTTCTTGTACCGTTTTAAAGAAGGACTAAAAGTCAATCGTTGGTTGAACCCAGGGCCGGTACTGAAGTGGGCCGGTCGGACGATGTGGGCCGGTCGGATACATTTACTAGCAGTATTTACTTGCGGCACCGAGGTGGGCCGGTCGGATAAGTCACTAGCACACCCCAGTAAAAAATAGACACAAATAAATAAATAAATAAGAGTGGTAAAAGCAGAGGTAGTAGCGATGACAGTGCAACGAGATACAATAGTGAATGTGCATATTTACACTTACAGTCGAAAAACGTTAAGTGTAGAAAGCTGTATAATTGTAGTGTATTTCTGACTGTTCACAAAGGGTTTTAGTAACACTGAGTCCAGGTGTTTCATATCGATGTTCTGTTCCCTCAGCTGAGCGGCCATGGATGGATCTTTGTCTGACAAAGTACCAAAGTGTGGATGACGATGGTCTGAACCAAATCTGCTACCAGATCAGCCACAGCACCTTCACCCGCCCGTCAGCACCACCCAACCCGACCGTCAGCGCCTCCCAACGCTAACCCCGCCTGATTTAAAGGCCGTCGTTAAAACCTGCTTAAAAAAAAAAAACTGTTCCTGTTTTAATCTTTGTGTATTTTACATTATCTGTGCTGTTTATTTGTATTTATTGGATTAAATTGGATACATGTACATAAATGTTGCTGCAAAAATGTGTAAAACTGACATCTGACTGTTTTTTAATGAAGTGTTTCAATAAAGAGTAATTTGCTTTTACAACATACTGTTTTGTGGAGTCACAGCGCCCTCTGCTGCTCAGCTGACCACATGACGCATGATTTATTTAACACTTGTTTTTATCCTTAAAGGGCCCATGTCATGCTTTTCCGGTTATTACCCGGCCCCTTGTGTGTTATGAAGGTTTGTCTGCATGTGAACGGTCTGCAGAGTCAAAACCCTCAAAGTACACCCTGTAGTGAGTAAAACTCTAACACAGAAAAGACCTGTCTATGCTGCCCCAGAACGCCTCGTTGGACATTTCTCATTTTCCATTGTTTACTTCCTGGGTTCTGTGATGTGTGAACACCCAAATCAACAACACATGACCGGATTGGCCCAAATGGACCAATCTGTGGAGCACCTCACACACCAGGATCCCTTAGCTAACTAACAGGGAGTCCCCATTGACTTGCATAGAGCTCCCTGAACGCTGGTAATAGACGAGTTGGGATGGCGGAGAGATGCTCTCTGCAGACCCATTCTCACAGCGTTATAAACCTTTTTCTAACTCAATATCAAGCCACACTTATTGTTTTCACTTCGGCTGTGAGTGTTTGTGTGTGCTCAGGATGAGTTTCGCTGTGTCTCGCTGTATCGCTGACCCGGAAGCCTGTCCTGTCGCAGCAGCAACGAGCCTCGCAACGTCCCGACCAATCAGAGCACACTGGGCTCACAGGGAGGGGGGGGGGGGGAGGAGCTCCAACAAGCCATTTAGGACAGAGAGTGAATACCCATACTATACAGAGATGCTGTATGAGAAACCAATGTGAGTTTGGAAAATTGCACAATTTAAATATATTCTAGTAGACCTCAACTATGGAATTATGATCAGTAGAAATGGCCATGACATGGGCCTTTAAGATATATATTCTGCAGAGTGCAATCACATGATGGTAACTAAGTACAAAAATACAAACTGTATCGAGCAGATTTAGTTTTTTCTGGTTCTGCTGTCACATTTCCCTTTTAGTTGTTCATGTTATGCAGAGGTGACACAGGAAAGGAATTCACTACAATTCAAACTATGTAAGTATTATCAACTAAATGTGTTTAAAATACAAGTAAATGTAGTTTAGTTTTAATATTATAGTTGATGCTTCTGGATTAGTATTACTGTTGCATTTTACTACAGTTGGCTGGTTTAGTCACTTCATCGTGCTCTATTTTCAGAAGACATTTCATATACTTTCAGATATTTTTCATATAATTTTCAGATTTATTTTGCATGATTTTTTTCAGATTTTTTGTTTCATTTTCCGATAACTTTCATATAATTTTCAGATATTTTCCGTAACATTTTCAGATATTTTTTATATAATCTTCGTTACATTTCCAGAATGTTTTCATTCAATTTTCCGAATTATTTCCGTTTAAATTTCAGACATTTTTTCAAGTAGTTTTCAGATATTTTTAATTTAATTTTCAGATCGTTTCCAGACTTTATTGGCATATTTTCCAGATATGTTTTACAATTTCAGCATTTTTCTCCTGCTTTAAGTTATTGCTCGTGGTTGACATACTGTCGGCTAGTTTAATTTACAGTTATGCATCATATTCCATAAAATCATCAAATGGTTGTAGCTTTGTCCTGTGAGGAACCACGGAGATCTAGAGTTCACTTTTCATGAGTTTCTCGGGAGAGAGCTGGTGTAATACCCAGAGTGTACGCTGGATGGCGCCAAAGCCTCTAAGTATTTACACTCGCAGTGAATTCAATGATCTTGCCTTTAAACACAAGAGAAACCCAGATAACATTTCATCACTGGAACTTTTTTACGTATTACTACAACTATTCCCAAAACTTAAAAGGCATTTATAACACAGATCACAATTTACTGCTATACAGTTATTTAGAAATGTGTGGGTTTTTGTGTTCGTTGTATAAAGTTAGTCTATGTCCAATAATAGAAAGTAATATTTTACTTTCTTTAAGTATCGATAACTGTTACTGTAATAACCTGTGTTTATTAGTTATTGTATGACAAATGCAAGTAGGAAAAAGGTTTATCTGAAAGAAATATCTTTCGGTATTTGTCTTTTTGTTTATGTATTATTTAAAAGCGTTAGATCAGTTGACCGGTGTTTCTAAGTTCCTGCTCAGTGCTAAGTAAAGGTAATAATGCTGCATGATGAAGATACTAAACACTACAACATGTATTGTCTTAAAATGGTAAATTGTAATATATGTTTTTAACACTGCTAATTGATATCAGTGTGACTTTATCAAAATTGCCCAAAATAACTTTATCTTTGACATAAAACAAATAACTGATTTTGAAATTGTAATTCCCACATGATATCCCAGATTAATCTCAGTGTGTTATTTGAACAGTTTATAATCGGATCAGAGGTTTGACAGATGACCCCCTCCCCCTCCCCCTCCCTCCCCCCTTTTTCTCCTCCTCCTCTCTCTGTTCCTCTTTTCTCTCACACGGAGCTCGGGGTCTCCACTGGCCGCATTTCCCCTCTCTCTCCCCCCGGCCTCTGAGCGCCCAGGAGCGGCTGTTCTCACAGAATCCTCCCGGGACGAAGGTGGACTTTCCCCGGGTTCATTCAACACCTTTTAGCTACGGAGGATCTGAACGGTCAGTTAACTTTTTTTCCCACCCAGTTTGAGGAAACTATTCCGCTCTGGTCTCTTTGGTGATGCCTCCAGACTGGAGCTGCTCCGGGACGCACCCAAACCAAACAGGTGCACCTCTGATACACCACCAAAGAGTTAGTGGAAGCTTTTTACGCGCAAAGATGAAGGAAAACTGATCGCAGTTAAAGTTGATATTTTCGCTTTTTTTGTCAAAAACCAGGGATGGATCGATCATTTTGGAACCATTTCGAAGTCACGGGTTAGACAGAATCACACGATGCTGCTTCCATTTTCGGGGTTTCTGTGTTTGTGGCTGTGCAGCGAGGCCTTCGCGACTCAGATCCACAAAACAAAGCCGACTTTCAGCCCTCACTTTGCATCCACAGCCGCTGAGAGGAGTGCGCAGAGCCGGAGATGGCGCACAGTAACCGGGGAGGACAATGAGAGGACGGGCGGTGCAGAGCCCTCGGGGCTGGAGACTGTAAATCTGTCACCCTCTGAGCTGCTGGGGACACAGACACCCGGGCGCGCTGTGCGTAAAAGCGACGCGCAAAACGGAGAGCGTGTTCACGAAGCTTTACGCACGGATATAAACAAACCCAATGAGAGTAGTGGGTGCAAACAGGGAGAAGTGATTGGAACAAAACATGGAAGCACTTGTAACTTGACAAGGATTGGACACAACAGGCGGCACAGGCGGTCACCCTCTGTGCCGTTTGGATCACAGGTGCGTAAAAGCGACGCGCAACACGGATCGCAGCACATCCTACGCGAACGGGAAGCTTTACACACGGCTATAAAGACGCCTGATGTGAGTAATGGATGCAAACCGGGAGAAGTGCTTGAAAAAACCCAACATGGACGCACGTTTCGGCAGAAGCGAAGCGCGAAACGCAGCAGAAGGAAGCGAAGTGACGCGGACGAAGCCTCCATGGCGCAGGAACAAGAGGCCGAACCCCCCTTAAACTCCACGGACTATGAGGTGGAGGAAGAGTATTCTGTGCCGGACTATCCCGACACCACTCCGGTGATCCCACGCACGCGCCGGAAGCAGCTGAAGAACCCTTTCTACCCGGTGACCGCGGAGGCGTGCGGCGCGTACGCGATCCTTATCTTCTCCGCGCTCATCTTCAGCGTGGGCATCATCGGGAACGTGTCTCTGATGTGCATCGTGTGTCACAACTACTACATGAGGAGCATCTCCAACTCGCTGCTGGCCAACCTCGCGCTCTGGGACTTCATCATCATCTTCTTCTGCCTGCCGCTCGTGCTCTTCCACGAGCTCACCAAGAACTGGCTGCTGGGGGAGCTCTCGTGCAGGATCATCCCCTACCTGGAGGTGAGATAAGAGACGGGGGGGGGGGGTTCAAACCGGAAGTAACTCGTCGTCAGAGGTGGGAAGTAGTGGAGTACAAATACTTTAAGTACATTTTTCTGGTATCAGTACTTTACTCCACTACTTATTTTTCTGACGACTTTTTACTTTTACTTCTTACATGTTGAACACAAATACCTGTACTTTCTACTTCTTACATGTTGAACACAAATACCTGTACTTTCTACTTCTTACATGTTGAACACAAATACCTGTACTTTCTACTTCTTACATGTTGAACACAAATACCTGTACTTTCTACTTCTTACATGTTGAACACAAATACCTGTACTTTCTACTTCTTACATGTTGAACACAAATACCTGTACTTTCTACTTCTTACATGTTGAACACAAATACCTGTACTTTCTACTTCTCTCATTTTCCAAACAGGCTGGTTCCTTTAGTTTGAATGTGTGTTTGGTGGCGTGATCATTATTATTTAGAGTCATTGCGTGCCTATTGATTTGAACACGATCCGTGTATCCATCATTTCCTGGTCTTCTCTAAAGAAGAGGGACCAATGAAAACGTTGTCATGTTGCCGTTGTTCAGCATGGAAACATTCATTAGCTAACAATGACATTATTGTTCTATTAATATAAAGGGAGGTCAGGTACTCTTTAAAACAGCTGCTAGTTATGGGTACTTTTTACTGAAGTACATTTCAAAGCCCTCTTTACTTTTACTTGAGTAAAGAAGTTTAGTCAGTACTTCTACTTTCACCAGAGTATTTTTAAACACGAGTATCTGTACTTCTACTTGAGTAAAGGATGTGTGTACTTTTGCCATCTCTGCTCTTCGTGAATTCGTGAAGGTTGGACAATATCGATATTATTTTGATATCGTGATATGAGATGAGATATCCTCGTAGTGTTGGATATTATAAAATCACATGGTTTTAAAGGCTGCGTTAAGGAATCATTTTTCTACATTCACCAGACTGTTGTTACTTTTTTCAATTATCTCATTGTATGAATATTTTGTGAAAGCGCCAATAGTCAACCCTACAATATAGTTTGAAATAATTGATAAAAAATATCGTGATGTATGATTTTCTATCGCCCAGGTCTACTGATATAAAAAATGTAGTATGGTGATGTTAAACAGACATTAACAGCCTTATAACACATTATTTTTCAGAATTGTTCAGTATTACATCAAGTATTACAAAATATAGTTTCTTGTTGGCATTGAACCTCCTTCTGCGTGATTAGCACTTGGAAACTAAACAAATTTTTGGATAATTCAAACTCAAACAAAATGGCAGATTGATAATAAGACAATATTTAACATTTCTGAATGTCTGAAATAGATCATTAAACGTTTTTGTGGTTTAAAACTAACTGATTTAATTATACTGTGATAACTAGACTGGCACTCAGACGATGATCCATTTCCTTCTCCTCCGATATTCCCATTTCCAGATTTTGGGAGTCGTTCTTCGGACCTCGATGTGTTCATGAGCTTTAGTTGGTAATGTGGAAATGAGGTTGATTAGACTTCAAAGAGTGTCTCCAGACTGCACTCAGGGTTTAGTCAGGTTTAATGTCGCCCTAATGTCTTTTAATCTGATCAGAGTCAACAACACGACACCTGCTGAGCATCCTGCCGTCCAATCAGAGAGGAGATCAGGATTAATGAAGAGTGTGTCAGACTGAGATCAGACAGCGACCCCTCCTCTACGTTCAGATCTGGATATATTTGGACGTTCATAGTTCAGATCTTCTTTTGGTTTCAACATCAATCTGTCCGTTTGTTCTCACTTAAAGTGGACCTATCATGCTATATTTGAATAATATAGTGTAGGACCATACCTATATAAGGCATATTTATACATTTTTTTTTTCAAAATACCAAACAGATCATGCATTTTAGCCATGCCTCATTTTGCTCAATTTGACATTTTTTAGCTCTGTTTTAGCAAGGGCAGATTCTGTGAGAACAGCACCACCTACTGGCCTGGCATATGTACTACAGCGTCTCCAGCGCTTTCGAACGGCAATGGCCGTGGCTGTCTCCTCCTGATTGGTGGAGTTGGCCCAATAGCCGTAGCGCCACCGTCCTGACGTCAGGACAGTGTTCAAATCTGGATCAGTTTTTATCAGATCCGTTGCAGCCCCTTTTTTAGAGATTTGGGCAGGGGCGTCGCCTGGACCTGAAAACATTCGGGGCTTAGCCCACAGTGGCGGCGGCACTACAGTGGCATTTTTTACTGCAACACTCCCCACACGCACACACACAGTACACCCGCGACTGTTACAATGAAGGCTCGATAATCAGCTCACGGCATATAGGCAGGGGTAAAGTGGTATTTTTTATGAGTGGGTGGCTCACCTCCTCTAGGGGGGTCCGGGGGGATGCTCCCCCGGGAAGATTTTTTTTTAAATATTGAAGTTAAATGCATCAATCTGGTGCACTTTGAGAGCAAAATGAAGAGATCTATGTTCCTCTCTCAACACCCATATGAAGCAGAACTGTAAACAGATGTACTTTTTCTTTATGGATATTTTACTAATCACTCCCCTTTTAAACTCTATTCTTGTTTTACTGCCATATAGTATTTCATAACTGTTTTTCCTTTATTCTCTTTTTTTTAATAACTATAATGATCATATGAAGGTGTGCCGCGGAAATAATCTTTTGAATAATTTGTGACCAAACCGTTTGAGACCCACTGAGATAACTTAGACTAAAGTTAACTATCTAAACACTCAGAGAGTCCTTTAGCTCACCTGAGCCCCTCAGTCTGAGAGGAGAGGACTCTCCTCCAGCTTGTTGTGGAACAAACAGCTCCTTATGTCCGTTAGTGCAGCTAGCTAACCAGATGCTAACAACACGGTCCATGCTGACACCGGACCCTCTCTCCCTCTCTCTCTCTCTCTCTATCACACTAAATGCGCTATTGCCACACACACAGAGCCGAGCTTGAATGACACAAGCACACGTTTATTTCCATGCAACTCTCTGATTGGTCTGGTGTCATGCCTCTGTTGCATTCACTGAACACGGGAAATTACAGTGCTGCCGTCCTCTCTTGTGTCATGATGAGGTTCACGTAAAGCATGGTTAATGTATTATATTATTGAGGGAGAATTGTCCGGGGCTACAGAAAAAACATCCGGGGCTAAAGCCCCGGATGCCCAGGCCAGGCGACGCCACTGGATTTGGGTATGGAGGAAAATAGAGAGGGTTGTGTTTTCTGACACTTGGTGAGTTCCCTGGAACACCGGGGACACATATTCATGTATAAAAGACGTACAAAAGTGCATTTTGCATGATAGGTCCCCTTTAAGGAAATCTTAAAGCTGCAGGATGACATCATATGATATACTTAAAACGTTATGGGAGTTTCTGCACAAAGCCAACTCCAAAAATAAATAGTTTTTCTGTTTGGTGCCGAATAACTTCACTTGTTTGCGCACCTCAACGCTCTCCAACATGTTTGAGGGAAACTGGAACCAACCATCAGGCAGACATAAACGCCATTACACAACACTACCTTTTATTAAACAGAGCCTTAGGACATTACCTTCAAATTAGCTAAACCTTTTGAAGTACAAGATAAAGAAATGATAAGGATTTAGTTTGTATTTTAAGGACCAAAGTGCAGTTGAAACAGCTTGGTTTTCATTCTGCTGAAGACGTTTAGACTCTCTGCTGTCCTGATATCAACGTGGAGCTCGTTCCACCATTTTGACCCTGCTGCAAACGGGTGTGTTTTTGTTGAGGGTTCAATCTCAATCTTTATTTATTTATATAGCACATGTAAAACAACCTCAGTTGACCAAAGTGCTGTACAGGCAATACATACAATATCAAATAACACAATGGGAGTAAAATAATTAAAAGCATGATAGAAAGCACCTGGTGTGAGTAATGGTTTATCAGAGGGTTACCTGATTCCCACTAACAGTGAGGGAGCGAGCTGATTGGCCGATGCAGCGCTAAGTGGCCGTTCTAGAGCGCATGGTTTAACCAAGTCCTGGTTGTAGGAAGGATCCGTTCTTCTCTCTGTAGACCGTCAGTTTAGGACCGTTATGCTGCTTTTGGGGCAAAATGGTGACGAATCGTTGCAGCCAGTTTTAGAAAGAATGGATTTTGAATAACAAAGCTTCAGCGCTCCACATACTTCTGTCCGTGCAGTTCAACATGCGTCTGTAATCCCGGTGTTGAAGTTGAGCGGAAGTCAACAATATTGACGTGTTTTAAATCCGCTGATATGTCAGATATGTGAACGTTAGCAGCAGGTTAGCATGTTTTTTAAAGCTTTTTATTGTAAACGATGTGTTTGTTGAGTTTAATGCTCTTAGCAGCAGCAGCTCTTTGTTTGAGGAGATGACCTACATGAGGACGTTAATGATCTACTGATCTCCAACTGTCAGCGTATAGAGAGGAGAAGTCCCTCCCCTTCCGGTTGACCTCCATGGGACATTATTTCAGAGAAAAGTATGTATTGAAGTCAATGGAGAGAGAAAGATTATCTTTTGATCCCGTTTGAATTGTGCCACGAATTACACATATGATGTTTGTCCATTTAAAAGATCATTTTAGTAAAAAAAAAAAAAAAAAAAAAAAAAAAGTCAATTTCTTTTAAATGTGTCGTAAAACTGAGAAGTACCACTTTTTTTTGTGTGAAACCGCTCAATGAACTACATCTCCCGTCTCGCACCACACACCAAGACGGCCGTCACGTTGGCACATTTCACTTCTTTCTGTCAGAATGATGCGAAGTTAGTCGGTTCCGTAAGAGCCAGCATGCGGGACCAGGACTCTGGGATTTGTAGTCTTTCTAGATGCGTATTTTTCATAGTCTTATATTTCAACAGTTTTACGACAAACTGTGACTTTTTTGACGTGGAAATTATTTTTTAAGATTGACAAACATCACATGTGTAATTCGTGGCACAATTCAAACGGGATCGGACGTTTTCTCTCCCCATTAACTTCCGAAATAAGTTCCCATGGGTCGGAAGTAGAAGGGCGAGACTTCGCCTCTCTATTTAACATTTTCCTCACTTATTTTTATTATCTAATTTAAGTGTAGACTGTCCTTTCATTTAGTTCCAAATTAATAACAAAACACACACTTACATCTTAATAAAATATGAATAAATAAGACTTCACCGCAACAATTACTCCATGTATCTGGACATCAAATAATGATCTAATGTCTCTGATTTACCTGCACTTATAAACCACTATTTCATGCTTTTTACGCTCTGATATATTCAATTAGGGGTTAGATAGATATCATGTTCCTAAAATCAGACAAACATCGAGACTTCACTTCTGTTGCTTAAGATTATTAAACCCACAAATATAATCAATATGTTTTCCTTTCATACATTTCAAATTGTGGTTGTGTCCCATCCATTCATGTTGTTATGCACATTTTGAATTATGTGATTTAACACAGCAGAGATTATGGACTAAACATTTGAAATTGTGCGTCTTTAATTGCACTGCAGTTTTTTAATGCTATTTAGCAAGTCCTTTGTTAAAATCAGGATGTTTTCATATTTAAATATTATATTTTTTCTTTGAATATCGACATTAAACCACATGGACACGATTTATTTTGATACCAAAGTGATAATGTTTTGACTGACAGAAGCTAGAGGAGTAGCAGCTAGACAGGAAGTGACATCATGTTGTTTATGACTGTCAGCAGCGTCGCTCTGTCCACACACACACACACGCACACGCACACGCACACGCACACGCACACGCACACGCACACGCACACGCACACGCACACACACACACACACACACACACACACACACACACACACACACACACACACACACACACACACAGTGAACTGTTTGCTGCAGACACACCAGCTGCTCTGTGAAGCAGCATTAACACGTTTACAGACTCAGCTCAGTTTTTAGTCTCCTTCGTGCTCCAGTATCACAGTGAGGTCAAATAAAGTCATTTACAGTATCTTCTGATCGTGAAAGCTTGGTGAAATAGTTTGAGGGGGAATAAAGATTCATGTGTTTTATAATAAAGTCTGAATTTGATTTGAAAATTAGTTTTCAAGTCATGGAAACATTTCACAGGAATACATTTGTAATTTTTAAGACATATTTCTAACCTCCTATAAGTAAACAGTTGAGAGCAGTTGAATGTTATGATTGGCAAATATAAAATAATATTTATAATATGTTAATTAGAACAGGATTTAGAGCAACGTTTAAAGTCCAAACACAACTCTTTAGAAAATTCAAACTTAAAACTCAAATGTTTTTGAATTTTTGTTCTCCAAAATATTCTTGACATCTCCATCTTAGGTCTACATTTTCATATGGTCAATATGTATATATATATTTTTTATGTTGCACTTCTCATTATTAAAGGTCACCTGTTATGGAAAATCCTCTTCTTCATGTCTCTTCTACATCAACATGTGTCCCCTCTTCTTCATGTCTCTTCTACATCAACATGTGTCCCCTCTTCTTCATGTCTCTTCTACATCAACATGTGTCCCCTCTTCTTCATGTCTCTTCTACATCAACATGTGTCCCCTCTTCTTCATCTCTCTTCTACATCAACATGTGTCCCCTCTTCTTCATGTCTCTTCTTCACCAACATGTGTCCCCTCTTCTTCATCTCTCTTCTACATCAACATGTGTCCCCTCTTCTTCATGTCTCTTCTACATCAACATGTGTCCCCTCTTCTTCATGTCTCTTCTACATCAACATGTGTCCCCTCTTCTTCATGTCTCTTCTACATCAACATGTGTCCCCTCTTCTTCATGTCTCTTCTACATCAACATGTGTCCCCTCTTCTTCATGTCTCTTCTACATCAACATGTGTCCCCTCTTCTTCATATCTCTTCTTCATCAACATGTGTCCCCTCTTCTTCATGTCTCTTCTACATCAACATGTGTCCCCTCTTCTTCATGTCTCTTCTACATCAACATGTGTCCCCTCTTCTTCATGTCTCTTCTACATCAACATGTGTCCCCTCTTCTCCATGTCTCTTCTACATCAACATGTGTCCCCTCTTCTTCAACATGTGTCCCCTCTTCTTCATGTCTCTTCTACATCAACATGTGTCCCCTCTTCTTCATATCTCTTCTTCATCAACATGTGTCCTCTCTTCTTCATGTCTCTTCTACATCAACATGTGTCCCCTCTTCTTCATATCTCTTCTTCATCAACATGTGTCCCCTCTTCTTCATGTCTCTTCTACATCAACATGTGTCCCCTCTTCTCCATGTCTCTTCTACATCAACATGTGTCCCCTCTTCTCCATGTCTCTTCTACATCAACATGTGTCCCCTCTTCTTCATATCTCTTCTTCATCAACATGTGTCCTCTCTTCTTCATGTCTCTTCTACATCAACATGTGTCCCCTCTTCTTCAACATGTGTCCCCTCTTCTTCATGTCTCTTCTACATCAACATGTGTCCCCTCTTCTTCATGTCTCTTCTACATCAACATGTGTCCCCTCTTCTTCATGTCTCTTCTACATCAACATGTGTCCCCTCTTCTTCATGTCTCTTCTACATCAACATGTGTCCCCTCTTCTTCATGTCTCTTCTTCATCAACATGTGTCCCCTCTTCTTCATGTCTCTTCTACATCAACATGTGTCCTCTCTTCTTCATGTTTCTTCTACATCAACATGTGTCCCCTCTTCTTCATGTCTCTTCTACATCAACATGTGTCCCCTCTTCTTCATGTCTCTTCTACATCAACATGTGTCCCCTCTTCTTCATGTCTCTTCTTCATCAACATGTGTCCCCTCTTCTTCATGTCTCTTCTACATCAACATGTGTCCCCTCTTCTTCATGTCTCTTCTACATCAACATGTGTCCCCTCTTCTTCATGTCTCTTCTACATCAACATGTGTCCCCTCTTCTTCATGTCTCTTCTTCATCACCATGTGTCCCCTCTTCTTCATGTATCTTCTACATCAACATGTGTCCCCCTCTTCTTCATGTCTCTTCTACATCAACATGTGTCCCCTCTTCTTCATGTCTCTTCTACATCAACATGTGTCCCCTCTTCTTCATGTCTCTTCTTCATCACCATGTGTCCCCTCTTCTTCATGTATCTTCTACATCAACATGTGTCCCCTCTTCTTCATGTCTCTTCTACATCAACATGTGTCCCCTCTTCTTCATGTCTCTTCTACATCAACATGTGTCCCCTCTTCTTCATGTCTCTTCTACATCAACATGTGTCCCCTCTTCTTCAACATGTGTCCCCTCTTCTTCATGTCTCTTCTACATCAACATGTGTCCCCTCTTCTTCATGTCTCTTCTACATCAACATGTGTCCCCTCTTCTTCATGTCTCTTCTACATCAACATGTGTCCCCTCTTCTTCATGTCTCTTCTACATCAACATGTGTCCCCTCTTCTTCATGTCTCTTCTTCATCAACATGTGTCCCCTCTTCTTCATGTCTCTTCTACATCAACATGTGTCCCCTCTTCTTCATGTCTCTTCTACATCAACATGTGTCCCCTCTTCTTCATGTCTCTTCTACATCAACATGTGTCCCCTCTTCTTCATGTCTCTTCTTCATCAACATGTGTCCCCTCTTCTTCATGTCTCTTCTACATCAACATGTGTCCCCTCTTCTTCATGTCTCTTCTACATCAACATGTGTCCCCTCTTCTTCATGTCTCTTCTACATCAACATGTGTCCCCTCTTCTTCATGTCTCTTCTACATCAACATGTGTCCCCTCTTCTTCATGTCTCTTCTACATCAACATGTGTCCCCTCTTCTTCATGTCTCTTCTTCATCACCATGTGTCCCCTCTTCTTCATGTATCTTCTACATCAACATGTGTCCCCTCTTCTTCATGTCTCTTCTACATCAACATGTGTCCCCTCTTCTTCATGTCTCTTCTTCATCACCATGTGTCCCCCTTTTCTTCATGTATCTTCTACATCAACATGTGTCCCCTCTTCTTCATGTCTCTTCTACATCAACATGTGTCCCCTCTTCTTCATGTCTCTTCTACATCAACATGTGTCCCCTCTTCTTCATGTCTCTTCTACATCAACATGTGTCCCCTCTTCTTCATGTCTCTTCTACATCACCATGTGTCCCCTCTTCTTCATGTCTCTTCTACATCAGCATGTGTCCCCTCTTCTTCATGTCTCTTCTACATCAACATGTGTCCCCTCTTCTTCATGTCTCTTCTACATCAACATGTGTCCCCTCTTCTTCATGTCTCTTCTTCATCACCATGTGTCCCCTCTCTTCATGTCTTCTACATCAACATGTGTCCCCTCTTCTTCATGTCTCTTCTACATCAACATGTGTCCCCTCTTCTTCATGTCTCTTCTACATCAACATGTGTCCCCTCTTCTTCATGTCTCTTCTACATCAACATGTGTCCCCTCTTCTTCATGTCTCTTCTACATCAACATGTGTCCCCTCTTCTTCATGTCTCTTCTTCATCAACATGTGTCCCCTCTTCTTCATGTCTCTTCTACATCAACATGTGTCCCCTCTTCTTCATGTCTCTTCTACATCAACATGTGTCCCCTCTTCTTCATGTCTCTTCTACATCAACATGTGTCCCCTCTTCTTCATGTCTCTTCTTCATCAACATGTGTCCCCCTCTTCTTCATGTCTCTTCTACATCAACATGTGTCCCCTCTTCTTCATGTCTCTTCTACATCAACATGTGTCCCCTCTTCTTCATGTCTCTTCTACATCAACATGTGTCCCCTCTTCTTCATGTCTCTTCTACATCAACATGTGTCCCCTCTTCTTCATGTCTCTTCTACATCAACATGTGTCCCCTCTTCTTCATGTCTCTTCTTCATCACCATGTGTCCCCTCTTCTTCATGTATCTTCTACATCAACATGTGTCCCCTCTTCTTCATGTCTCTTCTACATCAACATGTGTCCCCTCTTCTTCATGTCTCTTCTTCATCACCATGTGTCCCCTCTTCTTCATGTATCTTCTACATCAACATGTGTCCCCTCTTCTTCATGTCTCTTCTACATCAACATGTGTCCCCTCTTCTTCATGTCTCTTCTACATCAACATGTGTCCCCTCTTCTTCATGTCTCTTCTACATCAACATGTGTCCCCTCTTCTTCAGGTCTCTTCTACATCACCATGTGTCCCCTCTTCTTCATGTCTCTTCTACATCAACATGTGTCCCCTCTTCTTCATGTCTCTTCTTCATCACCATGTGTCCCCTCTGTGTAAAGAGACTCTGAAAGTTTCAGGAACAAAGATTCTCTCTCTTTTTGATCCATTTCTATAAAAACCTGTCTGAAAATGAGCTGATCAGATTTTGGCCACTTTGTGATGTCATAACGATGTTTTGGCTTGTGTAACCATTAGCCAATCAGCAACCAAGGTAACCCCCCCCCCACCTTATCACCTGAATCTCCTCCTAGAGCACCATTGTGTTCTTTTTAACCAAATGTCTCTCAGAGGGGCGTGGGGAGGGGCTCCTTATTTTCATCTAAGTAACAGACAGAGAATCAGCACTTTGGAAACAGGGCTGAAACAGAGGGGATTATGGGTAATGCTGCAATGATCTGTTTGGTGTTTCAGCCAATCAGAGACAGGCTCTGTATATATCTGAGACCTATAATATATTGATGAAAAACAGTATAATAGGGGACCTTTAATGTCTCCATCTTGGGTTAAAATGTCTGCAATTGTTACACTTCTTTGTATTAAGACTAATGTTGCAGGAACCTGAATTTGAGGTTTTCCTACAAAGTCTAACCTCACTCTCCTCTTCTCCACCAGGTGGCGTCTCTCGGGGTCACGACCTTCACTCTCTGCGCTTTATGCATCGACCGTTTCCGCGCCGCCTCCAACGTGCAGATGTACTACGAGATGATCGAGAACTGGGCGTCCACCACCGCCAAACTGGCCGTCATCTGGATCGGCGCCTTGCTGCTGGCGCTGCCCGAGCTTCTGATCCGACAGCTGGTGACGGAGGACAGCGACCCGCCAAACGTAGAGCCGTGCGAACGCTGCGTGGTTCGGATCTCCACCGATCTGCCGGACACGCTGTACGTCCTCGGCCTGACGTATGATGGCGCCCGTCTCTGGTGGTACTTCGGATGCTACTTCTGCCTCCCCACGCTCTTCACCATCTTCAGCTCGCTGCTCACCGCACGCAAGATCCGACGCGCAGAGAGAGAGTGTGTTCGAGGCAGCAAGAATGTAAGAAAAGAGACATTTTCTTTCCTTTTCTCTATTGTATTCATTTCTTATCTTATCTTGACTAACAGTATCTTGACTTATCTTGAATTATCTTGACTTATCTTGACCATCTTGACCATCTTGACTTATCTTATTGTATCTCATCTCATCGTATCTCATCGTATCTCCTCTTCAGAAGCAGATCCAGCTGGAGAGCCAGATGAACTGCGCGGTCGTGGCGTTGGCCATCCTCTACGGCTTCTGCATCATCCCGGAGAACATCTGCAACATCATCTGGGCGTACATGGCGGCGGGAATCCCTCGCAGGACACTGGACATCCTGCAGCTGGTCAGCCAGATGCTGCTGTTCTGTAAGTCTGCGGTGACGCCCGTGTTGCTCTTCTCGCTCTGCCAGCCGTTCACCAGAGCCTTCCTGGACTGCTGCTGCTGCTGCTGCGAAGAATGCGGCACGTCGTCGCGCTCCGACACCGAAACCAGCGACAACGAGAACGATATCACCTCCGCCGAACTGGAGTTGTCTCCGTTTGGGACGCTTCGTGGGGAGCCGTCCACATCCGCCTCCTGCAGCCACGTGGGGACGCACTGCTGAGGAGGAGGAGTCAACAGATTCTGGGTCCTTATAGAGTGGTGCAGGAAAGGAATGAGTCCTAAAAAAGACTTTGACTGCGACTGACTTTGATTTCGACTTGAGTTGAAGACCTTGGATTGAGTTTGCATTTGTGGTTCCTTCATCTAGAAGTCAATGGTTTGTTTGAAGGTGTTTTGGGTTAAAAGGTTGTAAATGTGTTCTGTGGTTAACACAAGCTGAAGAGTTTTTCACGTTTTATTCTATGGCATAAAATACGTTAGAAAGTTCTGGGTCCATATTGAGTGGTGCAGGAAGGAAATGAGTCCTAAAAACCTTGGATTGAGTTTGTATATCTGATTCCTTCGTCTGGAAGTCAATGGTTTGTTTGAATGTGTTCTGTGGTAAACACAAGCTGAAGAGTTTTTCATGTTTTATTCTACGACATACAATACGTTGACAAATACAGAAAAATAACTTAGTGGGATTATTTTCGACTGATATTGCAGTCGCGGTATGATTCACGATATTAGGAGGATTGACCATCATCATCACTTTGGATAAAAGCGTCTAACAAGTGACATAAAAAGTCTGTAGAATACAATTATTACGCCGGGATATCTCTGCAGCTTCACAGTCATTCATTCAAAATTGTATTTTAAGCCATATTTAGCCTTTGACAAATATCGTGCTTCCCTAATTTCCATAAAAGTCTAAGAATCATAAACGTTTGTTTGCCACAGAGCTTATTTTCCCCAATAATCCTAAATCCATTGGCTTTTTGTGAAGGGAGTCCCTTTGCAAAGCCTTCAGGGTCGCACTACAGAAATACGTCATCCCTGCACGACTCTCTCCTGCTGAGAAGTTTGTCGATGGACGCGTTGACGCATCAGGCTGTCAATTCCTGATCTCCTAAAACACTGTTGGACACGTTTGAGTTTACTGACGGACAGACTGAAGCCGTCCTTCACTGTTTACAGAGTTTATATATAAAAGATCTCACAGACAGTATTAGTTATTATCACATTTATTTGTTTAGTTCCTTTTTATTTTTTGACTCACCAGATTTCTTACTGAATCTGCACTGTTTCTTTATCAAACTGTATTTCACAGAAGCTGAGGGCAGACATGGAGTAGAATAAGTCGTGATCACAAACAAAAGTGGTTTGACGTCTTCCAGATAAGTGACTTTATTTTACGCGTCTGTCTTTTCAATTTAATTTCCTTGAACAAAAACGATTATTTTAGTTAGTCTGGGTTATTGTGTTGACCTTACAAGCAGCTGTTAACTTTCCCCTAAACAACTGCTGGATTCAAACACAAATTATTCAGTTTTTATACCTTTTTTCACTGGAAATGTTACCCTCCGTATGTATGGTTATTGTTAAAGTTGCTATTTTGTCTTGGAGGAAGGAAAATCGCTGTATCAGGACCTCCTTTTTATTTTACTCACCAGATTTCTTACTGAATCTGCACAGTTTTCCCTTTAGAAAATGTCTTGTTTCTGTTCAGCTGACATGATAATAACTCACTAAAAGTCTTTGTTAAGGCAATTTTCTTTTTGCAAAAACCTTAATTAATTGGTCTTGCAGTGTTTGAACTTCCTTTAAATAGTGCCAAGATGCATTGTTTTTTCTCCGGGGGACATTTTGACGAAAATACAGACTCCTAAAATATCGTTGTACTCACTTGAATTGTTGTGTAGGCATAACAACTCATCGTCAACAACGTCCACTATCAGCAGCTGTGATTTTATTATATTGAATGTTTATTTCCTTGTGAGTGAGTCGGTGGGATGGCTGTTGATGCTGTGTGTGAAACTCTGCTCTGTTTGCAATGTGTTACTGTTGTTGTTGTTTTTGTTTTTTTAGCCACAAGAGAAATGTCACTTTAATTAAAGAACTATTTTAAAATGTTTTTAAATGTTTCTGAACAATGGTGGTGAAATTAGACGGTACATGTTTATGACATATTATATATATATATGTATTACATTTACTTATGAGATATACAATTAACAGTTGAGAGCATTTAGTACAATTTAAACATCCAATTGGACAGGACTCTTTAAAGTAGAGACACTACATACTGATATACACCTGAACATCAGCAGGAGAGGACTCTTTAAAGTAGAGACACTACATACTGATATACACCTGAACATCAGCAGGAGAGGACTCTTTAAAGTAGAGACACTACATACTGATATACACCTGAACATCAGCAGGAGAGGACTCTTTAAAGTAGAGACACTACATACTGATATACACCTGAACATCAGCAGGAGAGGACTCTTTAAAGTAGAGACACTACATACTGATATACACCTGAACATCAGCAGGAGAGGACTCTTTAAAGTAGAGACACTACATACTGATATACACCTGAACATCAGCAGGAGAGGACTCTTTAAAGTAGAGACACTACATACTGATATACACCTGAACATCAGCAGGAGAGGACTCTTTAAAGTAGAGACACTACATACTGATATACACCTGAACATCAGCAGGAGAGGACTCTTTAAAGTAGAGACACTACATACTGATATACACCTGAACATCAGCAGGAGAGGACTCTTTAAAGTAGAGACACTACATACTGATATACACCTGAACATCAGCAGGAGAGGACTCTTTAAAGTAGAGACACTACATACTGATATACACCTGAACATCAGCAGGAGAGGACTCTTTAAAGTAGAGACACTACATACTGATATACACCTGAACATCAGCAGGAGAGGACTCTTTAAAGTAGAGACACTACATACTGATATACACCTGAACATCAGCAGGAGAGGACTCTTTAAAGTAGAGACACTACATACTGATATACACCTGAACATCAGCAGGAGAGGACTCTTTAAAGTAGAGACACTACATACTGATATACACCTGAACATCAGCAGGAGAGGACTCTTTAAAGTAGAGACACTACATACTGATACACACCTGAACATCAGCAGGAGAGGACTCTTTAAAGTAGAGACACTACATACTGATATACACCTGAACATCAGCAGGAGAGGACTCTTTAAAGTAGAGACACTACATACTGATATACACCTGAACATCAGCAGGAGAGGACTCTTTAAAGTAGAGACACTACATACTGATACACACCTGAACATCAGCAGGAGAGGACTCTTTAAAGTAGAGACACTACATACTGATATACACCTGAACATCAGCAGGAGAGGACTCTTTAAAGTAGAGACACTACATACTGATATACACCTGAACTTGAGCAATATAAGGTCCCTTATAATGAAACAATTTATATGACTTAAGAAAATGATTATACCTCAATGTGTTTCATAACGTTTAAACACTAGAGGAGAAATTACAGATTATTTAGTTTATCCTACATCTTTATAACTAGAGGTTAGCTTAGCATGTGTATCCACATTTGAAAATAAGAGGCTTCTTTGTTGTTGCAAGACAAGAAGAGATGCTCTGAAGAAAACAAGCAAATCCAAGAAAACTGAAGAACAGAGTGAGCTTCTTCTTCTTCAGGACACAGTCTCCATTGTTGACCGTCAGACTCAACACAACATGCTCTCATCCCCTCAGTTACAGTCAGTGCAACAAACAACTGCAGGCGTGGACAGAAAGCAAAGCAAAAACATGTTTATTCTGCAAAAAGTTGCTTTTATTATGTTGAAACGTCTCCTCCACGCCATCTTGAAAATTACACATTTCTAGTGGTCAGATTTTGATAGATAGATAGATAGATGGATAGATGGATAGATGGATAGATAGATACTTTATTGATCCCAATTTGGGAAATGTTTGCGTTGCAGCAGCATAAAAAACAAGGCAATGTACATTAGAGAAATCAAGACACAAGAAATAAACAGTCCAAAATATTTCAGAAATAGAAATAAAATAGCATGAAAAAGTCAAAAAAGTTTTAAAAAGATATATTTACATGTGGAAATACATATTTTCAGTAACACATAATGCAGGATATTATTGTGCAAGAAATTGTTCATTAGGGACACCTAATACTACACAAAACGGTAAAGAAACCTTTTGTTGCAATTTTTTGGAGTAATGTGTTTTTTCTTCATATATGCAGCCGCTTAAAGGGGACCTATCATGCAAAATGCACTTTCTGATGTCTTTTCTACATAAATATGTGTCCCCGGTGTGTCAGGGAACTCACGCAGCGTCAGAAAATAAAACCCTCTCTCTTTTCCTCCGTACCCAAATCTCTAAAAACGGGGCTACAACGGAGCTGATCCAGATTTGCGTCCGATATGACGTAATATCGGAAATGTAGGCTGGCTTTACACCCACGGCCCTATCAGAAAGTTGTTATCAGAAACAATGCCCGACTGTTTTGGACGTAATATGGTCGGTGTTTACATTAGCATCGCTAACACTCAGAGCTAACCTGTACTGGAGAGCATGTGTGTGAAGAAGCAGGAAATAAAAAGGAACTCACCTTGTGGTATAACCGGCAAGAGAGAAAGCCTTTGAGCTCCATACTGTTTCAGAAACAATCCTTGATAATCCATGATATGGCGTTTCATCACGGCAGTATTTAGTTTAGACAGTAGCTGCCGGGTCCCGCATGAGCTCAGACCCTCCTTTTTAAAGCTTTATACTCAAAATCAGCACTTTTGAAACAGGAAGTGAAATAGAGGGATATGAGGCATGGCTAGAATGGGTGATCTGTTTGGTATTTTGAGCAAAACACTTCATAGACATGTTTTTTATATATTTGTATATATCTGAGACCTATGCTATTGCCTAAAAATAGCATGATAGGTGACCTTTAAATAGAAAAGCTACAGTTGCAGTTTATTCGCTTAGTCACCCTCGACTGTTTTTTCTCTCGCCATCGGTTCGTCAACATGCGCGCCGCACAGACAGACAGTACGCCATTGTCCTCGCCTCCCACTGTGGTGAGGAGGGAGGGAGTCTGCAGAGAAACATCAGACTCAATCACTCTTTCTGCTCCGAACCGCTGCAGTCTGACGCTGAGAGACACTTCCTGTTCAGGGATGTTCACAGGGATGTTAGAAATACAGAGGTGGAAGAATTAGCTTTCTGATGAGGTCATACCGAACGCCAGAATAACGTTGAAATCCCTGATTGAATATGTGGATTTGAAGATGTTTCAAAAGCAAAACATTGGATAACAATGTCGATAAAACCATGTCAGTGAGCAGTAGCATTAAAATGATCTGTCAAGCTCAAATACATGAGAATATATTAAAGGTTAAAGGCATTACATTATCAACACTACAGTTAGGCAATTCAATGGAAGCGTTTTAACAAGATTTTACACACAACTGCATGTCTGAACCATAGAACAACAACTCAAGTATTTTCAGTGCGGACATTTGTGACACAATCTCCAACCAAACATCACAGTCCAAAAACTGTAAAAGTATATTAAAAGAGGACATGTTAAAGTGGACCTATCATGCTATATTTGAAAAATATATTGTAGGGCCATACCTACAAGATCCCCCATTGTAGCCATGCCTCATACTGCTCATACCCCTCTTTTGAAGCCCTGTTAGAGAAATGCAGATTTTGGGTCCTTAGCTTGAAAAAAATAAATAAGAGGAGGCGGAGCTAATGCCTGATCAGAATTCTAGTCCAAAACAGGTGAGGCATTGTTTCTGATAGCAACTTTCTGTGGGTCCGCTGCCGATTCAACGTCAGATCGGATGGCATCTGTATCCGCTCGTTGTACACCCATTTTTAAAAGATTTGGGTACGGAGGAAAAGAGAGAGGGTTTTATTTTCTGACACTGCATGAGTTCGACGCACCGGGGACACATATTTATGTATAAAAGACATCACAAAGTGCATTTTGCATGATAGGTCCCCTTTAAGCTCATTTTCAGTATCATATGAGTATTTAGTGTCTCTACTGTGACATGTCTTCATGCTTTAATGTTCAAAAAGCGGGAACACAGGGATTTTAGCCTTTGCAGACCATTAACATGCACACAAACCTAAAGAACACAGTACACTACAGGAGAGGGAAATAGGGATTGTATAAACAGTTTCTTAATTCTTGAGAGGTGGGATTCAGTTCTTGGCTTCTCGCTGTCGGTGGCATGATTCTAAAACAGACAAGACTACAATATGGATGTTTGTAAATGATGCTCAACATACAGGAGGTCATTCATTACAGCCCGAAGCGTTCCTTCTCATCTGAGAAAAGTAGAACAGGGTAATTTGTGCAAAAACGACCCGATTCACGCCTGGGGGAACTTACAGAATTCCCGTCTGGCCATCTACGCATCAGGCGTTTTTTTTAACGACCCAATGCTTTGTTTTTATGCAAATGCTTACTCTAATACAAATCATTGCAATTTTTAAATCAGGACTTTTACTTGTAGTGGAGTATTTTAAAACCTTAGTATTTGTACTTTCTCGGATCAGGAGTACTTCTTTTGACACTCTTGAGAAGGCAGTATTCATGTTAATCTGTTTTTGGTTTATTTGTATCGTTAGCTGGATCAAATTCATGAAGAACTGTCTCTCCGACTGACATCACCTCATTTCCAATCTCTTCTATGTCCAGTTTTACTCAGTTTTCCCTTTGTGTCTCCTGTGCTCTTTCTCTCAGTTTAAATCAATTTAAGATTTAACATTTCAACGCTTCATTTTCAAAGTGGATATACCGTCTTATATCTTACTTTACTCAGATGCTTCAGGAAATTAAGATTCTTGTTCTTCAAATGGCACAATTACAGTCAAATTTGGTCAAATATCAGGTTTTTTCCCCCATAATCTGAGATAAAATCATGTAGAAGTGGATTTGCATAATGACATAACATTCTTGTCTAATTGCATTCAACCCCATAATCATCCGGAGGAGACCCTTTGTGCGTACACCACATTCTTCCCTAATCACTTGGCTTTGATTCGCTCTCTGGCATCGAACCGGCGTGTTTTGAGTCTTTTGTAAACAAGGCAGTAATTAGACAGCCCCTTTCATTCAGAGACAAAGGGGCGACGGGTACAGGCTGATCACTGACCTTCTTCAAAAGCTCCCAGCATGCACTCTGGGTTCAGACTAACGTCGGTGAGGGGGATCGCTAACCTCTGATTGGTGGACAGGAGCCAGGCCTCCACGGCAACCAAAGCCCTCGTCCTGGAAGGTGAGGATAACGTATTTTATTCCTTTGTCGCACGGCTAAACATCAAAACAGCTTCAAAAACAGACATGCAATAAAAAGTTTAATTAAAGGATCAAAACAACAGAAAAAGCTTCGTTTTGTGTAGTTCTGTCTACAAAACAGAGGACGTGTGATTTGACAATGCAACATACAAAATACTCAGAGTAACGGATTACATGATCAGGATACAAAGAAAAGGTAATTGTATTTCCCCTACAGTGACATAACACATCTGATTACATTGTACACAATTGGGGAATAGCAGGATTACAATGTTACAAAAAACTAAAAGAAAGCTGTAAACATGGCAGCCCTTCGCCCTCTCCATTAAAATATGTGTTTATGCATGTGTGTACTTCAGACCTAATGTGTATAGGTCTGTGCATGTGTGTTTTTGTACTATATATACTAACAGAATGAAAACCTGAATTTCCCTTTGTGGGATTAATACGTGTCTTCTGCTTCTCTTTTCTGCACAATACTCCTGACTGCAGACTCTCTTCTTCTTCTTCTTCTTCTTCTTCTTCTTCTTCTCTCTGCAGTAAATTCGGGGTCTCTGCAGCCCCCTTCCCCGAGGTGAAGAGTCTTGGAGGAGGCTGACTGTCAGAGAGCTGCAGAGATCTGTTTCCCTCTAAAGACTCCCTGCAGACTTCAGCTAGAAGCTCCTCTCACTAACTCCCCAAATCTGTTTCTTCACCCTCAGACTGAAACTCTGCAGACTGAAGTGAAGTCTCCTCTCAGTTTCACATCCAGAAAACACAGAGAAGAGAAACCTTCTGAAGTTCCTCACACTGCAGAAGATGGTTCAAACAATACTGAGAGTCTGGCGCCATGTTAGCATCTCTGTGAGGCTTTACATCAGCCAAACATGTTATTCACACTGAGGACGCTCAGGGAAATAACCCCACCACCTTTTCAAATGTCTAATTTTGACCCTACACAGTATGTAGTGTCTCTACTTTAAAGAGTCCTCTCCTGCTGATGTTCAGGTGTATATCAGTATGTAGTGTCTCTACTTTAAAGAGTCCTCTCCTGCTGATGTTCAGGTGTATATCAGTATGTAGTGTCTCTACTTTAAAGAGTCATCTCCTGCTGATGTTCAGGTGTATATCAGTATGTAGTGTCTCTACTTTAAAGAGTCCTCTCCTGCTGATGTTCAGGTGTATATCAGTATGTAGTGTCTCTACTTTAAAGAGTCCTCTCCTGCTGATGTTCAGGTGTATATCAGTATGTAGTGTCTCTACTTTAAAGAGTCCTCTCCTGCTGATGTTCAGGTGTATATCAGTATGTAGTGTCTCTACTTTAAAGAGTCCTCTCCTGCTGATGTTCAGGTGTATATCAGTATGTAGTGTCTCTACTTTAAAGAGTCCTCTCCTGCTGATGTTCAGGTGTATATCAGTATGTAGTGTCTCTACTTTAAAGAGTCCTCTCCTGCTGATGTTCAGGTGTATATCAGTATGTAGTGTCTCTACATGTCTCCATGCTTTAATGTTCAAAAAGCTCTTTATTGTTCTCATACTGTCTGTGCTGCAGCACCTCTTTTCACCCTCTGTCTTAAACCAGAGCCCAGTCTGCTCTGATTGGTTAGCTGGCCAGCTCTGTTGTGATTGGTCAACCAGCTTAGAGATGTCCCACCCCTTAGCCTATCACGTACAATGTGTTGGAGCGCTAGCCATTAGGAGCGTGAGAGTTACAAAGTGATGTCACTATGTTCGGGAAGTAAAAGGAGTCCAATGGATAGGGGGCGAGTGTGCAGGAGAGAAACTCCCTCAGGCAGGAACACAGGGATTTTAGTCTTTGCAGACCATTTACATGCACTAAAACCTACAGTATATAACACACTATAGGAAAAGGAAAACCCCACAAAGTATAGTAAGTATATATAAGTATAAAACGTCAGATTGGATAAACAAATGCAATCCAGTATTCAAATATCTAATAGAGCAACAAATAGTTTTGACCACATTTCAAATGAGGAATCTGGCTCTTACCACCATTATTATGCGAGGACAATAATGTGTGCTTAACCCCTCAGATTGAGATATCTGGGTGAAAGGTTAAAGATAATCCCGAGGAGAAATGTGAACAGAGAAAGAATCTGAGAACCAGACCGCCCAATCATCACCATGAAGGAGCCTTTCTCTTCCAACAGCAGCCATGATGTTTCTGCTGTGACAGAACACAGGAGCTGGAGAAGTTTAGCTGCTGTTGTTGCTGGGAGCGTGTTCCTGATCGTGTTTCCCCTGACAGTACTGGGTGGAATATGGGGAGGGGGGAGGGGGGTGAATTCCCTCAGAGGAGAATCAGTTTGGGCAGCGGGGCGTTCAGGCACAGCCGGTGACCTAGAAATGTTGCTGCAATCCCCAACAAAGGAGAAGAATCGGGACAATAAAGCTCTTATTCCCCCCAAGCACCCCCTGATCTGAAGAGCAGATTATACAGACATCAGCTGTTTGGGTGTGTTCAACTGGGTATTTTACTATGTTGGCATCTCCCTGGTTCCCTCCACTAAAAGCCAATGGGATTCCTCCATTCGATTTTTAATTATTGTAGAAAATAACAAATGTTTATGATACTTACACTTTTTGTTCAGCAGGATAATCTCCATATATTAACACCACTTTATTGATTTTTAAGTCAAAAGCTAATGTTGGGCTATAAAGGAATTACAGCACGGTCACATGACTTCACGTCACCACCGCTAAGCTAAAGGAGGCTAATGTTGTGCTATAAAGGAACTACAGGACGGTCACATGACTTCACGTCACCACCGCTAAGCTAAAGGAGGCTAATGTTGTGCTATAAAGGAACTACAGGACGGTCACATGACTTCATGTCACCACCGCTAAGCTAAAGGAGGCTAATGTTGTGCTATAAAGGAATTACAGCACGGTCACATGACTTCACGTCACCACCGCTAAGCTAAAGGAGGCTAATGTTGTGCTATAAAGGAACTACAGCACGGTCACATGACTTCACGTCACCACCGCTAAGCTAAAGGTGGCTAATGTTGGGCTATAAAGGAACTACAGCACGGTCACATGACTTCACGTCACCACCGCTAAGCTAAAGGAGGCTAATGTTGGGCTATAAAGAAACTACAGCACGGTCACATGACTTCACGTCACCACCGCTAAGCTAAAGGTGGCTAATGTTGGGCTATAAAGGAACTACAGCACGGTCACATGACTTCACGTCACCACCGCTAAGCTAAAGGTGGCTAATGTTGGGCTATAAAGGAACTACAGCACGGTCACATGACTTCACGTCACCACCGCTAAGCTAAAGGTGGCTAATGTTGGGCGTGATGACGTTTAGTCGTCTCATTTAGACACTTGTTACACAAACTGCTGTTTTTAAATCCACCAGTGGGGAATTTAATGAACCAAATGTTAAAATCTCTTCACCTTGTTTTAACCACACACCTTATTTTAGGCTAACGACCTAAACACATGTTCACAAAACTGTTGAAACAGTGGAACCAGACATGCTTAGATGCTAACTCATTTCTGGGGTTTTAGGACTCATTCCTGCACCACTCTATAAGATGTAAAAACAGGATAAGAGAAGTACAGTATGAGCACAAAGATAATAACAATACAAAAATAGGAATAGTAATGTTAGAGACCCCCTCCCCTGACCTTTTGATGGGTCGGCCTGTAAACATCACTTTAGCTTCACGGGGTATCAGTCAAGATAATGGCTGGATGTCTTTAGTATCTAGAGTGTGTTCTGCAACAGTAATGCCACCATTAGACCTTGCCTTCACAGATAATGGAATTATGGAGAGCCCAAATCCAGGAGAGGAGGAACGTAAATGTGTAAGCACTTATCCTTCAGAGTAGAGAGTGGTGGGGGGTGAGTCCTAATCTGTCTCTCCGTTAATCCATCCCTACAGTAAAGTCCTCCTCTAAGTACTTTAGTTCAAATGTACTAACTTACAATATTAAAACTTGAAGGTCCAGCAAAGGTATAAGCATTTAGGGGGATTTATAGGAAGAATTGAAATATGTTGTTAATTTATATCTAGATGTTTTTCTAGATGAGTATATTTGCCTAAGACTAAGAATTGTTGTGTTTTCTTAACCTTAAATGAGCCCTATCTACATAGGGGGTGTTTCTCAATGTCGAGGACGCTTGCTTGGTAGCACATGTACCTCCGAGTCACTTGCTTCAGAAACGAAGCAAGAATCCTTCCTAGCCTCGGAAAATGAAGAATGGTGGAACAGGCTAACAGGATAACAGGCTAACAGGCTAACAGGTGTGCGTCATATGAGAGGCCCCGCCTTAAATGGCGCGCGATTTCCGCCAAAGATTTGGAAATTGGTGCGTGCGCAAAGCATTGTGGGGATTTTAAGACCGCGGAGGATACACATGTGCAGCCTCGAAATTTCCCGCAACGAAGGACGCCAGGCTCGGTAGAATTCCAAGCATCCTGGACATTGGAACAGTCCTTCGGCGGGACTCGATGACGTAGCATCCTTGAAATAGTGGCTCTGGAGCAGCCTTCCTCGACATTGAGACACACATAGGTCTTAAATGTGAGTCCACTGTTGCACCGCCATGTTTCTACAGTAGCTCAAAAGGGACAAACCAAGAGAGGGCCTTTAAAGGCAACCGTATAGGTAAATGCATTTGGAAAACATAGGGTAAATAAGATTCAGATGGTTGCAATCCGACTCACGGTACACTTGGATACTAATCTTTTGTAGATATGTACGCCTTGTTTTATTTATACCAGCATACATGGAGAAATATGGTTATTATTCGTTTAACAGGATCTCAAAATCTAATACTCAAAAGTGAATATACTCAATACATTTAGATGTCTGTACCCGGATGTAACGATGTATCATAACAGTCAAACTTTTCAACATTATATCAAAGATGAGCCAGCGTTCGCCTATATATAACACAACAGCTTTTAATTAGGCCACAATGACTGCTGGAGAAATGTTTTCAGCCACATAACGGTAGTGAAACCAGGAAGAGACATGAAATATTCATCGGGCTCACAACAGTGGGCTGTTCTTCAGATACTGGAGTCCTCTGTGGAGCAGCTGATGCCTGAATATGGATGAGAGGACGTGAGATGAAGCCAAACATGTTGTGACAGAAAATCTCACTGTGCTCAGGAATTCAGTCGTTCACATCACAAACAATGAGAGTGTTTCAGAACTGAGCTCTGCATATAGTTCAGAATGCGTTTTATTTTACAATGAATACTGTATTTACCCAAATGCAATGTTTCTTAGTGCTGGGAGGCAGATATTGTTCCTTTATGACAAAGCCAGGCTAGCTCTTTCATTTCTTTACACTAAGCTAAGGCTAGTTGATTTGATTAGATTTGATTTTATTTGTTTTGATTTGATTTATTTTGATTTGATTTGATTTGATTTGATTTGATTTGATTTGATTTGATTTATTTTGATTTGATTAGATTTGATTTGATTTGATTTATTTCGAATGTGCAAAACAATAATACAGAAATGTAACGAGAATTATTATACAATACAAAAATAAGCAGTGTCAAATTGATATACAAAAATATTATTCTACTTAATTACACATCCGAAAAGGGGTGGGAAGAAGTTTACACTTATTTAATCCCACCCCTTCTCCCCAAAACTAAATTATTAACATATATATTTATTTTTTTCATTTATTTTTTTCTTAAAGAAATACATTTTTTATTGAAAAAACAAACAAACAAAACAAAAACATAAAACAACAAATAAATAAACAGATAAATAAACAAACAAATAAGCAGAGAAATAAACAGAAATAAACAAACAAATAGATACCAGAGGTAAATGATATTCAAATGGGGGGGGGGGGGGGGGGGGGGGCAGGAGCTCCAACAAGCCGTTTAGGACAGAGAGTGAATACACATACTTTACAGAGATGCTGTATGAGAAACCAATGTGAGTTTGGAACATTGAACAATGTAAATCTATTCTAGTAGACCTCAACAATGGAATTATGATCAGTAGAAATGGCCATGACATGGGACCTTTAAACTGTTCCAGAGCTTGTTTCACTTTGTTTCCAGTCTATTCTGTACGCAAAGTTAGGCTAAGACTAGACATTTCCCACTTGAAATATAAAAAAATACAGCAGCCTCTTCATCTACGGTCATGAGCCACTTTGAAATCAACGTTTTGGTCACTTTGTGGATTTTAAAAATATTAAAAAGAAAATGTAAGAATAAATGTTGGAGCTATATTTCGCTTTATATTATTTAATACTTAAACATTTATTTTCTTGCTGTTTATTGTGTTTATAGTAAATGTATTCTTAGTTATTGTTGTTATTAAAGTAGTTTATATGCTTTTATTTTGAAGGCATGTTTGGGCACTGGGTGTAATTGTATATTGGAGACGGGTGGAGGTGTGAACAGAGCACTAGGCACATGGTTTTTAACAGGGTGTTTCAAGCCACACGAAGGAAAGCCATGGGAAAGAAACATAGGAAACCTGTTCATTGTTCTTTGTTAATGATATTGGATTAGAATAAAAAGCACAAACGGAGATTCTTGTCTGGACTTTGGATCATTGCCCTGCGTAAGATCCGCTAACTGGTGCCTCAGCGGCAGTGTTTGAGTTCATTATGTTTCATTTCTATATGATTTTGGCCGCTACAATAAGGTTTGTTTCTCGTAAGTATGTCAGCCAATGAAGGTTGGTGTCGAAATTCTGTCCAGTGCATCCATAGTGTATTAGTGTCTTCCAGATGTTTGTGTGTTTAGCATCTGTTGGTCAGTAAACCCTTCTTCATAAAGTCAGTGCCTCCCTCTGCTGGAGAACATCATGCACTGCAGCTCAGACTGTTGCTGCTGTCCATTAAACACAGAGGAAAGTAACAAAGCGCATTTACTCAAGTACTTCTGAGCACCTGTACTTAATTGAGTATTTCAATTATCTGTTATTACTTTGGCAAGTAATGTATTTTTACCCAAATACATTTATTTGAAATCTTTGCATTTTGATAATCGCAATTAGAAATTAACAAAAAAAGTATGATGTTATTACCCAGGGGAGGTTATTACTGTCCACCTTTACCATCTTAAACATTACATTGATTAACTTTTAATCTACTATATTGCGCTGTAATTAACGTTAAGTGGCTTTCAGTGTTAAAGGGCCCATGTCATGGCCATTTCCACTGATCATAATTACATTGTTGAGGTATACTAAAATAGATTTATACTGTGCAATTTTCCAAACTCACATTGGTTTCGCATACAGCATCTCTGTCAAGCATGTGTATTCAGCAGTATTCACTTTCTCCACTAAACGACTCGTTGGAGCTCTTGCCCCCCCCTCCCTGTGAGCCTAGTGTGCTCCGATTGGTCAGCTCGGCCACTCGTTCTGATTAGTCAACCACCAGAGAGGCTGCGCCCATGTCTAACAGTGCTTTTCCCGGCTGCTCTCAGCGTAACATCAGTCTTATCATGGCGTCGGCACAGCCGTATATTTTATATACATATATATTTGTAACTGTTGTTATAGAAGAGTGTGACGGCCCCAGGGCCTTTGTCTTACGATGGGGTGGAGCTGAAGAGGCTAATCAGCACGATCACGGACACCTCCGGACACTACGGCCCCAGTCTCTCTCCAAAGCGGCTGCAGGAAGACTAACTCTGCGATCCTCTCAACCACCTATCTGCATTTACCACAATAAATGTGCCGTGGTTTTGTAAACTCGTGTATGTCTCCTTGTCTTTGTGGCCTACGAGCCGCTCATAACAAAGAGTAAGTTATTTTTACCCGTTATAAACTACTACTGTTTGATGAGAAATCAAATCATGGTTTGCTATATATGAATTCAGGGAAGAAAGGATAGGCCTACTAAGTATTTCCATTAAACTTTATTTTTAGAAATGTACAAAATGAACATAATATACATATATACACGGTATATCATCCATTCCTCCTCCTCGCATCTTGCCTGCGCACAGTCGGTGCGGTGCCTTTTAGCACGACGCCTCAGTAGTAGTAGAAGTGCCTTTTAGCACGTCATGGATTGTCCGCCAGGATCTGGCTGGACGAAATCAAATGCAAATCACAAAATATTAGAGAAACTTAGTTGTTTTAGATTCGTTAGTAGTAGTTGTGTAATGAACAGCTTGCCTGCTAATATGCTAACCTAGCTTTGTTTACCTTGGTAGCTAACACGATATGAACGTTAGCTTGGAGGAAAGGCAACTATAATGCAGTGTAATAAAACTACTATGAACAAAAGCTAGTGGTTCATATTAGGCTAGCAATAACGTGTTTATAATTGCAATCGTATACGGGTATTCTGCTACCATACAATGTAACTTGCATGAATACATTGTTTTGCGCTAGCATACAGCTAGCCTCGTTAGCTACATGCAGTATATGTACGGTCACAATGTACGGTAAATCACAGTACAGTATACTGTATGAGTATTCCGTGTGTGTGAATGCAGACATTCTCCTGCTATGAGATACATGTATGCAAGGCCATCTGCTGATATTAGAGTTGATATATGGAAACTCTAGCAACTTAGTTAGCACAGTTAGCACTGTGTCAATGGCTTAGCAGTCCAACACAGTTTACACATTTAAACAGTCTTGTTTGATAAATACACAAATAACAATGCAAACTTACAGGTTGTATACCCAGATCTTCCCCTGCTCCAAACGGTCCAAACAAGCTGTGCATATCCGGCCTCAAACTGGGCAATGTTTTGGAAGCTTTCGTCTGTGAAATGCCGGTTCTTCGAACCTCTGGAGGAGGAACACGCCGCTGCTGGTGTGGCCATAGCTCTTCGGGATTGGTCCATTTCGTTCCGGGTACCGCATGACATCAGGCGGTACCCGGAAGAATCAAATGGGCAGTGACGTATCTCCAACGAGGCGTTTTGGGGAGGTATTTTCTGTGTTAGAGTTTTACTCGCTACAGGGTGTACTTTGAGGGTTTTGACTCTGCACACCGTTTACATGCATAAAAACCTTCATAACACACAAGGGGACGGGTAATAACCGGAAAAGCATGACATGGGAGCTTTAACCAAACGTATCAACCTCATGGTGGCGCTGAAGAGAAATGTTATTTACCAAAGTGATTAGGATTCATCCCCGGGGGATTATGAATATCTGTGTTAATGTGCTGATAGTTTAGAAACAATCCAATCCAACTTTATTTATATAGCACATCTAAAAACAACAGAGTTGACCAAAGTGCTGTACATCAATAAATATATATAAATACATTTAGACAAAACCAATAGGACAAAAAGAAACTAATGTAAAAGCACGAGACAATAAAACCATCCTTATAGCCACAGACTGAAAACCCTCATACACGATGTAAAAACATTTAAAAACACAACAAAATAGAAAATAGAAAACCCAATTTAGAAAACACAGGCTGGTACGTCTTACACGTGGTCTGCAAACTCAAGTAGGACTTTAAACGAGATTTAAAAACAGGCAAACGGGGAGCAAGTCTGATCGGGGGGGCAGATCGTTCCACAGCCTGGGAGCTGCTACAGCGAAGCCCCCGTCTCCCCGGTGTTTCAACCTTGACCTCGGGACCACAAGGAGGAATCAAGCTTTTAAAACATTTTCAAATAGTTTTTATGCAAATGATGTGCCAATATAAACCCTTCATAATGATTATTATCATGGTACATCTGAAATCAGTAAGAGTTTTACTCACATGCATCTCCCCCCAAAAAAAGAGAGAGAGATTTGGCGAAAGTCAATTATAAATATCTTTAATGCACAGTAACATTTCCCAATTTGGGATCAATAAAGCTCTCTCTTATCTTAACAAGATTTAAACAACATGCTGAAAAAACGTGAAATTGTCCTTTTACTGCCTGCAGCCTCTCATCCTGAATCTCAGGTTTGTGTGTTTTTAGCTTAAATCCACGTGACGACACACTTCAAACAGAGCAGTATCGTAACCAGCAGAAAGGGGCGGGGCTTATCTGCTCCTCTGTTCCTCGTGGTCACTGCGAACTGTTGCGGTTGGATGG
This sequence comes from Trematomus bernacchii, assembly GCF_902827165.1. Lineage (NCBI taxonomy): Eukaryota > Metazoa > Chordata > Actinopteri > Perciformes > Nototheniidae > Trematomus > Trematomus bernacchii. Next base: position 524,813 of record NW_022987575.1, on the reverse strand, counting down.
CGTTAAACGTGGACACAAAGCGACACGGAGCCTCGCTGAAACACATGCAGTCGAAGCTCGCATTGAATGCTTTAACGTCGTCCAATGAGAAGCCTCCGCTCACCGTCAGCGGCCCCCCGCGGTGCCGTCGATGGATCCGATATCTCCGCGGGTCGAGGTGCAGGAAGACGTCTTCGTCCCATCGTTTCCTCACGCAGCGACCGCGACTCTGACACAGCACGTCGCTGCAGAGACTCGTCGCCATGGTGACGTTCAGGATGTACGGGTTCATCACCTTCTGCAGGTGGAGGCGGGCGTCCAAGCACGAGTCCTGGAGGATTGTGGGATATTCAGTCAGTTCAGTGAGATAATGCACACTTTAAATGTTAATTATCATCATCATCATTTCTTCACAAGTTAAATAAAGTTGCGGGATCAGCAGTGAGTTCTTTACTGGTGTCAAAAAGAAGCATCGAAGAATAGTGTTTACTGAGCAGTTTGTAAGGATTTGCTACAGTGAACGATAACATTGCTAGCTAGCTAGTAAGTGAGCTAGTGAGCTAGCAGCAGCAGTCTCCACTTCCTGCTAGGGCACAACATCTACGTGCTATTTTAGACAACACTAGAGAAGAAATCCACACCATAGTGTTCAAAGTGAAAGACATGGCAGGTTACTCAGGAGAGGTTGAGAATTGAGACAGCCTTCAGCCTCATCTCTCCCTACAGATATATGTACAAAGAATAGCTTAGCTGCTAAGCTGCTATTAAACTGCTGGTAAAACCGATGCAAATACAAGAATAAGTTCCCAAAAACCCACAGCTAGATGCCGCTTCTCACCTCTGAGTCGGTGACGTTCATGTCTCCCCAGGAAACGACGCCAGCGGCACCGAGAGCAGCCGCTTCTCCTATCGTGTTCACCAGATCGAGCTGCAAGTAAAACCAAAAATCAAAGAAGAGCAGGGAATATTCCTCCATACAAACAGCAAAAGTTACCAACTGGAAAAGTGCAAACCCTTAAAGAGCGATAATTATTTGACTTATTTAGGATACTCATTATTTCCTCTATATAATAATGGCCTTCTTTTTAGATAACAATTGATCGTAGTAAGTCTTTTCTAAAGACAGTTTCTACAAACTCCTACATTTTAACATTTGTTTCTGGAATTTGTACTTTTGGTTTGATGCAGTTTAATATACTTCAAGCCCTTAATAAGGACAGAAGACAACTGCCCACCAATCAGAGACCAGCATTTAACATTCATACGTACATATTTATAACATTCAACAAGGCCTCGTGCAGGAAGATGTCAATTAAGACAATAAAAACCCCTTGAATGATATGTATCTCCTCAATGGAAACACATGCTGCGCTTAGATGCTTTTTGATTTCCTGTTACACCTATTCTGACGCTCAGGAGATACATTTTTTTACTATAAAATGATTTAATAGTACGTCATATTCACTACTGCTGAAGTTCTTCTTCACTGGTAGCATCTCATTAATTGCACTCAGCACAACACCTGACTTTGTAATGTTACATAGTGTTTAAGGGGTATTTAAGTACATCTGGAGTTACTTGCTCTCTTTTTTATAACGTAAATGATGAGAATATATCAGAGAAATGTAAGCATCGTTGTTGAATAAGGCCCATTGTGTCTAGAGGTCTAAATGTTCGACCCCAGGTGTGTCTGACCTCTGACATGTAGTCGTCGATGCTGTCTTTGTACACGGGTCGTATGTAGGCGTAGACGGGGATGGAGTAGGAGCTGTTGGGGAGCTTTGAGACCCTCATGGCCTCCTGGATTCGATGCCGGACGAACCTTCGTGCCTGCTGGGAGTCTCTGAGCACCAGCTCCAGGTAAATGGAGGGAAAAAGCGCCGTGGACTCTTTCCAAAGCCACAGCAGCTCGTCGTTCCGGTCCTTCTCGACGTTCGGACACTCTCCGGTGAAGCCCTCCATGTCCTTGTTGTAGTCGTAGTTGTAGCAGTCGGGGTACAGATAATAACCCCAGAGTCTGTGGGGTCTCAGCCTCTTCCCGATGCGAATCGATCGAATAAAGTACTTCCTGGCTCCGCGTTCGAACACGATCTTCGCCCGGTCTTCCGCTTCATCTTCGGACAACGATGCGTTCTTCTTCTGCACCGTCTCGATGGAGATCTGCCGGTAGATGTCCTTGCTGCCCCAGTTTCTGGCCCACTGAGGCCTCCATTCTTCAAAGTCCAGCACAGCGAGGCCCGGGTGATCGTACGGGATGTAGTACTCGATGTCGTCTTCGGCTAGTTCGTGATGCTCTTTCAGATCGATGAGCTGCGGTAGACCTTCGTCGTACATCTCGCCCGTGTCTTCGTCCACGTAGGGGAAAAGGCCGAAGCGATCGCTGTAGAAGATGGACAGGTTTTGGTTGGTGGCCGTCTTCAGGGTGCTGCTGACGGAGTGGAAGTGCGAGAGGTCGAGCGGCATCCCGAAGCGAAGATCGCACAGTTCTGTCGGAGCGTTCCACATGAAGAGGAAGGGGTGATCGGGGCGGATCGGAGGGTCTGTCCGCAGTGAGGATTGGACGGAGCAAAGCAGCGCCAACAAGGGGAGGAAGACGGAGAAGAAAGGTCTGTAATACTGTAGTTGGTTCATGTTGAAAATGGTTTTCTGATCTGTGAGGAGAAGAAGCAGAAACGCAGGTCAGAAGAAAGATACGAGGTCGGATTGAGTTCCTGCAGCTGTTCAATTCATCTGGTTTTACGTTTGGTCACAGTTGTACGTCAGTAAAAAGGTATAATCAGCTAAATGTACCTACAGTTTCTAATCTCATCATTCAGCAGAAGATGGCCTCCTTGTGTGATATATGGTTATATATTTGATATAATCACATTGTCAAGAAGATGATGAATGAAAGATGATGAATGATGATTAGGACTTTCTTGCTTTACTTCGTGCCATAAGTTTAATATTTGTACCTTTTTTACTTCACAACAGTTAGTCCACTAGTTTAATCTTTAGAGATGCATTATGAAGAAGAGCTTGATCAAGATAAGTCCAGACTGAAGCATCTTAACAACTTTTAAAAGAATGGTCATGAAAATGTGGAGCAAGTCCCTCTTCTGATAATAATCATTCCTTGAATCAAGCGCCATCATCATGTCGAGAAAATATAACCAAAATTCGGCTAAACGACACTCACACCCTCCTAAGCTTTACAGTGTATTGGATGCTAATTAGCAAATATTAGCATGCTAACTCACAACTAAGATAATAAACATGGCAAACATTATATCTGTCAAACTTGAACATGTTGTCATTGTGAACAACCATAATTATCATTTGACTTAAACAGTTGCGTATCTACATGTATATCTTGTTTCAACATTAGATGAGAAACATATTGAAAGAGGTTAAATCAGTGACTTTTTCAGATTTGCAGGATTTAGCATTAGCTTTTAAGGCTAACTATGAAGACAGCACACCTGTTCTACAGCTCACCTGGCTCAACAACAGGAAACAGAGTAATCATCAGATGAAGTAAAAAAAAAAAGCAGGAACCTTTAAAATGACCGTCTCTGTTGGATGTATTTTCTTTCAAATGTGTATTTAAATGTTGCATTCCGACCTCATTAGAGAAGGTAGAAGGTGTTGCTGTTTAAAAAAAATCTCAAATATACCTGATCTTCAGATTTACACGAGAAAAAGTAAATCCCACATGTTTTTTTAAAAGCCATTTAAAAGAAGCAAAGGTGTGTTTTACTCACATTTGTTATACAGCTTTGAATTCTGGGCGTTTCTCTATGTACCCATATTTCATTTACATTATTTACTCAATGTATCTGTAGCATCTGTAACTAATTGCTGTCATGATTTGAAAACAAACAACAACTGAATCTGCTGAGCTTTCATGCCTCAGTCAGCTTTTTATCTTCAGGATATTAAAATATGTCACATAAACCTTCCCTGCAGTCACACATGTGGTGCCGTTTCCTCATGTGTTTGCCAAGATGGGAGTTCTTCCAGAGACTTTTGAGTACGCTTTTATTTATTAACCTGTTTATATGAGACACAGCCTTCCTCACAGTAGTACAAAAAGAAAATGCATTATGACATTATGTAAGCAAGTTCACACTTAACACATAATATGTTCTCTTTTTTAAATCATGTGTAAGGTGTCCCTGTCTCTGGGATACAAACATGTTTAAGGATTAAAGTCTGACAATATTCAGATTAAGTTAACTAATGCAAAAGTCAAGAAACTCAGTACTCACAACGTCACAACGATGAAAATCAAATGTTATCTGCTGTTCTCTTGATGGAGTAACTTTGGGTAAAAAGGTGGATGACTAAGCTGCACCTTCATAACAACAACAGGTGTTTTGCATCAGTGACTGATCACACACACACACACACACACACACACACACACACACACACACACACACACACACACACACACACACACACACACACACACACACACACACACACACACACATACCAATGTTCAAATAAATGCAGACTCACAGGAAAACCCAGTATTTTACAAGCTGCAGCATTGAAGTGATGAACACATGAATGCATCAAGAATAGCAGTTTAATTATACAACATACTATTCTGAATAATTACAACTTTAACTCTTTGTACTTAAGCACAAGTAGAAAGAGTATCTCTACACTGTAATATTACTACTTTTACTTAAGTCATAGATCTGATTACTTTGACACACACACACACACACACATATACACACACACACACACACACACACACACACACACGCACACGCACACACACGCACGCACGCGCACACACACACTTTAGTCTGAGAAAAAATACTAAGACACTAGTTAATAATAATTATCTTACATTACTTACTGTAAACATACAAATTATTATTATAAAATACAATTATCTATAATATAGCAGTATATAAAGTTAATTTAATGAGTACACAGTATTTATTTATATTATATATTTACAGTATTTAACTAAAATGTATTACTTTGGTTGATACTAGTAGTAGAAGCAATACTTAGTAAAAGTTGTTTTAAAGTGCCAGAAATAATGTTTAAATTGTACATTTAGTCAATAAACTGACTGTTATTATTATCATCAGCTGACCAGTGCAAATGGATGATTTTTCACCCAGTCAATCAAACAGACCTTTTATTTTAATGTTGTTTTATTGGTACAGCTTGGAGGAACTAAGAATGTTTATATTTGAAACTGTGTATCCATCATTAATACATCTAATTGATAAACACAACATGACCAGCATATTAATCAAGTGAAATGACTTAAAGGTCACCTATCATGCTATTTTTTGGCATATATTATAGGTCTCAGATATATACAAATATATAAAAACATGTCTATGATGTGTTTTTCTCAAAATACAAACAGATCATGCATTTTAGAAATCCCTCATATCCCTCTATTCCAGCTGTTAGAGAAACGCTGATTTTGGTCCTTAGCTTTAAAAGAAAATAGAGGAGGCGGAGCTAATGCCTGATCAGAATTCTACCGGAGATAAAGTTAAATTCTGCTGTGATAAAACGCCATCCTGTTCTAAACCACATCAGGGGGTGTTTCTGAAACAGTATGGAGCTCAAATGCTTTTTCTCTTGCGGGTTTATCACAAGGTGAGTTCCTGTTTTTATTTCCTGCTTTTTAAACACATGTGCTCTACACAGTACAGGTTAGCTCTGAGTGTTAGCGAGGCTTGCTAATGTAAACAAAGACGAGATTACGTCCAAAACACGTCAGGCATTGTTTCTGATAGCAACTCTCTGTGGGTCCACCAATCCGAAATTATGTCATATCGGCAGCAAATCTGTATCCGCTCGTTGTAGACCAGTTTTTAAAAGATTTGGGTACGGAGGAAAAGAGTAAGGGTTTTATTTTCTGATGCTGCGTGAGTTCCCCGACGCACCGGGGACACATAGTTATGTATAAAAGACATCAAAAAGTGCATTTTGCATGATAGGAGACCTTTAAAGTGCGACGAGTCAGTTTTAAATCATGCCAAACTGTTTCTAAATGTGGAGCCACAACTTTCTTTACTTCTATTAACAAGCAAAAGACAGAATATCCCAAAACCTTCTGACTTTCTGATTTTAAAACTCACCTGCGTATCGGGTGAAAACCTTCATCCACCCAAGAACATCCTTAATGTGCTTTTTGAGGTTTCCCCTTTGTATTATAAACAAGACTTTTACTTGCAATGGAGTATTTTTAGACTGTAGTATTACTACTTGAACTTCAGTCAAGACTCTGAAAACTTTGTCCACCTCCAGTATCTTTGTCGCTAGGCAAATTACAGACTGACAGTTTAACGACTTCTTCAAAAGTATATAAACTACTACCTGTTCTGCTTCATATTCACAAGGAAGTAAATGTGACAGCTGCAGGTAAACCCGACCTCAGTAACGTTCAGGTTCAGAAAAACACCAATAAACCTTTGAACCCTAATGAGACACTTAAATGAGACGTTTAAATGAGACGTCATTAGTTAGCAGTAGCACCTACCTGCTCTCGGGGTCTTATCGTCCAAACGTGTCCCTCGACAAGTCTTTAAAGTATTCAGTTGGTCCCTCCTCAAGAGCGTAAATAGCTCTTCTGTGAATATCTGTCGCAGGAGCTTCAGTTACAGGCGTGTGGAAACTAGTCAGCGAGAATGATTTACAGACTCGAGGTGTTCTGGTTTTTATTAGGACGTCCTGATGTGTTCCCACTGAAGACATTTTCCTCCGTCCCTTCACTCTTATTTACTGAGGAGGATCCGGGACCATGTGGGGACACACACTGGTGTTTATATCCGGGGGTTTTTCTGTCCGAACACGCAAAGAATGCAGGGAGAATTTTTTTTGAACTTGTTGGAAATGTACTGAAGGAAATCTACTCTGTTTCACCATCAGAGCGATGAATCACGTGAAGAAGAAGAAGCACTATCAGAGATAATCATTGCATCCTGCTCCAAATTGAAATAACATTCAACAGATTCTGAGTTGGATTTTACTCATTACTTTAATCCAATGGAAAAACCCATTAGATGTTGTCGAGGGGGCCGTTGCGATGCTCTCCAGGGAGTTATTTACCCATTTAGTTTCACATAATTTGAAAAGGTGGTTTCTTAATGTGATCTTTTTTTCATATCGATGTGTTATTTATTCATTTATTATGTGTTTCCCCTCTGCGACCCCCACTGACACTTGCCTTCAACCACCATATAGACTGTATGCATTATTACACTAATACACACTATGTAAACAACATCTTGCTTTTATTGATTTCATTTAAGTATTGCCTGTTCTGCACAACACTCCAAATATTTTTGCACATTTGTACACAAGCTGCCTCTCGTCCACTTCCATAACAACACTGCACATCTTTTTTTTATTATTTTGAGTACTTTGCAACAGTTCCCTTGCACGTAGTATATCCAGATTACATGTGAATTTTCTATATCTAATCGTATAATAGTTTCAATAGTTTCAATTGTTATTTTTTGGTTGTTTTTTCTTACTTTATATATTCTTTAACTGTGTTTGTATGCACCATGTACACCAAGACACATTCCTCGTATGTGTTAATCTACTTGGCGATAAACCTGTTTCTGATTCTAATTTTTTTAATTTAATTATAAGGGACAATTCCCAGACTATTGTACATTAGAATCAGAATCAGGAATCCTTTATTAGTCCCACAGTGTGGCATAGCAGGTAAAAAAAGCAATAATACAGGATAAGCTAACATATGAATATATAGATAAAGCACACATTAGTTATACAACAGTGGCTTGCAGCAGCCGACCTCTTTCAAGCCATGGTCGCAATGTTAAAGGGGACCTATCATGCAAAATGCACTTTTGTACGTCTTTTATACATGAATATGTGTAATAGATTTGAACACTGTCCTGACGTCAGGACAGTGGCGCTACGGCTATTGGGCCAACTCCACCAATCAGGAGGAGACAGCCACGGCCATTGCCGTTGAAAGCGCTGGAGACGCTGTAGTACATATGCCAGGCCTGTAGATGGTGCTGTTCTCACAGAATCTGCCCTTGCTAAAACAGAGCTAAAAAATGTCAAATTGAGCAAAATGAGGCATGGCTAAAATGCATGATCTGTTTGGTATTTTGAAAATATGCCTTATATAGGTATGGTCCTACACTATATTATTCAAATATAGCATGATAGGTCCATTTTAATCTTAAGTTCATATTTGTTGAACAAGTTGCATCAAATTCAGCTCAAAGTTAAAATGTGTATCAACAGATGTTCACTTTAATTTGATCCACAAGGAGGTGACTAAGTTTTGCCTGAAGTGAACAGTATATGTACACAAAATCACCAGTTCTGATATCATGTTCTGTTAAGTCTGATTAAATGTGAAGCAAACATAACATCCAAAGTAAGAGTAGTATAATTATCTGAATGTCTGGGTGTCTATTGAGTCATGTGATCTGAAATTATTAGGGACAAGTTGTACATTCCCCAACATGATTGGCTTGTAGTCCATTCTCTTATTTCCCTTGTTGTGTTTGGCGTTTTTGACGTGGGTGGTGCACTTTGTAAAGTAGGTGCGCTGAAAGTTGACCCTAAATTCAGTGTTTGGGATTAGACGCAATCCCCAAAAATCCCACCTAAGTGTCACATCTGATTCACCCTTATTGTGTTATCAGGATGTTACATTTATGTGATGTGGTGTGACTGAAGGATTTTGTAGACTACTGACTGGATAATCGGGGTTGTTGGACTCTGACTTGGGGACATTTTCTATTTTGAGTTGACCTTATTGTCTCCAAGGCATGCCGGTGTCTTGACCTAGACTTTTCTCCTTCTGGTATGCGACTTGGATGTGTGTGTGTGTGTGTGTGTGTGTGTGTGTGTGTGTGTGTGTGTGTGTGTGTGTGTGTGTGTGTGTGTGTGTGTGTGTGTGTGTGTGTGTGTGTGTGTGTGTGTGTGTGTGTGTGTGTGTGTGTGTGTGTGTGTGTGTGTGTGTTGTGTGTGTGTAGTGTGTGTGTGTGTGTGTGTGTGTGTGTGTGTGTGTGTGTGTGTGTGTGGTGTGGTGTGTGTGTGTGTGGTGTGTGTGTGTGTGTGGTGTGTGTGTGGTGTGTGTGTGTGTGTGGTGTGTGTGTGTGTGTGATGTGTGTGTGTGTGTGTGTGTGGTTGTGTGTGTGTGTGTGGTGTGTGTGTGTGTGTACTGGACTTTGTTTACATGGTATTTTATTTCAGATTGGACTCAGACTTCTCTTGTCTGTGTCGTGACTCACTCTGACTGTTATACGGTTTTGATTTGGACTTAAGTGCGTCATCACTCTTTTGCTTTAGTGTAGCACAGTGTGTCAATAAAAGAACAAAAGACGAAATAAATAGATTTCAGAAAATCTTTTATTTGGTGCATTTTAGTTTTCAATTCCAATAAATCAGTATTGTGTCTGAAATGGCCCACAAAGGTCACAAATAAAAAAATGCAACATTTTAATATTCTCCATATTATATTTTTCATTGTATTCATTAGATAAATATTTGTTTTAAATAGATTACTCATGGTATAATGTAGCTGAAGGAACAATTTCATAAAATTGAAGACAAAATTGAAGTTTAAATGACTACATAATAAAATCTGTAAATAAGCAAGAGGCCTAATTCTGATAATATAACGAAAATAAAAATATATATAATGTTTTCAGAAAAGCATTTATTACTTTGTTGTTTGTACAGGGCATACTTTTATCCAATTAAGGATTAAGTGACTACATAATTAAATCTGTGGATCATCAGGAGGCCTTATCCTGTAAACATGTAACAGATTAAACCCAGATGTGCTTGATTTTGGTGGGAGTCACCAGTTTGGGGGTGCAGCTCTCCCCAGCGTAGCACTGACAGGTGAAGTGCTCCTCCCACATCTTCAGGTCGCCTGCGGAGGGAATCCCGACGGCGACGTACTTCCTGTCGGCCCGCCGGATGCTGAAGCGCTCGGGGTTCAGGTGGAGGTAGTGGCCGCACTCGTGGTTCTTCCTGACGCAGCGACCTTTCCACTGACACAACACCTCGCTGCACAACATGGTCGCCGCCGTCACGTTGGCGACGTACGGGTTGAAGGTGGAGGTCAAGTACTCAGAGAGAGACGTACAGGCAGCCTGGAGAGAGGGGAGGGGTTACAGGTGAGAGTCAGGAAGACATAGTAGTGCATAAACGCTAACATTAGGCTATAAAGGAACTACAGCACATGACTTCACGTCACCACCGCTAAGCTAAAGGCGGCTAATGTTGGGCTATAGAGGAACTACAGCACGGTCACATGACTTCACGTCACCACCGCTAAGCTAAAGGTGACTAATGTTGTGCTATAAAGGAACTACAGCACGGTCACATGACTTCACGTCACCACCGCTAAGCTAAAGGTGGCTAATGTTGGGCTATAAAGGAACTACAGCACGGTCACATGACTTCACGTCACCACCGCTAAGCTAAAGGCGGCTAATGTTGGGCTATAGAGGAACTACAGCACGGTCACATGACTTCACGTCACCACCGCTAAGCTAAAGGTGGCTAATGTTGGGCTATAAAGGAACTACAGCACGGTCACATGACTTCACGTCACCACCGCTAAGCTAAAGGTGGCTAATGTTGTGCTATAAAGGAACTACAGCACGGTAACATGACTTCACGTCACCACCGCTAAGCTAAAGGTGGCTAATGTTGTGCTATAAAGGAACTACAGCACGGTCACATGACTTCACGTCACCACCGCTAAGCTAAAGGCGGCTAATGTTGGGCTATAGAGGAACTACAGCACGGTCACATGACTTCACGTCACCACCGCTAAGCTAAAGGTGGCTAATGTTGGACGTGATGAGGTTTAGTCGTCTCATTTAGACACTTGTTAGCAACTGCTGATTTTAAATTCACCAGTGAGGTATTAACTGTTGTATTTTCTGTCATTATTTAGTCCTTATTTCAGGCTTCTAACCAAAAACAGTAAAAAAAAAAAAAAAATCCAAACCAGGGACCAGGAAGTGCTAAAATGCCAACTCATGTCCGTGGTTAGGACTCATTCCTGCACCACTTATTTGGGACAGAAGGAAAATTACAGTTATGAGTTCAGTTTTGTGTCAAATAAACTGAATAATTTGGCGCCCCCCTGCAGTAACTCTTAGGACCTCCTAGGATTAAAAGGACCCACTGTTAGAGACCCATGTAGTAGAAGAACAATTCACAGCATCAACATCAAGGAAATGCACCAAATGTTATGACAATTAATCCAACAGTCATCGAGTAATTTACGTCTGTACCAAAGTGGTGGAGTGATCAATTGTCCAACCATCAGACAGGCCAAAAGAGGCTTTAAAATCGTCCCAATTACAAACAAAATAAGATACACAAGAGCAGAAAAGCAAAGGGAGTTTCCTCACATCTGTCAGGCGAGATAACAAACACTGCAGCGTCAGTTCCTCCTCAAACAGGAACCACACGCAGGTTGAATATTTGCTGATTAACGCCCGATCATCTATGTTCCTGTTTTCAGACCTTTTGAAGAGTATTTCTCATACAGTATGTTCTCATGGCTGCAAACACACAAACACTTTAAAAGTCTTTAAGATTGTGATTATTTCTAGCCGGCCCCCAGTTTACACAAATGTAGACTCATAAGAACTCTCAATCTCTTCCAATTGCAATGCCTTTGTTGTAGTGGCTTAGTCATTTACACCTAAACCCAACTCATAAAGAGACAAAAAATAAGGCACTTTGCACTGGGATCAGTTCGGTTTGTTTACCTTGTTGTTGTAATCTCTGACTCCTCCCCACATTACGACCCCAGAGGCTCCCACAGCTGCAGACTCTCCGATAGTGCTCACCAAGTCCGTCTGAAAGAAAACCAATCACACGGAGATTCAATATTTCTTGTCAATTCAAATACTTTACACACCCATTAGAGCAGTGGTCACCAACCTTTTTAAGCCCAAGATCCCCGACCTCGGCCTTGGTGAAAGGCGAGATCTACCTATTGCAATTGAGTGATAAAGACGGCCCAGACAGTGCTTCCAACTTGAGGCCTTTTATGTCGGCTAATTGCATCTGAATTACATCAAATCATTTGGTCCAACTTCCAATTTGATTAAACCAAGAACACAACATAACTAACATGTCAAAAAGGATAAATATATATCATTTTAAGTTTCATTCATTCCTTCATTACAATCCTAAATATAAATGTATGTAGCTTATTTTCCATTTGTTTGAGTGCATGTGTAAATTATTTTGTTGACAGCAACAACAACAAAGAAAAAAATAACATCTTGCAGTGAGCAGATAACATAAAGTGCCATTTTAACTGTGAGGCTTATCCACTGAAGCTTCATGCAAGTGCAACATTTAACATTAAAACTAGTTATTTTTAACACAATTCTTACTAATTCAAAATTCTAACAACTAGTGATGTATCGGTTGCAAACTCTTTTAAGTGAACGACGGGAGCCGTTTTTTGGGGGGCGGCTAATGTTGGGCTATAACGGAACTACAGTATGGTCACATGACTTCACGTCACCACCGCTAAGCTAAAGGCGGCTAATGTTGGGCGTGATGACGTTTAGTCGTCTCATTTAGACACTTGTTAACAACTGCCATTTTTAAATTCACCAGTGGGGTATTTACTGACGTATTTTATGTCGTAGTACAAAACGTAAAAATCTCTTCAGCTTGTGTTGACCACGGACCTTATTTCAGTCTAACAACCAAAAACCCTTTCAGAAAACCAAAGACTTCCAGACGAGGAAAACAGGAACTATTTACAAATGGCAATAAAAGCCTTGAATCTTGAATATTAAACTTCTCACCTTGCTCTGAAAGATCTCAGTTTGGTCGCGGTACAGAGGCCTGGAGTAGACGTAGATCGGCACGGTGTAGGAACGTTTCGGCAGCGCGGCGACTCTCAGAGCCTCGAGGACACGGTTGCGGACGAAAAGCGCGGCCTTGGGGGAGTTCCTCATGGACAGGTGCAGGTAGACGGAGGGGAAGAGGGCGGTGCTGGCTTTCCACAGCCACATCAGCTGGTCGTTTTGGTTCTGGACCTTCTTGGGGCACTTCCCCGTATAGTCTTTCTTCTGCCAATCATAGTTGAAGCAGTCCGGTAACAAGTAGAATCCCCAACGGCGGCTCGGACGCTCCATTATCCCCAAACTGATGGTTTCCTCCATGAAACGATGCCCTGCCAGTTGGAATTGTTTCTTTGCTACCTCGGCTATCTTATCGGAGGACAAACACGGGGCGATCTGCATGGCTTTATTGATGGAGAGGTTCTTGTAGATTTTTTTGGATCCCCAGTTCTGGTCCCACAGTGGGCGCCAGGACTCCCAGTCGATCACCGCCAATCCTGGAGAGTTATCCTCTGAAATGGAGCGATCGATTTCACGCTTGGCCTTGAGGAGATGCTCCGTCAGGTTCCCGTTCTGAGGGACTCCGCCTTCGTATTGCATGCGTTTGACGATGTCCACTTTAGGGTAGAGGCCGAGGCGGTCCTCGTAGAAGATGGTGAGGAATTGGCCGGGCACGGGGTTGGGCGTGGTCACCGCCTGGAAGACCGCGGTGTCCAGGGGGATCTCCAGTTTTTGGCACTTGGCGGTCGGGGCGTTCCATATAACCGCGAAGGGTTGGTCTCGGATCAGCGGGGGCTCGGTGTGAGGCAGTATGATGGGGGTGGCGTTAGACGCGATCATACAGAGGGCGATGGAGGACAGGAAGGACGATGGAGTCATGTTGGCTGTGGAGAGACAACAATTAAAGTTAAATCTGAATTAATTCCTGTAGAAGTTGTTGTTACTTCTTAGAACTTGCATGTGTGTATGTACAAGGAATACACAATGCATTGGCAAGTGGTGGCTTTATTCAGGACCCCAGCATATACAGTGCATGCCGACTACCAACTGAATGCCTAAACACGTCACCGGGTGGCACACTAGCTACAGTAGCCTGCAAAGGACAAACTTTAATCATATGAGAATGATCTACAATTCCCAACGTCCCTCTGTACGAGTGTACATAACATAACAAATATGTTACTGTGGATAGGAAGTGGGCAGAAAAAACCTTCTGCTTTCCCTTTAATTTATAAGAATTCTTATTTTATAGTCTTTTTATCCTTTATTTATGTGCTCAATTTTAGAATAATATTGTAAAGATATCAAATGAAAATGTTATGCAAACATAAGTAAAAGCAGGAATATGCTAAAATAAAATAGACAAAAAAATATATAAACACAAGAAGTTAAAGCTAAAATATAATATATAACATGAGATTAAAAAATGTGCAATAAGAAGATAAAATGAAATATAATAATATAACAAAACAAGTGAAAATGTGCACATTTCACCAATATGTCACAACAATGAAAATATTAAATATAAAAAAATGTGTAAATTACAATAAATACAGAGGTAAGACATTGATGATAAAAACAGGTTGTTGCTTAAAGGTAGGGTATGTAAGTTTGAGAAACCGGCTCGAGATCGCTAGAATTTGAAAATACACAACCGGAGAAAATCTGCCACTTCCTTACAGAGCCCCTCCTCCAACACACACGAACGCGCACATGACCAATGAGGGCACGAGATAAGTTTGTGCACAGATGGAAGGCTGACAGGCAGGTAGGCCATCCAGTTATTTTAGCCGGGCCGGCTAAAATGATTGGTCGTGCTTTTTACAGTATTACGGCTTCCACAGAGGACATTTATTTATGGATTTGTGTCAAAGCACTTAAGATATTCATTGCTATCGGGATGTTAAGAGCATTCCATGGAATATAACAAAAAGTGTATCTCCAGCCGGTTTCTCAAACTTACCTACCCTACCTTTAAAGTGTATGTTGTCAAAGAGAAATAATAACAAGTTTTGTTATTGCACATTTAATAATTGCACTGTTGCATTATTAATTTACGTGCAAGATCCCAATTGGAGGAAATATTGTAAAAGTCTGCTTGTTACTCAAAAGGGCATTGGATAACTTTACGAGTCGATTGCACAATTTAACTTTTGTAAAATGTGACATCATGGCGTTTAGGCTCCCCAAAAACTCCTTTTCACTTTTTTCATTTTGTGTCGCACCGTGTGCTTTGCAGAGCTACATTTATAGCTAAATATCTGAGGAATATTAACTAAAAGTGTTAAACGTTTTACCTTAAGTTCTTACATTTATATAATTAATTTAATTTAGTTTTATTCTAGAATGGAGCAACTCTCATGAAACCACTTTCTTTTTTTAATGTATTTCCTTTTTCCAGTCTTGTAGAGATAACGTGTCCTAATGCAGATAACAGATTATCTTTAAAATGACATTACATTACCTTGGCTGATGTTTTAATCAAAAGAAACTAACAATACAATTGCAAAATAGATAAAATAATCACATTGGAAAGATGTAACTCGCAAAATCAGTCAGAAAATGTGCAGAAAACCCCCAAAATGTCTGATAATCCACTCCATATCATTCATACATATGACATGATCTCATTTATCATACTATAAACAATGAGGTAAGTTATTTTTTATATTTCTACAACATGTCCTACCTGCTGCCGTCTCCTGAAGGACTCGTCACTGTTTCTGAAACGCTTCTGTTTTCTGCTGCTTTGTGACGGTTTCCTCTCTGATCGATCCTTATCTGCTTCATGTTCAGACGCCTGTCTACGCTTCTTACACAAGTTGAGGTCAGCTTCTTGTTAGAGTTCACGTTTGTCACATTAACACCTCTTTGTATGTTTTGAAATTTCAATTAGATTATGTGATTAGAGTACTTTTTTCTTGGTTAACTTGACCCATAACATTCACACTGTACATTTGATATTTATATTTAATTGATTATTCCATTCCATGCACACTTTATGTAAATAATATCCTGCTTATATTGTGTTAACAGAAAATTGGCCCTTCAAAAGTGTTGTTACTCGTCAGAGAGTTTATAGATTTATTTTATCTTCACGGTCATCTGTATACTTTTCTTACTCGCTGGTTTATTTCTATTTCTTTTTTGAGATGTTTATATTTTTGAATTGTTTATTTCTACTCTTTTAATTTGTTATTATGTGCAATGCCTTTTATCTTATTTTATCTTAAAGGGGACCTATCATGCAAAATGCACTTTTTGATGTCTTTTCTACATAAAGATGTGTCCTCGGTGTGTCGGGGAACTCACGCAGCGTCAGAAAATAAAACCCTCTCACTTTTCCTCCGTACCCAAATCTTCTAAAAACGGTGGTACAACGAGCGGATTCAGATTTGCTGCCGATATGACGTCAAATCGGCAGCGGACCCACAGAGAGTTGCTATCAGAAACGTCGTTGTGTCCCTGAGACACTTCACCCCAAATTGCTCCTGTGGGGATTGCCCACAGTATTGAGTATGTAAGTTGCTTTGGATAAAAGCGTCTAACAAGTAACATGTAATAAATTAAAAAAAAGAAACAATGCCTGACGTGTTTTGGACGTAATCTCGTCTTTGTTTACATTAGCAAGCCTCGCTAACACTCAGAGCTAACCTGTACTGGAGAGCACATGTGTTTAAAAAGCAGGAAATATAAAAAGGAACTCACCTTGTGATAAACACGCAAGAGAAAAAGCATTTGAGCTCCATACTGTTTCAGAAATAATCCTTGATGTGGTTTAGAACAGGATGGCGTTTTATCACAGCAGAATTGAACTTTATCTCCGGAAGAATTCTGATCAGGCATTAGCTCCGCCTCCCCTTTTTTTTTTTTTCAAGCTAAGGACCCAAAATCTGCGTTTCTCTAACAGGGCTGGAATAGAGGGGTATGAGCAGTATGAGGCATGGCTGCAATGGGTGATCTGTTTGGTATTTTAAGCAAAACACTTCACAGTATACGTGTTGTATAGGTATGGCCCTACAATATATGTTTCCAATATAGCCTAATAGGTCCACTTTAAGTGGAAAGAAACAATCTAAAAACACATTTAGTGTTGGTTCATTAACTGTGTCTAAGAGAGTGTATTTTATTATGTCTGGTAGTTTTTTATGAATCATCTTCATCTTCAAAATGTTCACCTCTTCATCTTTTCATTCCACGGCATTGAAAGAATAACAAAGCATCTGTTTTATTAACTCAGGTTTCCTAGTTTTTTCTTTGTAATTCATAGAAAAATAAAGACTTCAGGGTACCTGTTCCCCTTTCATGATATATTTAGAGAAAAGACTTTAGGTCTTACGATCATCATAAGCGGCTTGTACAACATCCTCTTTTTTATTCACTTCATGTAGCACCACCCTTTTCCAATCGATCTCTCTCTCTATCTTGTTACGCCCAGATCTAGGGGAACCTAGGCGCAGCATAAAATTGCCCTCTCTCAACTCTTCCCACTCCCAAGAAATGGTAAATGACACAGGAAATCAGCTTTTTGAAAAGAGGTGAGACAACCCCAACATAACAAACAACGTCATTACAGAGTTTCCTTAAACTTGCCTAACAAAACAAATAAAATAAAATACAGGCTTCTTACCTACACTTACCAGTAAACAGGAGAAAAAGGTTCAAACACAAAGAGGGTTTCTCCTAAACAAAACAAAATGTGTCTTACAAGACAGGTTAACTTAGTTTATCTTTCTAAGACTTCAAAATATACAAAAGGACCGGAATACGGTAGAATTACACACACAGCACAACAGGTCAGATATATCAACACGCGCAGAGTTGGGAGTAGGAGAAGTTGAGTCAGCGAGAGGGGAGAGGGACTGCATGGCTGCAGCTTAAATGCTCCCCTCTTCTTCAGGTGGACCAATCAGCATGTTGAAGGTAGCTAATCAGCTAACGGCACCACCTGCTTGCTCACACACACACACACACACACACACACACACACACACACACACACACACACACACACACACACACACACACACACACACACACACACACACACACAAACACACACACAGACACAGGAGGAGGGAAAAATATCTGCACACAAATGACATAACGACCCAGGGTCGTAACAATCTCTCTCTCTCTCTCTCTCTCTCTCTATCTAAGTTTGTGGCCTTTGTTATAAATTGTAATTATTACTTAACACACTATGGTTAGACTTGCAGTGCGGACCTGTGACCCTTAACCTTCAGTTCATGTCTGATATTTCAAAAATACTGCAGGCCTTGTCTTTATCTTCAGATGGAAACTTCCTTTGTGTTGTGGCTGATAAATATTGCCTTTTTTGGTGAATTCTGTGGTATTTTTCACGAGTCATCCTCTGTGAAAAGGTCAGAGTGTCACCTCTCCGTATTCACCTTTTCCTCTTTTCCTTCCTTGGTAACCCAACAGAAACCAGCTGGTTTGATGATTCAGGTTTCCCAGTTTGTTGCTGTGGAATTGGAAAGACCGGGATGACTTCAATATTTATTTAAACGCACTTCGAATTCCCCCCTCAGGATATATTTTACAAAGAATAATGAAGCTCTGAAAGCCTCATCATATGTGGCAAGAACACGTTGCACACGTTTTTTCTCTTATAACTGAAGATATCTGCAAACATCCTCTCTTTATCCTCTCTTCACAGAAAGGATACGGAAAGTCAGGTGTTTTGAAGAAAAGTCTTTATTTGCAGTGCATTTACATTCAGGTAACATTTTCCAAGTGTTGCATAGTCCTTGATGCATATTTGGTTTTACAATCTTCAGGAAACAAAGCACACAGTAAGTCCAGGAAACTTCACCTGAAGGCTGGTGAACGTACCGGCTCAGTTTAGGATCAGTGGTGCAGAGATTGTGACAGATGCTACATGTTTACTTTTTAAAGAACAGAATGATACAGAAACTCTAATCCTAATAATTCATTAGAAGTCTTTGGGACGACCAGATCCAGAATCATGTCTCAGGTCTACCTCTTCTCTGAGTTTGATTTGATTTAAAACCCTTCCAGTTCTCTAGGCTGTAGTGATTGTTGATTTGACCCCAAAAAGTTATCCAGTTCCAGTTTTTGGAAGTCTTTTTCTAAATATGATCAAACTCTTTATCCGTAGCTGCAGCAACGTTCAGTACAAGTGTGTTTAGACTGAGTGTATTGGACGAGAGGATTGATTGTATAAAAATGGAAAACAGACTTGCTTTTGGTCGTACCAGAAAGTTATAGAAACTTTCATTAGAAGTCTTTGGGATGACCAGAACCAGGTCTCAGGTGTACCTCTGCTTCAAATAGGCTGTGATTTCAAAATGCTCCAGTTCTCTGTGGTCAATGAAGAGAAGTATCTAAGTTTCTATATTGGTATTTTGGACTAAGAGCAGAGTGTATTTGACGAATGGTTTCGATTGTCTAAAAATTGGAAAACAGACTTGCTATGAGCGGCATGAATAGAGTTAAAAAGAGATCTTTGAGACAGTTCATAATATTTTAACCTTGGTATTTTCTCATCTTGACTTGGTCTTGTTTTTAGCGTTGAAAGCTCCAGAAGAAGCCAGAACATTGAATGCAGATTTGTCAGCTTTAGCATCTGTTAGCTGTTCTGTGGGCTCAAGCTTGAATTGTTCCAGATAAAATGAAGAGAGGAAAAGCACAAGCCCAAGAATTCAGGAATGGAACATGTTTTTCAAGTACAAGTATTTGTCATTGTTTTGCAAGAGGTAGGCATTGAAGAAACACAGGAAGTCTCTTCGTCATTATTATAATTCAGATAAAGTATGTGCCGTCTCTTAATTCCTGTTCAGTGTTTCGTCATACCTTCAGTTCTGTTCTTCAGCTACAGCCACAACAAGATGAAAAAATTAAACAGAACTTTTGATTTGATTCTTCCAAACTCAGATATAGTAACGTTAACCTCTGTATAATAACTACAAAACAAACCTTTTTGTACTTATATCCATATAGAAAGAATACAGATATGTTGAAGTCCACAGCACCTTTAACATATGTCCCAATAACTCAAAGTATGCAGCATATCCCGACATGCCGTACTTCAAGAGTATAATGTAAGTAACAGTACAAAAAATACATACTTCATGTATAATGCCATGTGCAATAACAGCTCATCAAGTGTCATGCTGTTAGAAATAACAGCAATTCTTAAAGGGTGCCTTCAAATCACCACAGAGACCAAGCGTCTAATATTAGTGATTACATATGGCTGTGAGTAGTAGCACCCTTTGGTTTTTAGATCATTTGGCTGTAGTACCTCCGTAAAATAAAATGGAGGATAATCCTGCAGTTAAAACTATAACCCCTCCTACGCTAGATGATCCCCTCATTGTTGGAGGTGACTCCGTCCACTCTTAAACAAACATATATACATTATTTTCTAACTTTCCTGGAAGAACGGATGCAGTTGTTGGCTAAATAGGCAGTGCAGATTGTTGCAGAGGTCAAATACAGTTCACCTGATTAACTGAGGTACAATCAACCAAACTACACGTCCAACCTCATGTTTGTTTCATGTAAAGTGCTATCACACTCCTAAAAAGAAAATGTCCAGTTACTTTTTAACACAGCAGCTGTTTTCATTTCACATTGAACACCATTTGTTTTTGAAGTTCTTCTTTAACTTGGCAATGAACCTGACTGACTTTGCTTTTCCACTGTCTGTTCCTGTGGCGCCACCATGAGGTTGATCTTGGTGGTTTTTAGTGAAACGTCTTATAATTGGTAGGATGGTTTGCTTTAACAATTGCTAAAACCATGTTGACATCTTTGGGATACCCTCCGACTTTTCCTTTATCACCAAAAGTCCTATCATTTCCTTTATAACCAGATACCTTTAAGTTATACCAAAGCTCAGCCTGACTTTCTGCTAAATGCTACACAGCTAATGTTAGCATGCTGAGATTCTAAACTGAATTGGTCGTAATGGTAAACATTGTACCTGCTTTAAGTTGGCATGTTAGCAGTCAGCTCAAATTAACATTGTACCAATGTAGCGCCTAACTGAGCTGCTCGTATGACTTTTAATCTTAATAAAAACGTAAATAAGCATTTTTAAGAATCGCCTTAAATCAGCCTTTTAGAGATATCCAGCCAGGAATACCGTGGACAATGAGTACAGCACCAGATCTGGTCCAGACGGAGAACACATTTCCTTACGAGGACAATAGTATATATCGTGCAAAATTATACTCTTTTGAATAACTGACCACTGGGCAGAGTCGTTTTTTCTTCTGATTCATCGATCTGGAACGAGGCTTGTTTAGTAAAAGACTTGATCTAGATTCACCAATAATCAACATGTCGTTAAAGAGGTTGGAGGTGGATCAGCTGAAACAGTTCATCTTGGGTTCAATCCCAGTCTTTCTCCATCTCAAATAAAAAGAACATTGTCTGTATGTCAAAAAGTCACATCTGTGTCATCATACGAGCGTCTTCACTAACGATAGGTTCATCAGGAGCATCAGCACCATCAGGTGGAGGCTGCAGGTGTTCGGCGGCGCCTCGTTCTCCCGTCCCTCCGACCGTTCCCCCTGCTCGTCCTCCCACTCCGTCCTCTTCCTCTCCTTCTCCTCCTCTTCCTCGTCCCCCTCCCTCCTCGGTTCATCGTCCTCCCTCACGATGTTGATGGAGTCGCATTTCTCGCCCTCGTGTCCCTCGTAGCAGTGGCAGCGAAACCTCTTGGTGAGCAGCTGCAGCTCGTGCTGAGAGTGCCAGCCGGTGACGGAGAAGTCCCCGTCGTTGGAGGGCTGGATGTGGTAGGAGGTGCCGCTCAGGTGGAGGTAGTGGCGGGCGAGGGGGTTACGCCGGACGCAGCGGCCGTTCCACTGGCACAGGAAGTCGCTGCAGACCTCGGCCGCTCGCGTCACATTGGTGATGTACTGACCCAGGCGGTGGCTCAGCAACGTCTTCACCTTGGTGCAGTTAAACTGTGGAAATGGAGAAACACACGACTGTCAGGATGTGATGGAAGACTCCAGTTTGGCTCCTAGTTTAAGTTTTCAGTAGCAGTAGGCAGGTACTTACTGTACATCAAACCAGCTCTGATAAACCAATCGTAGCCTAATGGACTTTTTTAGATACAAGTGGTCACGCTACTTTCTAGCATTGGATACCAAATGTACGTGCCACTTGGCCCAAGGCACTGATTTTGAGGAACGCTTTTATTATTGTCTATGCCATTAAAGTTCACAAGATGTTTCAGAAAACATTGAAGACATTTAATTAGTTTGTAGTGCTTCCTAGTGTGATGGAAACTTCTGTAGCAATGAAGACGAGACTCAGAGAGACACGAGGAGAGAGCAGGAACTTTGATGGCAAACACTGACGCTTTATTTGGAGCTTCGGCCGGAGAATTCACAAGACATGAGCTGAGCCACGAGGTGACACAGCTGCTGCCAAACCACTTCTGAAGATCTCTACCCCAGACCCCTTTATTTAGCTAGTTCTGAGAGAAGAATCAACATGCTGCATAACAAGATAAACCATAACACCTCTATCAGCTGACGCCAACAGGGAGACAAAACACTGAGAGCACAAATGCAAACGCTTTAATTTGTGGCTTTGCTACCCCTCGTTTTTTCAACCTTTCTTTCATTTACATTATGAAAATAGTTCACCAAGATGTGTTTCAGATAAGATTTGATGCGAGGAATAAACCGTGAAGTAGCTAAAGTCGAACAAACATCTAAATATCTGTTTTAAATGAATATAAAACACTCCCTGAGACTCTGAGACAGTCAGATGCTCTCTGGATGAACTCTTTTCCATGCAGACAGGATAACTGCAGGCCATAAAAACATGTGTATTATAGTTTTTAAAATTGTCAAAGTGGTTTCACAACACGCGGCGACCACATGATGTCAGCTCTCTATTGTCTGGCTATATTTACAGCTGTGGTTTGTTTGGAGTCCAAAACAAATGAAGACGCTCGAGGAAAGAATGTTTTTTTTAACAACAGTCAACAGCACAAATTAGAAAGAAAACGTCTGACAGTAAATCCACAAATGACGTGTATTTAGATCTCTGTGGATCGATCAATCATTTTCTAACAAAGGGAGTCAGGACATACTTTCCCTCTGTGAGCAAGCTTTCAAAGAGAGAGGGTAAAGATGTTCATTTATTTTTGGAAACAGGCGGAGGACACCCACCCTGGAGGAGGTGAGGTTCAGATCTCCCCAGATGACGAAGCCAGCAGCTCCCAGAGCAGCACTTTCTCCGATGGTGTGGATCAAGTCTTTCTGCAGGACACACAAATCACATATTATGGTCTGTTTCCTTCACTGACATACAAGTTAAATCATACAACACACATTTACTTTAACACCAGGCCCAAAGTGCAAAAAAAGTGATACGTGAAGCATAATGAAATATTTGATTGCATTAAAATCCCCAACCACATCCGTGACCGCCCCTGGTCTCACCATGTTCGAATCACAAATCAAAACTCACCTCTTCAGAACTGATTTTAATCTGTAATTAATGTTGTGTTTTATATATTTCAAGTGTGTTGTTTTAATTATGTTTTTATGATTTTTTGTGGTTTTTAGTGTCTCAAAAAAAAACATCTGCATTATTATTATTATTAGAAAGTCTTCAAGTTAATTATCAAACAAAACTAAAATGCAAAACTGTTTTCTATCACATGCATGGACTTATCAAAATGTCATGAATCTGAAACCTGTACAAACAAATGGACATCATTATTGGTTTATGGGAGAAACATTATGGATTTTATCTGAGCTGCTTTTCTGTCGATCTCCACTAGATGGCAGGAGTGAGAAAGAAAATGACGACCCTCGGTCAGTGCAAGCAGCCAATGCTGTGATTACAAATCCATCTTTGTGTCAGACATTTGTTGAAATGTCTTTATGAGGTATTTTAAGTTGCATTGGATATTATGGCTTGTGAAGCTTCTCTACAACACATCCTTCTTAAGAAAGAAAACGTGGGTAAAATGAAAGAAAGAAAACTACCTTTACTAAATATGCAGGTTGAAGCTCCAGGCTAAAAGCTCAAATAATGTGGGATCAAAGGTAAGTTTGCTGTTGATTTTAGTGACTTCTGGGATACTAAATATGTAGTTATCATTGCACAGAGGACCAGGAGACTCAGTGGGAAGTCGATATTTCCAAATCACAGTCAGATGCAGCACCATGTTGGACCTTTGCAGTCGTCTGCTGGAAACCACCTCTCAGATTTTCCCCTTTCTTGTTAACATCCCTTGAACTTGTGAGTACTAACTAAACTTGCTTGTAGGGCTGCTTGATTTTGTTCCAATCAGAATTGAGGGCAGCAGACCATTGTTTCCGTTAAATTAAATTTGCAGACTAAAGAAAACAGAATAATTGTGACTAGTAAAGGACATCTTATTTTTTTTATTAAACAGACAACTCTCATCCCAGACGTGGCCACAGTGAAACACAAGTTAAAATTGTCTCAATGTGACTGGGTCGCTATAAAAAGAGGCTGTGGCTAAAGAAATATATCTGTGCAATATGGAGCTGCAGCTGTTCGACGTTGAGCTGTTAGCTCAGACTGCAACAGGTCAACTTTGGACTCATTTGGAAAAGAAGCAGATTAGAACAGAAAAGGAGAAACACATCTATTTCATGAGACAGGTGCATTGTAGATCAAAAGTTGCAAAAAGTCAAGTCATGTGACCGTGCTGTAGTTCCTTCATAGCCTAATATAAGCTTTTAACAGCAGAAATTGGTGTTACATGTGGAGATTATCCTGCTGAACAAAAAGTGTTAGTATCCTAAACGTTTGTTTGCCACAGAGCTTCTTTTCTGCAAAGATTCAATGGAAAATACTTATTGCTTTTTGTCGCGGGAGCCCTTGCGATGCTTACCAATCAGAGCTAAGTATGTCAATCACATGCTCAGTACTGTACAAACAGCAGGGCATCTACTTTGTTTAGCTAAACGTCTCTCTTACCATGGTGAGGAAGGCCATGGCCTCGTCCCTGTAGCCCAGCCTCAGGTACACGTACGTGGGCAGCTCGTACTCCCTGGAGGTGAGCGTGGCGACGCGGAGCGACTCTCGGATCCTGTGCTGGGCGAAGTGCAGGTTGCTGATGCTGTTGGAGTGACTCTTCCTGATGGCCACGGAGGGGAAGAGCGCCGTGCTGCTGTTCCAGAGCCACATCAGCTCGTCGTTCCTCAGCCTCTCCAGCAGGGGGCAGAAGCCGGTGTAGTTCTGCTCGTGCTGGTTGTAGTTGTGGCAGTCGGGGTAGAGGTAGAATCCCCAGAGTGCATTGGGGCGAAGGCGAGTCCCCAGTTGGATAGTCCTTTGCATGAACGCTTTGGCGCTCTTTTCAAACCTCCTTCGTGCAAGCTCCTCCACTTGAGCATCCGTCACGTTTACAAACGCCTTGGCGGCCAGTTCTTTGGACTTTTGCCGGTAAATGTCCTTCTTGTGCCAGTTACGGCTCCATTGAGGCCGCCAGAACTCCCAGTCGATGACGGCGAGGCCACGGAAATCCTCCGAGGGGATGAAGTGGTTAATATCCTGGTAGGCCTTTACAAGATGGAGGTCCAGGCTGCAGTTCTGAGGCAGGCCACCGTGCACCGCCACACCCTGAGGCGTGTAGTAAGGGTAGTACCTGTTAGAAAAGGCTAGGTTAGGCTTGCGCTTCAATCTCAGGATCCATGTATTTGTGATCCTCTCCAGAATGGAAGGAGTCATCACATACAGAGCATCAACTAGTTCCTGAACAGTGTCCTTCACATGCTGATATCCAAGAGATGGAGTTACACAGTCACAAGATGGAGGAATATAAAGCAGTATTCAATGTTTACTTCAGATTAGCTCCACGTCAGAAATGATCATGCTTCTGATATGTCTATCTCCATAGAGGCTGAATCATCATGTTAATCACATAGCTATCATATGCCTAAAACAGTCCTGATGCTCTTCTAGGTAATCATACATCCTGTCATGTACACAGCTACAGTTGAGATACCTTTGCTATCATGTGCTACTCTGATATTGGAAGAGTACATTCAGTATTTTCCCAACAGTACCCCAGACGGTTGGCGTAGAAGATGGTGACGTTCTGACCCGTCCAATCGGCCCGCGGGCTCCCGTGGATGTGGAAGAGGCGTTCAGCGTTGGTGGTCACGTTGTACTTGATGGTGCACATGTCCAACGGGGCGTTCCAGGCGGCGATGAACGGCTTGCGGGGAATCAGAGGCAGCTTGGCGGGCTTCTGACCGAAGGCAGCGTGGAAGAGAAGGAGCAACCAGGAGCAGGTGAGGGCGACGGGGACGACCTGATTGGTGGAGGAAGCCCCGCCCACCGGCACCACGGGCATCCTGGGGATCAGGAGGAGCAGCTGTCAATCATCCTGAAGACAGATGGAGGGGAAGGGAAGAGAAACACAGAAACGTTGAATTTTTTTTTTCTAAACGTCATCACAACCAACATTAGCCGCCTTTAGCTTAGCGGTGGTGACGTGAAGTCATGTGACAAACAAACACCTGTGGTAAATTAGCATTACCACAGGTGTTTGTTTGTTATTTCATTGTTTTGATATTGATATAATTTCTCTTTCCAGGCCTGTTTAGAAAGTGGTGCAGGAATGAATCCCAAACCGAGTAATGAGTTAGCATTTTATCACTTCTGGGTTCCCTTGTTTCGGACTCAATGAGTTTTCTGAACGTGTTTTTGGTTGTTATGGTGAAATAACGTCTGTAGTTAACACAAGCTGAAGAGATTTTAATGTTTTGCACTTCACCCTGCTTACAGACGGACAGAATTAGCAGCAGAGGCGCCTCCCCAAAGCTCTTAATGACAGTGTGGAGTCTCCTAAACTTCATTTGACCCTGGGACTGTTTTAATATTGTTTGTGAGTTTATGGATGAGTTTTACAGTTTTTGTAAAATGACTTGTGAAACATATTATCCACAGCTTCTTTCTTCTAAATAAACATCTGTTTTACTGTCAGCACAATAGAGGATCATGACAGCTTTTCACATTTGCTTTTACATGTGATTTTATGAGCCGTCTGTTAAAACATCTGGGATGTATTCGGCATGCTGACACGCTCCAGAAATTATATCTTCGTTTATTTTCCAGCTGTTGACATTTAAAATTCCTTTAATACGATGGACAGACATACTGACTTTTTTATGCACAAGCCATGTGGAATATTGCAACTTAATGAATTTGAATAATTGCCTAAGTTTTCTAAAGTAATAAACATTAAAAAAAATCCAAAGAAAATGTGGATTCGGGATCTTGAATTGATTGTCTGCTTTTGGGTCATTTGGTCTCGGTAACATCTGTATTCTGTCTTACATGAGTCTTAAACATATGTACAAGCACTAATTAAAGAGCTTACTTGAAGAATCCATCTATGGATAGTTTTTGTATTTTGATAATAGATTAGTCGTTTCTTATTTTCGAGGATTTGCTGCTTTCTTTGTCTAATGTGATTTAAAACTGAATATCTTTGGGATGTTTTTTGGATAAAAGCAGATATTTAAAGACTCCACTAGGAAATTGTTGTGGGCTTTTTCCCTTTTTTAATATATTTTATAGAAGATCAACAAATAAACTGATCAAGAGAGAACTTGGCACATTATTTGGCAATGAAAAAGTTGTCTATTGCAGCCTTAATCAAGTTTTACCATGAAATTAGCTGTTGATTTACTGTATTTGCTCCCCAGAGGATGATTTGTTTGTATATGTTGGCCCCACTTTGTACTCTTTCCACTACAGGCAAGAATTCAGACTGCATTCTGTCTTTTGTCCTCTGAGACATAAATAGTCCTTGGTTCTTCCCATGGCACCCGGGGGTCAGAGGTCACAGAGAGGAAGTGAGTTGACACCCAGGGACTGTAAGGAGGACTTTGGCTGTTTTCTGTCCGCAGCTCGTCCTCCTCTCACCACAGCCTCAGGCCACAATGACAGGCCTCGCTGCCAAAACCCTCAGAGAGGCTCAGTGTTGCGTCTACAACAGCTGGAGGAATCCAATATGAAGTCAGAGAGAAGAAGGAGACAAAATCTGACGTTTGATTTCATTTCTTTCTGTCACGCTTTCACCAAAGATGCTCTGTAACTAAAGATGATGCATTATCACGAGGCCCAGAGTGAGTGGTGGAGTGATGACGTATTTTTGTAGGCCAACCCGAAAGATAGCATAACAAGAGCTGCCTCGACAAAAAGCCAATGGGGCTTTTCCATTTCCACACGTTTATAATACTAACACGTTTTGTTCAGCAGGATAATCTCCACATTTTAACACCACTTCATGATTTGTGAAGTAAAAAGCTAACATCAGGCTATGAAGGAACTACAGCACAGTCACATGACTTCACGTCACCACCGCTAAGCTAAAGGTGGCTAATGTTGGGCTATAAAGGAACTACAGCACGGTCACATGACTTCACGTCACCACCGCTAAGCTAAAGGTGGCTAATGTTGGGCTATAAAGGAACTACAGCACGGTCACATGACTTCACGTCACCACCGCTAAGCTAAAGGCGGCTAATGTTGGGCTATAAAGGAACTACAGCACGGTCACATGACTTCACGTCACCACCGCTAAGCTAAAGGAGGCTAATGTTGGGCTATAAAGGAACTACAGCACGGTCACATGACTTCACGTCACCACCGCTAAGCTAAAGGAGGCTAATGTTGGCCGTGATGACGTTTAGTCGTCTCATTTAGACACTTGTTAGCAACTGATGTTTTCAAAATAAATCTCATCATTCTTCAGTCTGAAAAATACAATGTCATTGTCAAAATGTTTTGTGAAAAATGGGTCCAATGTTTACTTTGGTGACGAAACAACAGATCATAATCCGTGCTGACGATTAACCATTTTAAAAAAATCATATTGTGATCTGCGAATTACAGATAATACACTAGTGTATTATCTGTAATTCACTAGTGTATAAACTGTAATTCAGTATGACAGCAGATGAAATTCCTACGTCTCTTTTGTTCCGTGTTGGTTAGTAGTCCTGAGAAGTTTTTCAAAGTTTATGGGACTTTTTTCCGATCTTAGTTATGTCGGTTTGACATCAAAGTATTTTCCTCTCTTTGTGCTCCTGCCAGTCTTTCCCCGTAGGTTTGGAAATAATTTGACTGCTGCACTTAGTGAAAACAGATCCTCTTTCAAAGCAGTGAATGTATGGATGTACGGCTGAAAGCACTTCCAGGCGAGATTTGATGATAGGAATGTTTCTGATTATTCTCTTTGTCGGGTTTCTTTTTGAGCTTGAAATCTCTGAGCTCTTCTTACAGAGACATGAGATGTGACAGATGTTTTTATATAATACCTCCGTCGATCAGTTTACGGATAAATAACTCTCGACATGCAACACTGGTTAGTAAACCTCTGTGGATATGTCAAATTCGTGCTTTATTCAACCATGAAAATATCTGAACAGGCATTAAAGATCTTGGGTTGTATGTCAGGGAAAATTCGGTGGTCTAAGTGGTTTAGGAAACAGCCAATGCCATCCTCATGTTACGCTTTTATCCAAAACAGTAAGGGTTAGAGTTGGTGAGAAAGACGAAAAAACAGCAAGAATCCTGCAAGTACATTTGCTTCAAATACGGCTATCTACAGCAATGAGATTTTGTTTTTATGTGAATGGCCAAGGTGCAGACCTCTTTCAGGTTGAGACAGTCTGCAAATAGATTGATTAAAAATGCAATGCAACCACAGTCTATGGTTTAATTGCCCCATCCTTCATGTCAATGGTTCAATGCTGGTAAAAGATGGAGAGCCTCAGATTTAATTAATTCCTGTTCATGTTTAAAGTCTGGCTTTGTGTCAAAGTGAATTATTTATCCAGAGTATGTCTAGCATCGATTAAGATAAGAGTCTGTTGATGTCTGTGGTTCTTGTGGGGCATTCATTCAACAAAAACTCGAACCAGAGAAACCGTATAATTTCCAGTGTCTCTGTCGGAAAATTGGGGTGAATGTGAAGAGAAGCTGCCAGTGTCTGAAGCTCTGCAGAGGAACGACATGATGATGTGGGCCAAGGGTCAAGAGGAAGATACGATGTTGGCACAACCCCTTGCATATCTCTAGATTGCCTATACCAGTAGGGGTGGGAATCACCAGGCTCCCCACGATACGATACTATTGCGATACTTTAGCCACGATACAATAGTATTGCGATTCTACGATATGCTAAGTATTGCGATACGATTTAAAGGTCACCTATTAAGCAAAATCCTCTTCTTCATGTCTCTTCTACATCAACATGTGTCCCCTCTTCTTCATGTCTCTTCTACATCAACATGTGTCCCCTCTTCTTCATGTCTCTTCTACATCAACATGTGTCCCCTCTTCTTCATGTCTCTTCTACATCAACATGTGTCCCCTCTTCTTCATGTCTCTTCTACATCAACATGTATCCCCTCTTCTTCATGTCTCTTCTACATCAACATGTGTCCCCTCTTCTTCATGTCTCTTCTTCATCAACATGTGTCCCCTCTTTTTCATGTCTCTTCTACATCAACATGTGTCCCCTCTTCTTCATGTCTCTTCTACATCAACATGTGTCTCCTCTTCTTCATGTCTCTTCTACATCAACATGTGTCCCCTCTTCTTCATGTCTCTTCTACATCAACATGTGTCCCCTCTTCTTCATGTCTCTTCTACATCAACATGTGTCCCCTCTTCTTCATGTCTCTTCTACATCAACATGTGTCCCCTCTTCTTCATGTCTCTTCTACATCAACATGTGTCCCCTCTTCTTCATGTCTCTTCTACATCAACATGTGTCCCCTCTTCTTCATGTCTCTTCTACATCAACATGTGTCCCCTCTTCTTCATGTCTCTTCTTCATCAACATGTGTCCCCTCTTCTTCATGTCTCTTCTACATCAACATGTGTCCCCTCTTCTTCATGTCTCTTCTACATCAACATGTGTCCCCTCTTCTTCATGTCTCTTCTACATCAACATGTGTCCCCTCTTCTTCACGTCACTTCTTCATCAACATGTGTCCCCTCTTCTTCATGTCTCTTCTACATCAACATGTGTCCCCTCTTCTTCATGTCTCCTCTACATCAACATGTGTCCCCTCTTCTTCATGTCTCTTCTTCATCAACATGTGTCCCCTCTGTGTAAAGAGACTCTGAAAGTTTCAGGAACAAAGATTCTCTCTCTTTTTGATCCATTTCTATAAAAACCTGTCTGAAAATGAGCTGATCAGATTTTGGCCACTTTATGATGTCATAACGATGTTCTGGCTTGTGTAACCATTAGCCAATCACCAACCAAGGTAACCCCCCCCCCCCCCACCTTATCACCTGAATCTCCTCCTCGAGCACCATTGTGTTCTTTTTAACCAAATCTCTCTCAGAGGGGCGTGGGGAGGGGCTCCTTATTTTCATCTAAAGTAACAGACAGAGAATCAGCACTTTGGAAACAGGGCTGGAACAGAGGGGATTATGGGATGCTGCAATGATCTGTTTGGTGTTTGGAGCCAAACACTTCAGAGACATGTTTATATCTGAGACCTATAATATATTGATGAGAAACAGTATAATAGGGGACCTTGGCCATGATAAGAAGAAAAAGAAAAAGCTCAGCATAATATAGTGGTTTGAAAAAAGCAATTGTTACCAAAAACTTTTATTTGGTTTTGCAATATGAATAGTTTATATAATGAAATATCGATACTTGGCGTCCGTGTATCGATACAATATCGGCACGCAAAGTATCGCGATTCTATGCTCGATCGATTATTTTCCCCACCCCTAGATAACAGTGTGTCCATTATCTTAATTGTGGGGCTCAGTTTGCCTCCTATTATCCAGCGTTTCGTAACAAATGTGTCCTTTACAGTTATTTACTCCTCAAGCTGGTTTATAATACCTGGACAGCTACCTTGAAAGGAGCTCATTTTCTCCCCAGTGAGTGGATTCAAAGCCCAAAGAGAGTATTTTGAACTCAGGAGTAAGTGAAGCTGACTGTTCGATGGAAACGGATAAAAAGACAAGGACTTTCAGAGACGCCAGGAGAGGAAGAAGCTTGTTGTCCGTTTGATATTTGGGAATCGAGCCGAACCCCTGAGCGGCGGGAGCCAAAATAACAGATTCCCTCACATGCACCATCTGTCGCGAAAATATGTTCCAACAGCAACCGGATCTCACTAAGTCACATCAATACTCAGTCAGTCAGATTCTGGCTACATGAAGGCTTTAGGAATCATGACAAATTGTCCACTAATAAACCTGCAGACCTGTATTTGTGACTCATAAAGAAATACCTGCATGTTGTTCAAGTTAGTATGTAACTTTAAAAAAGCCCTATTGTGCTTTTTGGGGTTTTCCCCCTTCCTGTATAGTGTGTTATATATATGTTTGCGTTGCATTCAAATTCTAACTTAAGTCAAAGAAACACAAGTATTGGAATCAATATACTAATGAAGCTCAGCGTAAATTCAACCAGGAAGACCGTCATTTTATGCTCCCTGATCCGAACACCAACGCACTAATCCACTGCACCATACCCAAATCTCTGAAAAACGGGGGTACAACGAGCTGATCCAGATTTACCATCCCACGTGGTGGACCCACAGCCCTATCAGAACGTTGCTATCAGAAACAATGCCCGACTGTTTTGGACGTAATATGGTCGGTGTTTACATTAGCATCGCTAACACTCAGAGCTAACCTGTACTGGAGAGCATGTGTGTGAAGAAGCAGGAAATAAAAAGGAACTCACCTTGTGGTATAACCGGCAAGAGAGAAAGCCTTTGAGCTCCATACTGTTTCAGAAACAATCCTTGATAATCCATGATATGGCGTTTCATCACGGCAGTATTTAGTTTAGACAGTAGCTGCCGGGTCCCGCATGAGCTCAGCCCCCTCCTTTTTTATTTTATCAATTTTTTATTTTTTTAAAGCTTTATTCCCCAAATCAGCACTTTTGAAACAGGAAGTGAAATAGAGGGATATGAGGCATGGCTAGAATGGGTGATCTGTTTGGTATTTTGAGCAAAACACTTCATAGACATGTTTTTTATACATTGTTATATATCTGAGACCTATGCTATTGCCTAAAAATAGCATGATAGGTGACCTTTAAGTATTTATATATTAAAGGCACTAATTATTTAAAAAAATGTTGCCAATCATCTACACTGTCCTTTGCAATTCGGTTGGACATTTCCTCGCCGTTGGTCGAATAAAGTAAGGATTCAAGGATTCAAGGATTCAAGGATTCAAGGATTCAAGGCTTTTGTTGTCATTTGTGCATAGCTACAGTGTAGTCATGACAATGAAAGTATTACTGATTGAGATGTGTTGTGTCCTTCATCGCCTCTTCTTTCCATGAATCACAACACGTTGAAGCGCGTTAACCAGAGCAGAGAGAAGCATTTCAACAAATATTCCTGGTGGCTAAAATGTGGTCGTGATTCATGTTCCTCACACGAGAAGTGGAAAACCAAAGCCAGAGAGGAAGAGGGAAACATTTCCACTGTGAGCGCAAAACACCAGGAAGAAGGAGATGGAGAGTTTGGGTTTGAGGAGGATTTAAATTAGATAGAGAAACCAGATGGATGAGCTCAGAGAAAACACAACTAATGGAGATCAACAAATCTGAAATATGGATATCTTTAAGCCTCATGACTGCTTTCAAATCTTTGTTTATTGTGATACTTTCTTCAAGTTAGTCCTTCATTGTTTTAGAGCTCTGATCATTCAGAGAAACTTGTTGTTGGTTCAGGATCAAAGAGTCATGTGACAAAGGTACTTTGATATATTGATAAAGGAACAAGGTAAAGAAATGTATTGTGTCTACATTGTCAAATTTAAAGGAGCCCTATTATGCTAATTTCCAGGTTCATATTAGTATTTAGTTTAATATGTATTTGTGGCACACACGCCTACAACTTGTAATACATCCAGTACAATGTGAATCAGATTAAGCACTATTGGATTTTTGGCGGAAATATCAACATTTGAGATATTTGTCTTACATAAATGCATTTTTAATTAACAAAAATGTCGCTTCTTATCAAGACAACCACTACTACCACTATTTTCTATTCAAATAATTGATACCAAACAAGCAAAATACTACAATATTTGATATCATTGTTTCTTGTGACGTTGCCTTATTTGGGATAAAAAGAAATGCAACCTTATGTCATTCTTCACATTTATATAAATGGGGCGAAGCCTGCGAGCTAGTTCAGGCAGTCAACTCGAGCACCAATCATACATTAACACGTGACGCACCTCGTCCCTCTTACAACCAACCAAACGCATTCTCCTAAACATGCCGCTATATTTAAGCTTCCTGCCCCACCACCACCCCAGCTTCCACCTCAGCTTCCACCCCAGCTTCCACCCCAGCTTCCACCCCAGCTTCCACCCCAGCTTCCACCCCAGCTTCCACCCCAGCTTCCACCCCAGCTTCCACCCCAGCTTCCACCCCAGCTCCACCCCAGCTTCCACCCCAGCTTCCACCCCAGCTTCCACTAGAGCAGCTTCCGGTTTCGCTATGAGTGGTCGCATTTTCGAGAGCTCCCGCTTTGGAGGTTATTCCTCACGATTTTTTACATATTTCATCCTCCTGACAATATGGATTATGGACTCCTACCTCAACTCATCAATGAGGCAACATCACTTAGAGAAGGAGAGTAGTGAAAGCAGGGATAAAATGAACCACAA
Organism: Trematomus bernacchii; assembly: GCF_902827165.1. NCBI lineage: Eukaryota > Metazoa > Chordata > Actinopteri > Perciformes > Nototheniidae > Trematomus > Trematomus bernacchii. The sequence goes on along the minus strand of NW_022987575.1, from coordinate 490,284 downwards.
TGACTTTTACCTTCTCAACGGCTGGGAAAGGAAACACCTCGCTTTTGGAAGTGCAAGCATTCATGCATTATTAACTGCAAACCCGACGCGAAAGTACTTACCCCCCGTCAGGCAAACTAGACCGAAGAAGTATGATCGTCTTGGTCTTATTGTTAGCGGGAGACATCCATCTGAATCCGGGCCCGGTGCAGACAAGAAGCCATTCCTGCAGGCTCGAGGAGCTAGCATCACAACTAGCATCACAACTAGCATCTCTTCCGCTACAGCAACAACTACGCGACGACAACAGAGACCATGGAGACAGCGGAGACCGAGGAATCAACGGAGACTTCGACATTCCCCCGGGGACGCCTCGGCAGACAGACACGCATGAGGCAGTGACGAGAGGAAGAGAACCGAGATCCGAGGGAACAAATATCCACCATGTTGTTAGCCACCCTGCTAGCATATCGACGGCTAAAGCTACAACGGAGCCTCCCTCCCCCCACCACCCCACCGCTCCAAGCACCACGGCAGGCCGCAAGCCGTTTGCTGTAACGGACAAAGACAAATATCTTCAAGCTGACGACATTATGCATTTAAACAACAAAAATGGACTACATATTTTTCATCTGAACACTAACAGCCTGAGACACAAACTGGCTGAACTCAGGCAACTGTTCATGAACGGTAAGGCAAGCATATTATGCTTTTCTGAGACCAAATTGGACAATTCCATTACAGATTCAGAGATTGAAATTGAAGATTATCTTGTAGTGAGAAGGGACAGGAACGTGAATGGAGGTGGTGTCTGCATGTACATACATAAAGACACCAATTTCAAAAACCGTACTGACCTGCATCATGAAAATATTGAATCTGTGTGGGTTGAAATTCTTTTTGACAATGCTAAATCTGTAATAGTCGGGACAATCTATAGACCACCGGAACAGAGTGACTTTTATGATACATTAGATGGGTGTTTGGCTGATGTGGGGGATGTAGAGACAATTATTATTGGAGACTGGAACACGGATATGCAACGTAAAGACACGTCCGTCTTCAAGTCCTTCAGTAGGATTTGTGATCTGCACGGCTTCAGCCAGCTAATCACCCAACCCACCCGGGTATGTGAAACAACACAAACTACCATTGATCTCATTCTGACCTCTGACAGGTCCAGGATCTCCAGTAAAGGGGTTATAGCATGCGGTTTAAGTGATCATTATATGATATTCTGTACCCGCAAAAAGCTAAAACAAAAGGCCGGCTGTCACAAAACAGTCATATCTAGAGACCTCAAAAACTACTCTAGCGAGGCCTTTAACCTAGAACTGGAGAGCCTGGACTGGTCAGATGAGCTCAGTGGTACACAAGTTGAAGAAACATGGCTTGGTTTCAAAAACAAATTCTCTGCAATACTCAATGATTTGGCCCCCCTAAGAACAACCAGGGTAAAAAATCGCGCTGAGCCGTGGATGCACTCCGGCATACTGACCGCCATGAAAACCAGAGACAAAAAATGCTCTGAGTTTCATAAAAGTCAGTCAATGCTTTCCAAAAGCACGAGCAGTGAACTCCAGGCCCACGTGACTGAACTAAAAATTGAAAGAAACAGACTAAGAAATGACGTAAGCTCCATGATCAAAACTGCCAAAAAGAATTTCATCAATGACAAAACTGAGGAAAACAAAAATAAACCCCGTGAACTTTGGAAATTACTCAATAACCAGCTTGGCTGCAGTAAAAAACTCAAAACGAGATTTTCAAACGTAAACATAAAGACAGATAACAGGCTCATCACAGACAAACTGGATGTGGCCAAGTACTTGAACATTTTTTTCACAAACATAGCCACAACTCTTGTAAATAAATTACCCTCCCACTCAGGGCTTTTTGGAGTAGATCACATCATGACCTACTACAAAAACCTAGGGGTACGCAAAGATGATTTCAGTCTAGCAAGGGTAACAACAGCAGAGGTACTCATTAAACTGAGCGCCCTCAAACCTAACAAGGCCACTGGCCACGACAATATCCCCTCCAAATTCCTCAGAGACACAGCAACCGCCATCTCACCAGTCATAGCTCACATAATTAACCTCTCCATAAAACAGGGAAAAGTACCCAAAGACTTCAAAATTGCAAGAGTAACCCCCCTGCACAAAAAGGGCAGCAAATTGGACCCAGACAACTACCGCCCTGTTTCTATACTTACCTCCATCTCGAAAGTCATGGAAAAAATAGTATATGAACAGGTCGAAAAGTACCTCGCAGAAAAGAAACTAATCTATGAATTTCAATCTGGCTTTAGAACATCCCACTCCACTGACACATGCCTTCTTTATTTGAACGACCACATCAAACAAGAGGTGGACGAGGGTAAATACTGCGGCATGGTGATGCTGGACCTACAAAAGGCTTTCGACACTGTCAATCACCCCATTCTGATTGACAAGCTAAAAGCAATTGGTTTTGATAAACTATCGGTGAGCTGGATGCAATCCTACCTGGAGGGGAGAGAACAGATGGTGGAGGTAAACGGTACTCTGTCCCCCCCCCTCCCAGTGAGCTGTGGTGTTCCACAAGGAAGCATATTAGGTCCGTTACTGTTCCTAATTTATGCAAATGACATGTCATCAGCATGTGACTGCAACTTGTTCCTGTTCGCGGACGACTCAGCCCTGCTGGTCTCTGACAGGAGCAGATTGCAGGTTGAAAAAACCCTCAGCTCCGAGCTCGGCAGAATCTGCACCTGGCTCGCCGATAATAAATTATCATTACACCTGGGTAAAACAGAGTCCATTCTCTTCGGTTCGAAACATAATCTCAGCAAATCCGACGACTTCTCAGTTGCAGTGGGTGACATTATTGTCACAAGTAAGAAGGAAATTACATACCTAGGATCTATTCTTGAGGCAAACCTCTCCTGTGACAAAATGGCATCCAATGTAATAAAAAAAGTCAATCAAAGAACTAGATTCCTATACCGGATCTCCTCTCTGGTAAACAAAAACACCCTGAAAACTCTGGCAGGAGCACTCATTCAAGGGTACTATGACTATGCTTGCACGTCATGGTACCATAGCACCTCCAAGGCGCTAAAAATAAAACTTCAAACATCGCAAAATAAACTGGTCAGACTACTGCTTGACCTTTCATCTAGAACCCACCTCACCTCTGCCCACTTTGACAACCTAGGATGGCTTAGAGTAGACGACAGAGTACAGCTACTTGCAATGGGCCTGGTCTACAAGATCCACTACACCTCTATGGTACCCATGTACATGTCAAAATTCTTCCCAAAGGTCAAGGAATACCATGATCATAACACCAGAGGGAGCTCCACAAATCATGTAAAACCCAGATTTGGCACAAAAAAAGGGGAATACACGTTTCGCAATTATGCCACATCAAGGTGGAACGCTCTTCCCACAACTGTAAAGGAAAGTAAAACTATACTTACCTTCAAAACCTCTCTTAAAGAGCACCTTCGGGGGAAAGCATTGCAAAACTGGCCCCGGTAATGGTACAAATCTCAACCTGTCGTACAATGGACAGCTTCCCCCCCCCATCTATGTATATACTCGCATTTTAGACTCTGTTACTAACTGTATATCTGTAGACTTGGTATGTCTTAAATGTCCGGTTAGGATGTATTAGAACGAAATCTAAAATGAAAATTGTAAATAAGCCATCTGTATGTAAAAAACCACCTGTATGTAAATTGTAAATAAGCCATCTGTATGTCAAATATGTCTTATATGTCTTAAATGATATGATGAATTGGAAATGGGGGACCCTGATGTAAACAAGACGAAAGTCTTTCTCTGGTCTGCATCCCCTTAACAATTGTATGTTTTGAGCTGTACTGTACTGTACCCAATATACAAGCTGTTAATAAACTTTTCAATCAATCAATCAATCACCCCAGCTTCCACCCCAGCTTCCACCCCAGCTTCCACCCCAGCTTCCACCCCAGCTTCCACCCCAGCTTCCACCCCAGCTTCCACCTGTAGGCTCGGGGGATAGTTATCTAATCATCACTCAATGTTCTTTGTAAATCTGTGGAGTGATGAGGCCCGAGCCTAGACGCCAAACTCAATCTATATGCTGCTTCTAATAAACATATTAAGAAACACGTGAGTTGTCTGACTGAAATCATAATACGGCAATACACTGTTTTTTATTAATGGCAGTATTTCACCTGTAGTCAGAGCGCCCTCAGATTACCGTGTTTGCTCGTTTACCTGTCGAGCCAAATCCTGAAATCCCGTTAGCCAATCAACACTCTCTGCTTCAGCTTCTGATCTTTAACCCCAGACATGTTAACCTCCTCTGAGTGTGTGTGGAGGGCAGACTGAACAACAACAAGCTCACACACACACACACACAGACAAAACATAAGTGTTACAGCCGCGTGTGATGAACTTTAATCCAGATGCTCTTCGTCAAACAAGAACCTCCCGTGTTTTTCATCTCTTTGAATATTTACTGTAAGTCTTTATGAGTCAGAGCGCTAAATGACTGAAACTCCACCTAAACGGAGACTTTAAATGTCTGCTCTGCTAATGGTGTGCAGCTTTAAAGGACGACAGTAATGCATGCTGGGTAAAAATACAATAGGGAAGCTTTCTCTACTGCAAGGGTATTGTTAGGCGGTGGTGGAAAGTATATTTATTCAGGTTCTAAAGTACACATTTACGTGAGTATTTTCATGTTATGCTACTTTATACTTCTACTCCACTACACTTTGGAAGTCACTATTGTACTCTTTGCCCCACTTTGTGTATCTGACAGCTCTAGCTACAGATTATTAGCTAATACATATAAATTAACTAATGCAAAAACCATAATAAGTTATTAAAATATCAAGCACAAGTATAAAAGGTAATTGAGAGATTAGCTCCATATTAACCAGCTTTGATGAACACATGCTTCAATATCTCACAATCAGAGGTGTAAAGTAACTAAGTAGATTTACTCAAATACTGTACTTCAGTACAATTTTGAGGTGCTTGTATTTTACTCGAGTATTTAAATGTTTTGTTACTTCTACTCCACTACAGTTCAGAGGTAAATTGTGTACTTTTACTCCACTACATGTATTTAATACCTTTAGTTACTTTACAGATGTGGATGAATGATGTGAAATATAATCAAGTCTTAAATCAGACTTTAGTTCCACCTGGAGTAAATTCACAAGCTACCCTGCAGTATACAAAGTCATTCAAACTAGCTGCACCTTTACCAGCTTTGAGAACACTTTCATGATCAATCATTATAAAACATATCATATATATTATTCTGAAATGGACCAATCTGCACAATGACTACTTTTACTGTCGCTACTTTCACTATATTTTGATGAGAATACTTTTCTACTTTTACTTGAGGAACATTTTGAATGCAGGACTTTTACTGTAACAGAGTATTCCTACACTCTGGTACTTCTACTTTTACTCAAGTACAAGATCTGAGTACTTCTACTTTTACTCAAGTACAAGATCTGAGTACTTCTACTTTTACTCAAGTACAAGATCTGAGTACTTCTACTTTTACTCAAGTACAAGATCTGAGTACTTCTCCTTTTACTCAAGTACAAGATCTGAGTACTTCTACTTTTACTCAAGTACAAGATCTGAGTACTTCTACTTTTACTCAAGTACAAGATCTGAGTACTTCTACTTTTACTCAAGTAGATCTGAGTACTTCTACTTTTACTCAAGTACATGATCTGAGTACTTCTACTTTTACTGAAGTACAAGATCTGAGTACTTCTACTTTTATGCAATTACAAGATCTGAGTACTTCTACTTTTACTCAAGTACAAGATCTGAGTACTTCTACTTTTACTCAAGTACAAGATCTGAGTACTTCTCCTTTTACTCAAGTACATGATCTGAGTACTTCTACTTTTACTCAAGTACATGATCTGAGTACTTCTACTTTTACTCAAGTACAAGATCTGAGTACTTCTACTTTTACTCAAGTACAATATCTGAGTACTTCTACTTTTACTCAAGTACAATATCTGAGTACTTCTCCCACCTCTGGTACTGATCAAGTGTCACAGGCACTAAACACAAACATGAATCTGAAACTGAGCATCATATGACTTTTAAATATGATTTTGAAAGCAGGACTTTAACTTGTAACAGAGGTTTTTTACGATGTATTATGTCACTCCTAAGTCAAAGATCTGAGTACTGCTTCCACCACTGTTGTTAAGTGTGAGCCAACATTCCTTGCATGGTATAGCGCTCTCTCCCTCTCCTCTTCCTCCTCCTTTTCCTCCTCTTCCTCCCTCTTCCTCCCCCTTTTCCCTTCCTGCAAAACAGACGCTGTAACACCCCTCCCTCCCTCAGAGGTTAAAAATACACTTTATCAGCCTCTGGTGCCGCAAAACAAAACCTGCAACGCCGTCAAGCTCCAGTAAGATGGATCTGTTTTATAAAAAGTTAAGAAATATAGGGAATCGGTTGCTCGTAAGAATTGAAGTGAATCAAACTTCATGACTTGGTCGTTAGATTTTAAGTTTAACACACAAAGTCTATTTAAAGAGGCCCTATTGTTATTATTATTTCCCCTTTCCTGTAGTGTGTTACTAAGGTTTTAGTGCATGTTAATGGTCTGCATGGAGACATGTCACAGTCGAGGACAAATTACAAATATGAACCAGAACATTTGAATAATGACTTAAAGGGGACCTATCATGCAAAATGCACTTTTGTACGTCTTTTATACATGAATATGTGTCCCCGCTGTTCCAGGGAACTCACCAAGTGTCAGAAAACACAACCCTCTCTATCTTCCTCCATACCCAAATCTCTAAAAAAGGGGCTGCAACGGATCTGATAAAAACTGATCCAGATTTGAACACTGTCCTGACGTCAGGACGGTGGTGCTACGGCTATTGGGCCAACTCCACTAATCAGGAGGAGACAGCCACGGCCATTGCCGTTCGAAAGCGCTGGAGACGCTGTAGTACATATGCCAGGCCTGTAGATGGTGCTGTTCTCACAGAATCAGCCCTTGCACAAACAGAGCTAAAAAATGTCAAATTGAGCAAAATGAGGCATGGCTAAAATGCATGATCTGTTTGGTATTTTGAAAAAAAAAAAAGTATAAATATGCCTTATATAGGTATGGTCCTACCCTATATTATTCAAATATAGCATGATAGGTCCACTTTAAAGAAATTAAGACAAATCTTGGTTTCTAGTTACTTTCACATTATTTTGTGTCTACGACGAGTTACAAGATACAGTGAAATGATAGAAGTGTGGAATAATAGAAGTAATGCAATATCCAGAAGTACGTTGATATTGAACAGTTTTATTAAATATTAAGTCGAGGCTATCAATGAACTTGTTAAAAGCCTATTTATATATATATCAAAAGTGATGCAAAAACAATGCAGTTGAGCAGAAATGTAGTAATGATTGTTTTACCAGCAAATACCGTGTCTAGATTGTTGCGTAATTCACAAACCTCACAGTCAACATCTCTGGAAATACTTCCTTAAGAAATCTGAAACCAGTATTTTTGTAGATCACAGAGATTTGAACATGAAGAGAGGCTGCTGTTCTGAATAGATTGAGTACCTGAGGTTAACGGCTCACCTGTAGATGTGGAGGTCTCTCTGTCTCCGGGGTCACCGTAGAGGTCATGGTGGCCCTCTGGATCCTACGTCCGACAGACATGCGTTCATTCCCTCTGAGTGTAAAACACAAGCAGACATCCACACTTATATACAGAGAGGAGGAGGAGGAAGAGGAGGAGGAGGAGGAGGAGGAGGAGGAGGAGGAGGAGGGAGCGCCACAACCACAACACAGCGATTAGAGAGCAGAGAGGTTTTAAATCCTCGTGAGTTTGCTGAGCTCCTCCGAGGTTTGATCCTCTCCTGAAGAAAAGTCTCAACTCATCCTCTTCAATCAGCATTAGACGAGACAGACACACACACACACACACACACACACACACACACACACACACACACACACACACACACACACACACACACACAACAACTGTGTGTGCTGCACAAATGTGTGTGTAGTATACTATGTTTTTAGACAAGTTTGTAGAGTACTCCTACTTATTCTAGAAGAAGATATTATATATACTAGAAAGTTAGATACCGTGTTGTTTAGGTTAATTTTTTGAAGTCCATTTTTATTCATTTGAATTATGTTTTAAACTTGTGTAATGACATGCTGCTCTGACCATTACATTACATTACATGTCATTTGTTAGATGCTTTTATCCAAAGCGACTTACATACTCAATACTGTGGGCAATCCCCACAGGAGCAATTTGGGGTGAAGTGTCCCAGGGACACAACGACATGCTGACTGCAGTGGGACTCGAATTTGCTATCCCCTGATTTGAAGTCCAGCACTCTATCCACTGAGCCACAGCCGCCTCCGAACAAAATCTTAATTTAGGACAGATATAGTATATCTCATCCCTGTCGGAAAGTAACAAGTAAATCTATCTAGTACTTTACTTAAGTACAATTTTGAGATACTTTACCTGAGTTTTTCCATTTTATGCTAATTCATTATTGTACTCCAGTACAATTTGGAGGCAAATATTATACTCTTTACTTCTCTAAATGTATGTAACAACATCATATAATTTACTCTGCGGATTCATATTATTAATAGGAATGGAAATCATAAAAATGTATATAGTACTACTTGGGATCTCTAACTGTAATGAGCATATTACTCCAAAAGTGTCAATTCTGCATAATGAGTACGTTCGGTTTTGGTACTTTAGGTATGCCGATCTTTACCGTTTAGTGTAAATGTAAAACTATGAATGCCAGACTGTTACTTAAGTAAACGATCTGAGTACTTCTTCCTCTACATGCTCATTCTCCTCATCAGTTAAAGTCCACCTCGTCTTCACTTTAATGCGGACAGAGCAGTCAGAGGGGAATTACATTTCATTTCGCTCTGCTTTGTGTGCAGGGAAACGTCTCGTTCATGTTCTCATTTGTTAAATGTTTGAAGTCCGAGTCGTAAAAACCGTTGAGAACATTGGAAAGTTTGGGAGGTGTAACATGCACAAAGCCCAATAAGTGTTTTATAAGTGCAGTCGGCTGTTTCTAAGGTCAAGACGAACATGTCAAACTCAATGTATTGATATTATTTCTTTTGTAGGGGAATGAGAACTCGCTGCATTTTGCGCCTTTATTTTTAGTTATAGTAGAGAGGAAGGAAACGTGGGGAATGCAACCGGTTAGAAATGTGTGATGAGTTTATCCAAATAACGCATATTTTTAAATACATAATTAGGAAATGCTCGATGTGTGAGAGCGGCCAGTCGACATACAAAAGTCCACGTCAAAAATGTTTTGTATAATTATTCTCACTGCCAGAAGGATAGAGGGTTCCTCACTACATGTTTAACCCAACACAGTCTCACGGCATTTCATGTTATAGTCACGAAATTAATCTATTGATTCGTGTTCACCAACACGATTTCGCCATTTTTTTCGTGTCACACAGAACGATTTTAAAAGCAATGTAAATAATAACAAATTAGAAGGAAAAAGACATTTAAAAAAATACAGATTTCAGTATTCTGACACAGAACGATTTTAGAAGCAATGTATTTATATTGGTAGTATGTTTCGTGCCTGCACCAAATAATAACAAATTAGAAGGAAAAAAAGATGACATAAAATACAGATGTCAGTATTCTGAGGCTCTGAGCCATTTCTTTTCCTCGCGGACGGCAAAAAAAACTCAGACATTATACAATTTAAAATAAAAGGGATAGGGTTAGGCTTAGGGTAAGATATTGAGTAAGAACATGTTTTTATGAACCACACAGCTTCTGGTCTTCCAAGACCCGACCGGACAAAAAGACGTGTTGCAGGCACGAAACATACTACCAATAGAAATACATTGCATTTAAAATCGTTCTGTGTGACACGAAAAAAAATTGAAAATCGTGTTGGTGAACATGAATCAATAGATTACATTAATTTCGTGACTAATAACACGAAATGCCGTGAGACTGGGTTGGTTTAACCATATGGTAATAAATAATAATTCAAATGTAACTGATCAGAGATACCAATTTGGCGGTAGCTAGCTATATAGCTAAAGTTTGATAGCTGGCTTTTAAGATAGTTAGCTGGCGTGAGCTAGTTTGCTAGTTTGATAGATAGCGATTTTTAGCTTGCTTGTTAATCAGATAGCTAACGTTCACTAGCAAATTTGAATATTGATAAAAAAATGTTAGCTAGCTTGGTGATTAGATTGCTAATGTGCGCTGGATAGTTTGATTGATAGATAGCTAACGTTTGCTAGATAGCTTGTTGGATAGATAGCTAACGTTTCACAGCTAGCCAGTTAAGTAGTACACTGACTGGTTTAGTGAAATCGCTCTGTAGGTTAACTTGTATTTATAAATGTTAACACTGTGGGACTTTCTCTACCCTTCTGGTTATGATAAACTGTAGATATTTGCTTTAGTGTGGAGTCTGTCCAGTATTTTCTCAAGTTCTTTTTACAGTGATGCTAATGCTAAGCCAGAATAACGTACATATGTCTTTGTTCCAGAAGTGGGGAAATGAAAGGTGAATAAGTCACTAAATACAATACTCTGCAGAATATGTCCGAAGAAGCATCGTCCATTGAAGCAGTGATACGTGGAGTGTCAATTCTGCATTTCTTGTGCATTTCGCACCCCTAGCTGCCCTTTTGTAGCCATGCTTTCTCTCTAATTTTGCTGAACATTGCAAACAGGAAATCTCTTGCATTACATTCCTGTCTGCTGCTTTCAAAACCAGTTCAATAAGCAAAGCCACAGAAACCCCTGAGAAAGGAAAGTGAACAGAAAGCGGTCATCAGGGTCTCACACTATCAAATGTCAACAAGCATTTTTCTACCAAAATAAACACGTAGCAGTTTAACGAGCATCTTCGTGTATTTGGTCATTTGTAGGCTATTCTCTCGGTGTCACTGCGCCGATTAAATGACTTTACATTTGGACCCAGTACTTTATCCCAGCTCTCATTCCTGTGGTTAACCTCACATATTTACAACCAGGAGACAAAAGTGGCAGTGAACTGTATCCCTCTGTGAAATATACACATAGATTTTCCCTTTTTCAACTGTTTATACTGGGTAAATAAATACTGCATGGCATCCAACTTCAGTGATTTCCATCTGTGGGAAGAATTACAACACCGTTTTTTAACTTATAATTAAGATATTAACAGCTTCAGATCATCTGTGTTTATTCATTATACATCAGAGAGTGGGTTTCAACGCAAAGAAGCTTCAAGTGGCGAGGAAGATAGAATAAGTTAGTTTTTTTATCATGTAATGGCTTTTACAAACTCTTTTCTTTTAGTTGTATTTCTTTCAAAGTGTAATGTAAATAACGGGACCAGACTGCACTCGTTAGGTTGTCTAATAAGGCTTTCAACGGGTCAAAAACAGGCTGCCAGTCTGCAGTAGATACAGATGAGACAGCAGATGCTTTTCTAACAATCTTGGAGGCTAACGAATGAGCGAAAACAAGAAACACTGTGGCATTGTGACGGACACATAATGAGACAATTGGCCCGTGGGAACAGACATGCAAAATGCCGACCACTTATAGGAGCAAGCATGCTTGGGGAGTAACAGATAACATGTTACGGGATGATGTAATCAGGATACAAAACACATAACTGTATTCCCTTACAGTTGAATAAACTAGCAGGATAACAATGTTACGAAAAAACAAAAAAGAGAGAATTGGCTTTATGGTTTTGACTCCGTTCTGATTGCCCTGTTGTGATTGGTCAACCGCTCAGAGATGTCCCGCCCCTAAGCCTATCACGTACAATGTGTTGTAGCGCTAGCCAATAGAAGTGTGAGTGTTATATAGTGATGTCACAGTGTTCCAGAAGTAAACAAAGGAGTCCAATGGAGGCGTTTCAGGCAGGGAGGAAGACTGTGTGCTCATTTTGAGTCTGTTTTGTCTCTTTGAGGGACATTTCATTCTTCCAGCAAGAGGGAAATTGACAACGTTATAACTTTTGGTTCTGTCGTTTTCTCTAATTACATGCATGCATTTCCACAGTGCTATACCTCAACAGTATGAGGACAAATTGTGACTTTCTTTACTTGGAAAATGATCTTTGAAATGTTCAAACTGGGTCAAAATCTTGTTTTTCTTTCACTGAGGACTACTGCACCATACATGTTGCACATGGAGCATCAAAAGGGGCGGAACCTTGTCTCTCTTGGTGTTTTAAAGAAGCCTTTCTCTGTCTGTGTGTGTGTGTGTGTGTGTGTGTGTGTGTGTGTGTGTGTGTGTGTGTGTGTGTGTGTGTGTGTGTGTGTGTGTGTGTGTGTGTGTGTGTGTGTGTGTGTGTGTGTGTGTGTGTGTGTGTGTGTGAGCCAGCCTCAGATGTGTTTTCCTCTCACCCCTCAGATCTTCTCTCAGAATGCATCAGCTGCAATTTTCTCTAATTTGCTCCCTGCACACCTTACAATTTATTCTTCTAAGAACAAAAACAAAAACACACACACACACATACACACACACACACACACACACACACACACACACACACACATACACACACACACACACACACACACACACACACACACACACACACACACACACACACACACACACACACACACACACACACACACACACACACACACACACACACACACACACACACATGGATGTTTCATAGTCAGGGTTGAGTGAAATGTGAGGAGCAGTGTTGTGAAGTCATCTGTGTTTCATTGAGGCAGCTTTAGTTCAGATACGCTTTACAAGAATGCTGTCGCTTTGAACAGAGCTGTGTTTGGAGTTTGGGGAAAATGCACATTTCCAATCCAAGGAAAATTAGCCTAAAGCCAACTTTCCCTGTTTTCCACCAAGAGAGCCACAAAGACATCAGCAACTACAAAACGTTCCTCAGCCGGTACATTAGACTAATGACGAGGAAGTTAAACGTTTGTTTGACAAGAAATGAGACAACAGCTCATGGAGCTTTTGTTCTGATATGATGCACTGATGGATGTCATAATGTGACTTGTGTCAAATCAATGACATCTGTAACAAATGATCAAACACAAGGGTTACACTTTCTTAACTATTGCATCAAAGGATTTAGAAATGGGGTTTTAAACCATGTAGACATTTTGTTTAATGATTCATTTATGATATAAAGGCAACATGAGAGCCTACTGTGCGTATTCAGCCTGTGTTAGAGAAGGTTTTGAACAGTGTTTGTGTAAAAAGCAGATCTACGTTTACTCCAGTACTTATTCTTTTCCATACTTGAGTTTTTCCAATGTATGCCACATGTACTTCAATAGTCCATTACATTTTTGAGGCAGATGCAGTTTTAATTGCCTCACATTTACTTAGTTACCCTTTCACTGTGGCCGGCCCGTCAGGCTCCAACTTGTTACGACGGCCCACAACATTTGCATCATGAGAAACGCGCTGCAGTTTGAAAAACGATGCAAATATAAAAACACAAATGTGCCAACACACCTCCAAATGAAGCAACATCTTCACTAACTTGAGGAAGCGTGTGTTATAGCAGAAACAAAGTCATTTACAAGCTGCAGCAAATGAATGCCATAAGAATACTAATTTAATTATATAACATTATTCTGAATAATAACAACGTTTACTCTTTGTACTTACAGTAAGTACAAGTACAAAGACTATCTCTACACTGAAGCATTACTACTTTTACTTAAGTCATAGATCTGATTACTTTGACACACACACACACACACACACACACACACACACACACACACACACACACACACACACACACACACACACACAGATACAAATGTTCAAATAAATGCAGACTCACAGGAAAACCCACCTACAGAGTGTGTGTGTGGGAAACCACATTCCCACAGTGGGTGGTGGTGGTGGTGGTGGTGGTGGTGTGTGGGGTGATCGTGGTGGTGATGGGGGTGTTTTTGGATTCCTCTGGCCTGGCGTGTGATCCTGAAGGCGGAGTGGTTTTCCACCTCCGAGGATAAAAGCTCCTCTCCAGCATGTGGACTGTGTTATGGAAATGTCTGGCTCTAATGGCTGTAATGAGGCATCGAGTTGCTCGGGGAGGAAGCGATGGTTCAGAGTCGCTCTGCGTTCGATACGTGATGCATAATGTGGAGGTTTCAGGGGAAGATGGCTAGATTTGTATCTGTGTAATTAATGCGCTCCTGCAGGAGGGAGGTCGACAGAAATGTAATTTGTTCCTAAAAGGACGGAAAACTAAAACGTAGTTAGTGTGGTCGCTGCAGATGGAGGTCATCGTCCTTCCATCGTATCTACTGTGGGATCGCTGGTTCTCTTTCCATCCTGTCATCTTTATTTTGGTCCAGTTTAGTTGAACTTAGTCTCAGTTAGTTTAGCTTCGTTCAGTTCAGAGAGTGTTCAAGAGTCCTTACCTTAGACACTGAACCCAAACTGCTCTTGATGAACATATTGAAACCTCAGTGAGTGAATGTTCAATAATGTAATGTTGACATGTGTTGTGAAGCACAATGGGTGGTTTGTAGACGCAATGAAAAATCACTCTATTTACCATTTTAGGTTTTTTCCCTTTTCTGTAGTGTTTCCTAGGTTTGTCATTAAAGCACGGAGAACTGTCACAGTAGAGGAACCAAATACAAATGTGAACCTGAAAATGAGCAGAATATGTCCTCTTTAAACTGTTTGTCAGCACTGAGTTCAGGACTGAGAAGCAGCAGATACATTTCAGAGCTTTTCCTCCACTCCCTCACTGTGAAACTCCACTTTAGATTAAAGCGATATCTCTTCTTCAGAGTACCAAAGTTCACAGTGAAGCAGAATCATCATTTCCTGTTTAAACCAACATCCTTTACCTCTCTGATCCTCTTCATCAGACCATCACACAGAAGGAAATGGACATAATCTCTCTCTCTTTGACCTTTGGCCTTCAGTAACTGGAGCTTTGTCTGCAGATAAGTTCACAACGATCACCTCTCACTCAGTCCTGTGGTTTCTCTCAGACTGTGTGTTTTATCCAAAGGGTTGCCAGTTTTCCCCTGCGCTCGTATTATTGTTTCTGATGCCATCTTCGCCCACCGACCTAACTCTGCATTTTACGACCCTCCAGGAGCTTCGGAGCGTTGTTGTGTTGATGTAGGATCGGGATCTGAGGGGTCCACTGGACTCAAAATCAACAGTCTGACGCCAGGCCTCTGGACGGCGGCCATGTTGGTGCTTTCGCTGGAGGAGACGCAACTCTCTTCTTAGAAAACTGTGAAAGACCTGCAAGAGATTTAGGCTTTTGTTGAGAAAACAATGAGGTTGTTTTGTAAACTCTGTTAGAAAATCAGTCAGACATTTGAACTTTTTCTCAGGTTTAGTCTTATTTTAATGGATTCATAAAACATCTTCTGTTACTCGTATTATGTCAACAGAATGAAAGCCTTTATATTTGTTGACCCTTTGACTTTTTCTCTCAACACCACCAGCAGGCAAATTACCCCTGACCCCCTTTGGTTCATAACACGATATTTAGTTAATATTAAAGGTGGGGTAGGTAATTCACTTCAGAAACATATATTAACAATATTCCATGGAATGCTCTTAACATCCCGATAGCAATGAATATATTAAATGCTTTGACAATAAATACATAAAAAAAATTCATCTGTGGAAGCTGTAGTACTGTAAAAAGCACGACCAATCATCTGAGCCGGCCCGGCTAAAATAACTGGATGGCCTACCTGCCTGTCAGCCTTCCATCTGTGCACAAACTTATCTCGTGCCCTCATTGGTCATGTGCGCGTTCGTGTGTGTTGGAGGAGGGGCTCTGTAAGGAAGTGGCAGATTCTTTTCGGCTGCGTATTTTCAAATTCTAGCGCACTCGAGCTGGTTTCTCCAAAATTACATACCCCACCTTTAAGCTGTCTTTGGCTCTTTTCTGCTATAACAAATGTAAATGTCCCCTCTGTGGGACGAATAAAGGTATTCTGATTCTCATTCTAAATTTTGCTGGCAACTCATGCAGCAAATCATCACAAATTATCTTTTTTCTGCTTTTTAATTTCTATTTACTGACACTCAAACAGCATTTTAGCCCGTCACAGACAGTCCACCACTTAAGTCTAGAAATATCTCAACATTGAAGTCATAGCCATGAAACTCCAAACACACGGTGGTTCCCAAAGGATTAATCCTACAAAGTTCGACCTGCGCCACCATGACATCAATATTTGTGATTTTGAGTGAAAGTTACAAGCATTGCTCTTTTTTCTAAATATGATCACCAGAGTTTGAACACAGCCTAGAAAACTCTTCTGGTTACACAAAGACAAAGTCAAGTTAGCTCCTGTGAATAAGTAAATCCCATTTGTTTCCAGAATGATGTCATCTTTTTTTATGAATTCACGTTTTATCAGTTAAAAACAACAATCAAACCTTTGCACAAAGAAGAACATCGTGCTGAGACTGACGGACTCAAATACAACAAAGTCTCCACTTGCACAAAAAAGATTATACTCGATCATGTTTCTGAATACTTGGTCCTGTTTCTAACAAGTGTTGATTGTAAAAATCATAATATTGGATAAAGATCTGTTCCTGAAAGTCTCTTTGATTTGCCATTAGTATTCAAAATCATAATTCTGCTGTCTAAAAGGGACCCAGCAGTGATTTAATATCACTACTATAAAGTTAGTTTGATTTAAAGTGGTATTTTAAACACTAAATCAAAATCCATCTGTTGAGGAACATCGTGATCTCAGCGGGAAATTAGCATGAACCGCTGACTCATT
The DNA here is from genome assembly GCF_902827165.1 of Trematomus bernacchii. Classification (NCBI taxonomy): domain Eukaryota; kingdom Metazoa; phylum Chordata; class Actinopteri; order Perciformes; family Nototheniidae; genus Trematomus; species Trematomus bernacchii. The sequence goes on along the minus strand of NW_022987575.1, from coordinate 473,485 downwards.
TAAATGTTTATCTCTGAAACCACATGAGTGTAACTGTAAACGTTGTTGGATCCTGTCTCGTTCCTCAGATCATCTCCTCTCTACTTTCATTTGTGAAATCCAGGAGGAAATGATGTGTTTTCCAAAAGCTAAGTGATCAAGTGGAAGTGGAGCTAAAGTAGTTTTTTTTCCATATGAAGTGACACATCCATCTGGATCGTCAGCCGTCAGTGTTTGGACGTCGTTAATTGTTTGTGTACAGAAGTGGTAAATGTTTACCTGCTTCCTCTGCCGGCCTGTCATCAGCAGATTGAACTGATGGAGCAGCGGGGAGACGAACAGCTGATAAACCATCAGAGCTGCTGACATTTAAAGGTCTAACGTGTGATATTCCTGCTGTGTCTAAAAACAACTTATCCTTTGTTATATCGCGTGTTGAGTCGTGTACACGACATTAAACCAAATGTTTCCAACCATTTTCAAACTTGTAATCCATAATTTAATCAGGGTTTCTTTTGGTCTTATGTAATGGCGGCGTATCCCACTTTTAGCATGTGTCAGCATTGTCTGCCAGAAGCTGTCATAAATAGATTTTTTTATCCAGTTTTAAGAAAGATTTTTACAATAAACGTTTTAAATGTTGGTTGTTTTTTATATATCATTTAACAGAATGAAGGATTTTAGTGTATATCTTGAGTTATCGGAGAAACAAGCTGAGCAAATGCTAGCGACTGCTTTGAAAAAACACAAAATTCTAACCTGAAACTTCTTTATTCTGTGTTTTTACAGGATTAATTAACATTTCTGTTTGTTTTGAAGAGGAGAAAACCTAACTGGATAATTCGGCTCTGGATAAAAACAACCTGAACTACGAACACTGAAGGAATACCAACTAAAGCTAATGGCAATGGTGGTAGAGAGAATATACAATGATCCGATGCTACTTCACAACCCCACAACCGCCAATTTTTGTTCTTGTTTTGATTGAGAGACCCAATCATATCTTCCCTCTAAATGGGTGGGATTTATTATCGCGGACTTTATGACAAGTCCTGCCCGCTGTGGAGTTTATGCATGTGTATATATACAACGGGTCAAGCAAGACGGAAGTACCTAATTAGCATAAGTTCGTTCATGATGGCTCATGTCAGTGATAGTGATGACATTGTTGCGAAATTATTAACTGAGTCATTTTCAAATTGAGTTTCAATGATAAACTGGAGTGGCAAAGGATCAGCTGCATGACCCCGCCATCAAGTGCTTCATCCAAAAGGACAGGAGGATGGACTTTGTGTTTAAGTGATATGATCATCAAAGGTAGGCCTAAGTCATTTTCAATGTGGGCCGCCGTGCCGACATAATTCATTTGTAATTGTTACTTGGCTGTGGGTGCCCTGTCATGATAGGTGTTTATATAAATGGTGTTGTTTTGTGTGGTAGAGGGTCGCTGTCTTTGATGCGTTTTGCACCCCGGGCCGCTGTTGTGATATTCCGGCTGAAGTATACGCTGTGACGTAATAACTCTGAGGGAAGGGGGGGGGGGGGGGGTCAGAGGGCCTAGGTATAAAAGCCACTGAAATTAATCCACCGCTGGAAATGGAAATAGTCCCAAAGAAAATGCACTACTTCTTCTGTTTGAGTATTATTTGCTAAAGTCTATATTGACCAGCTGTATAGAATTTAATATGCCTTATATATCAAATAAAACGATATATTAATGAGCCGTTTTGGGATTTGCATCTGAGCCAATGAAGCTGGAGCGACAGACTGCGAAACCAACTTTCACATTTCACAGATTTTGCTCTTTTCCTGGGTTTGTTGACAATGACAGAAAAAGTCAACGTAAGGAAAAATAATGCCAGACTCGTCCTTTAACACGCTGCAAAATGCAAAAATATAATTGACGGTTCTGTGCTGTAATTTGCAGATGTTTTGATTTCTGAGAGTGGAAATGTCCTCCGACTGATCCGTCTCTGTCAGTTTCAAAGAAAACATGAAACTCAGGTTGAGTGTTTCCCAGCTCTCGTGCAGACGAGCGACTGCTGACAGTGAAATAAAGCTGATTATGGTTATTAGCTAAAGTACAGGCGCTAACTGATGTCTGTGGGCCGCTAAATTACAGGTGTTTGGTTTCTGTATGTTTAACACATATTGAATGGTGAACCTCAGGAGTTTATTCTATAAATTGGATATACGATATTTGAACTCTTTAAATGTGGTTGTGTCAAAACAGTTGAAGGAAAGGAAGTTGTCTTTAAAATGTCATATTATTTTCTGATTTAATGTTCATTGACAACAACTCAGTTTTCACATTCTCAGGTTTCTGTTTGGAAGAAGAAGAAGAATATTTTTAAAACACATTTTATTAACGTTTGTTTTAACTATACACACATTTTGCAAAGAGATGGAAAAAACGATACATTACAATTAATAATAAGAAGAAGAAGAAGAAGAAGAAGAAAGAAGAAGAAGAAGAGAAGAAGAAGAAGAAGAAGAAGAAGAAGAAGAAGAGAAGAAGAAGAAGAAGAAGAAGAAGAAAGAAGAAGAAGAAGAAAGAAGAGAGAAGAAGAAAGAAGAAGAAAGAGAAGAAGAAGAAGAAGAAGAAGAAACAGACCCCCCCGACAGGAAAACTAAGAGGATGCTGTTTTACTTCCTCGCCTGTCAATCATCATAATACGATAATTACAGCAACAGAACTGCTCTGCCTGAGTCAGCTCCAGCTCTGCCACAAGTCACGTTTACTCACGCCAGAGCTAATGTGAAGGCTGTGAAATCTGGTTCAGATACTCACTGTCCAGGAGGGATGGGTCTTCATGACTCTGGTGATCCTCTCACTTTCCTAGAGCTCCTCTCAAAGGTGAAAATATAAGCCTGTTGAAAACCCCTAAGACAAGATGTGAAGCCCATTTGATCAATAAAGTCACACATCGGCTTCAAGAGGCTCCGCAATATATACTGCTCTCTATCCTTGGACCCTACATAAGTCAACAAATCAATAAAATCCCTTTAAAAAGACCGAGAGTCGATGTGAAAAGTTAAGAAACCACCAAAGTTATTTTTAATTCCATTCCTTACACACTCGATGTATATCCTGCTATTGGTATTTCAACATATACTTTTTGAATGCGGTTTTATTTCTATTTTGAGATGTTTACATTCATTGTTTATTTCTCATACATGTATGTTTAATTCACCCTGTGGGCATCTTACATGTCCAAAACATATCATCCAATCCATCCAATAGTTGGCAAGACATTTCACTCAAAAACATTCATTTCAACCTCAATTCAAAACTTTTAGTTGTGGTGTTTTAAAAGTAATCATGCCAAAGTTGTTAGGGTTCAACCTCTGGGAAAATGAATGTCCAATAGTTTGCAATACTTCCAATAGTTTCCCTCAAAACCATGAACTTCTACCTCAAGGGGTCTTTAGGAATCATCCTCTGGGAACAATGAGTTTTGACTTACCGTCTGACACATCTCAACATGTAACGGAGGGATCGAGGCAAGAATTCATAGTTACCAGAGGATGAACCGCCTATAATTCCCTGTCTTTTGTTTTTTCGCCGACATAACGTGGACATGCACAGTTTTGAATGATGTCTTGATAATTATTGAATCAATTGCAAAGAATGGGTACACACATTCATGTTTCCCAGAGGTTGAACCCTAAGAAATGTAGTGATCCCAACGCATTTTGGCTTTTTAAATAATAAAACTTAAGGTTTTGACTTACCGTCTGACATATCTCAACATGTAACGGAGGGATTGAGGCAATAACCTTAAAGGAAACCTATCATGCTATATTTAAATGATATATTGTAGGACCATACCTATATAAGGTATATTTATACATTTCTGTTTTCGAAATACCAAACAGATCATGCATTTTAGCCATGCCTCATTTCACTCTATTTGCTGTTTGCTGTCTACGGGTCTGATTCTGCTGACCACGCCCCCCTGCAGGAGAGGGGAGACGTGCTCTGATCAGCTGCTGGGCTGTCAGAAGAGGGGGAGAAAAAGAGATCTGCGTCCTCCGTGTTTTATTATATAGAGTTGTTATTCATTTGTTTTAAAGCTCAATAAATAACAAAGAAGACCTTTGACCGGCACTTTTCTAATTTTGTCCGGAAGATTTAAACTTTAACGGACATCTTGACCGGCGAAACAAACTGAAACTGAAACTCTGCCGCACGGTCCCCTCGTTCCTTGGAAGAGGCGGAGAGGTGGGTGTTTGTCATCTGCTGGTGGACTAACCGGAGAGAATTACAGTGCTTGCCTCGACGGGGAGGGATTGCATTGAATTAAAGCAGCGGGAGCAAACGCTTGCCTCGGGGAGGGAGAAAAAAAAGCCACAGCGGAGAATAAACAGAAGGGTAACCATGGTAACTATGGGCGGGAAGTCTTCTTCGCTGCTTTTGTGGCAGACTACAGCGCCACTTACAGGCCTGGCATATGTACTCCAGCGCTTTCGAGCGACAATGGCCGGCCGTGGCCCAACCCCACATTCCCCTGATAGGTGGAGAGTTGGCCCAATAGCCGTAGCGCCACTTCTGTGACGTCATAGAAGTGTTCAAATCTGGATCAGTTTTTATCAGATCCGTTGCAGCCCCTTTTTTAGAGATTTGGGTATGGAGGAAAATAGAGAGGGTTGTGTTTTCTGACACTTGGTGAGTTCCCTGGAACACCGGGGACACATATTCATGTATAAAAGACGTACAAAAGTGCATTTCGCATGATAGGTCCCCTTTAAGTTTTATTATTTAAAAAGCCAAAATGCGTTGGGATCACCACATATTTAGGGTTCAACCTCTAGGAAACATGAATGTGTGTACGCATTCTTTGCAATTGATTCAATCATTATTATCAAGCAAAAGACAGCGAATGACACGGGGTTCACCCTCTGGAAACTATGAATGTTTTTCCCACTCTATCCAAGAGATGTTGAGAAACTTCGGTGGGTATGGGAAGACTGTGTTGCTGGTTTTCAAAAGATAAAATGTATGTGAATCAATGGTGTTCTCTTATCTCATTTCAGATCCTCTCTTTTTACCAAATTAAGATTTCCTTTGTCCAGAAAAAGATGGCAACATGTGGAGAAACCCAAAAGGAACTTGTCAGACACTACAGATGGATTATTAAACTGTAGTACCACCAAACGGTAAAACAACCTGGGAAAAGAGGCACATTTTATAGGATTCACATGTATTAAATTGTGTTGTTTTTTATGGGACAGAACCAAGACCACGGACTGCCGGGAAGGGAATAAATCAAAAAACTGAATGTTTAAGATGTTTTTGAGGAAGGAAGGAGCTCTGTGTGTGATTATTTGTCAGTATTTCAAAAACAACAAACCCAGAAGAGAATAAATGTTCCTCCTGAGTGAACCGGACAATTTCATTTCTCTGGGTGGAGGGTTTGGCGGTTCGACAGTCCTTCTTCTGAGGAGCTGGAAACCACTAAAAGTTGCTTAATTGTGTTTTTGCTGGACAAACTCTGTATACTTTTACTCATTATAAATGATTCTGAGTCACCGTGCCCGGCAAAGGTTCATCAGAAGGTGATTCTCAGAGCAGCACAGTTAAGACATCCATTTGCCTGTTGGAGTAGAAAATTATTTAAAGGTGGACAAATGTAGCTTAAAGTATACTGCCGTTTGTTTTTGTTGCCGTAATACAGTTTGCTGGCAATTATCTAATCTCAGCCAAGCAAAATGCATGGCACGATATGCAAACAAAATCAGTATAATTTACATTTCCACAGTATTGATTCCATCAGTACATGAAAAGCCTTGTGTTAGCTGAGGATACAAGGTTACAAAGAAAATGGGGAAACATAGGGTAGTCCTATATTTGAAGTGAAACAAACAAGCTAAACTATTTGTTGTTGTTAAAGTACAGAGAATGAGTTCAGGAGTCTCACATCCTGAAGAAAAACTGTACTCTTCAGTCCGATTGTACCACAGCAAATACCTCTCTACATTGCTTTTTGACCAGATTGGAGAAGTGCCTTTAACCATCCAGAGACGACCAGATGGTTCCTGGTTACATGACATGTTACTTGTTAGACGCTTTTATCCAAAGCATACTCAATACTGTGGGCAATCCCCACAGGAGCAATCTGGGGCGAGGTGTCTTTCCCAGGGACACAACGACATGCTGACTGCAGTGGGACTCGAACTTGCTATCCTCTGATTTGAAGATCAGCGCATTAACCCACTGCGCCACACGCCTTCAAGTATGGCAGAATCATTCAGGATCAGACAGGAAAGGTAGTCTTAAAGTAATACACGTATATCAAAAATGGTGTCTGTGTAGCTGCAAAGGTTATCACGACAAAAGCTTGTACCACGTCCCCGACTTGTGTAAGCAAATACCCTCAGTTATAAAAATGTACAAAAATGTTCCGATCATTTAAAGTGGTTTCGTGCAAGGCTTTGAACCTCCAAAAAAACATTTCCTAACCTCAGCTCTATTCCTTCAAAGCTGTCCCCTTGCCTGAATATATCAGTGCAGTTAGTTCAGGCACTGCTAAGCTGTAAATGTCTTTAGTTAAAACTAAAACTAAATATCTAAACAAATCAAACAAACATGAATGCAGCTTCCTGATCCTCCTGCATCAGCAGAAATGAAACTCTAAAGCTGCTGTTGAAGTCGAGTTGGCAAAGACGGTGATTTATAAACAGCTGACTGCAACACTCTCTGTAATCCTCAGTTTACTCTGCTTTGACAGTTTTTTGGTGATCCGTGAACCTCTCGTTGCAACAGAAGCTTCTCCTCTTCCTCCTCTTCCTCTCATCTTCCTCTCATCACCCAAAATGGTTGTTTTGCACTCCCTTTCCCGTGGGACAAACAGCATTATTGTTGAACTGTTTGGTCATGTGACCCGTCCCGCCACAGCTCAATGACTCATTTAACCGACTGAACCATCGCCACCCAAAAACAGATCCACTCAGCAGGCTGTGATGTCAGCCTCATTACAGTCATTATCCCAAACTAAACAATGTCTAAACCGACCCAACTGTCTTTTTGGATTTTGTTGATTTATTGATTGTTTACTGAGGTTTCTGCAGAACATTAATTTGTATTGTATCCTCCTGCTGGGAAACATGAACTCAAAATCACTTTCTCTCTCGTTAGCTTTTCACCAGACAAGTCAATGTACAAATAAATGATCATAAAAGGCCAATTTAGGGTAACTATTAACATAACTTGCATGTCTTTGGACTGGAGAAACAACAATGCTAACACAAGGAGCAATTTCTACAAAGAAGGGATTTAGAACAGAAACAGTGCAAACCACCCTGCACACTTTTGTTGTATTTAGACATTTATGAGTGGTAACAATTTCAGTTATCTCTTTTATTTGAGTTGTAAAAACACAGAAGCATATACAGCATTATTGTGATGCTATGAACTATTTATAGTGTAAATTGGAATTATCCACATCTGGGTGTATCTGTGTGTGTTTTCTTCTTGTATTTTTCCTGCCTGTGTACATGACATAAGCTGCTGCTCATAACCAATTGCCCCTTGCGGGATTAATAAAGTTGTTGATTGATTGATTACATTTTGTAGGAAATCTCAACCAAATGTGTACCTTTTGAGTACTGTATATTCTCCTCCTGTATAATCTGGAAAGATCATTACTTTAGTTACATTGGATCCACATGGAGACCCAGTTTCATCGCAAAAAAGTGTTTTATGACATATTTTGTGTTGTGAATGGAACATTTGGAGCATACAGTTTAAGAGTGGAGTATTGGGGTTACAGATACAAGTAACCCGTGGCTCAGCTTTCTAGGAATTTACAGTAAAATAACTTTTTGTGTAAAACAGAGCCATTCGAAAATTACTTCCTGCATGGGCAATTTTATGATTCTGTCTTTCTGAGGTTATTATTTCTCCTTAAAGGGGACCTATCATGCAAAATGCACTTTGGTACGTCTTTTCTACATGAATATGTGTCCCCGGTGTTCCAGGGAACTCACCAAGTGTCAGAAAACACAACCCTCTCTATTTTCCTCCATACCCACATCTCTAAAAAAGGGGCTGCAACGGATCTGATAAAAACTGATCCAGATTTGAACACTGTCCTGACATCAGGACGGTGGCGCTACGGCTATTGGGCCAACTCCACCAATCAGGAGGAGACAGCCACGGCCATTGCCGTTCGAAAGCGCTGGAGACGCTGTAGTACATATGCCAGGCCAGTAGATGGTGCTGTTCTCACTGAATCTGCCCTTGCTAAAACAGATCTAAAAAATGTCAAATTGAGTAAATTCATTTCAATACAGTTCTCTAGTGGACATTAGAGGAACTGCATCTGGTCACACTTCATAACTGGCTAAAACTCTCAAAATGAGGCTTTGACGTCTACAATATCCAACACTTGATAACCAGACAGAGTCCCAGGAACAGGATGATACAGAGGCAGGATAAATGGAGGGATGTGAGGAGCAGGATTTCAACTTGCATGTCTTTGGACTGGAGAAACAACAATGCTAAAACAAGGAAAACGTGCAATTTCTACAAAGAAGGGATTTAGAACAGAAACAATCAGAAAACAGACAATTGACTGACAGGCTGTGGTTGGTTTAGTTACTGTATATGAGAGGTTTCTGCAGATGTTTTAAAACGTGGTATTTCAACCTTAAAATATTGTTTTTGAAATATTCCTGTAATACAAAAACATTTTCAAAATCAGATCTAAAACATACGTCAGATGAAGGAAATACATTTTGAAACTGTGTTTGCTGCTTTTTTGTAAATGGAAGTTTGAGGTTTTCCCTTTGATTTCAATACAGTTCTCTAGTGGACATTAGAGGAACTGCAGCTGGTCACACTTCAGATCTGGCTAAAACCCCAAAATGAGGCTTTTTACGTCTACAATATCCAACACTTGATAACCAGACAGAGTCCCAGGAACAGGATGACACAGAGGCAGGAGAAATGGAGGGATATGAGGCGCATGATTTCTCCCAGAAGGCAGTTCTCCCTGGGGTGAGGAAAGGGGACGGCAGGCTGATCTGGAGGAGGGGGGTTTGGAGCCTGGGGCATCTCGCAGTAAACACCTGTCCAGCCCTGGTAGCACTGGCAGGTGAACTTGTGCTTCATGTCCAGGATGTCGTAGTTGTTGAGGTGTCCGCTGACGTGGAAGCGTGGGCCTCTGGGTGTTGGGTTTCTGTGGATGTGGAAGAAACGTGGGTTCAGGTGCAGGTAAGCGCCCGAGTCGAGGCTCTTTCGGACGCACCTGCCGTTCTTCTTGCAGAGCGCTTTGCTGCACAGCTTGGCGGCAGAAGTGACGTTGATGACGTAATGTCCCAGCGGACCGTCGATGTACTTCTTCACTGTCAGACAGTTCCTCTGCAGGAGACAATAGTTAGTAGTGGTCAAATGAGGGACCCATACACATAAGATAAGATCAAAAGTCAACTTTATTGTCAATCTTTCAGTGAGTGTGTACAGACAGAGAGATCCAAATACCGTTTCCCACAATCCCAGGTTTTCAAACAGGTTTCAAGAGTCTGATGGCTGACCATGGAAATGTAACACTCAAGTCAAAAGAAGCACTTCAATTGTTTCATAGTTAGAACATTATCAGTTCTGATCATATGACACATACTTCTACTCCTAGATGTATAGCTGAGTATGTTGTAAACAGGATGTAAAAGAATCCAGACCACTTTCACACATAAATCAGATGCTTTTTCTTTTGGTTTATTCAAGAGAATAATGATGTCAAAAATGACAAGGCCTTGTTTTATGCACAGTGACTGCATATGTATTGTCCTTTCATTCTTAATGACTTGTTTTATGTAAAGTGTGACATAATATGGAAGCAATGGTATAAAAACAGTGTACACCACTTTTATTAATTTGACTTTGTGCCATTACCTTTGTCCGTGAATACTCTGATGATCCCCAGAGGATGACTCCTGACGCTCCCAAGACAGCGCTCTCCCCGATGGTGTGAATCAGATCGCTCTGTAACACAACGACGCCAGAAGAACAAACACTTTACTCCTTCTCTTCCACTTTTTCATGATCTACAAACGCTCTTGGGACAACAAACATACTGGGAAAGTAACTGTATGGTACATGAGAGAATAAAAAGTATGCTGTACTTCAAGACCATTTAATTATAATATTTATAAAGCAACACCAAGTCTAAACCTGCAATTATCATGATAGAAAGAAGTTCAAGTTTTTGTAAAGTGTTTTATGAAACAGAACTGAAAAGCTTACCACTGAAAGAACAGCAAAGGTGTACGCATAAAAGGGTCTGGAGTAGACAAACACTGGCAATGTGTAGTCGGTACGGGCGATGGACGCGATCCTCATGGCTTCTTTGACTCGATAGTGGACGAACTTGACCGTGTTGGGTGAACACTTGAGTTCGTAGTCCAGGTAGATGGACGGGTAGAGAGCAGAACTCCCCTTCCAAAGCCACATCAGATGGTCGTTGCGTACGTGCTCGACGTTGGGACATTCGCCGGTGTACCGTTGAGGGTGCGTCTTGTACCCGTAGTTGTAACAATCCGGGAACAGGTAAAACCCCCAAAGTCCGTCCGGCCTGCGACTTTCCGCTAAGGCTAAGGTCATGTTCATGAAGGACTGCCCAGCCCTCTCGAAACCTTCCTTTGCTTCCTTCTCCACCTTGCTTTCTGGCCAGTTCGGGTGAAGTTTCCGGATCTGTTCCTTGGATCTGTTGCGGTAGATAACCTTGGCGCCCCAGTTTCGCACCCACTGAGGCCTCCAGTTCTCCCAGTCAATGACAGCCAGTCCTCGAAAGTCCTTGTGCGGGATTAGCTTGTCAATATCCGCCCGGGCCTTGCTCAGGTGTTTGGAGACGCTCTGGTTCTGTGGAAGTCCTCCGTTGATAGGGACCCCGGAGTTGGAATAGTATGGGTAGTACCCCAAGTGGCTGTGGTAGAAAATGGTGACGTTTGGTCCGCTTAGGGTTTCGTTAAGGTTTGCAACAATGTCGAAAACACTAAGGTCCAAGTCAACTTTGAATCGAAGGCGGCAGGACTCAGTTGGAGCGTTCCACACGACAACAAAAGGTCGATGAGGGATCAGAGGTGCCCTGGACGGCTTCATTTGGTCGCCCTGGATTTGGGGCTTTACTCCAACGCCAACCAACAGGGCCAGAGCCAGGAGACGGAGCCCCATCAACGCCATGGCCCCTTATTCCTCATGGAGCAATTAGTGGTCCTGCACAGGAGAGAAATGGACATGTTTGGAGAGGAAACAAACACATGAGGAGCTTCAGTGAGCAGAGATAATCAGCCGGGGCCTGTGAGAATACATGTGAGGGATGATCAGTCAAGTGAATGCTCCAAATTCCACAACACAACAAAACACAAAGCTTCCCTGTTCTCGGGGGGAGCAGGACTGAGATGAAAAGGATGCAGGTTCAAATCCCAAAGTAGTGGATATACTGTGGACATGGAGAGAAATGAGGATAAGCTTTTACTTCTACCTTACTTTTACACATTAAAACGCCACTTTTTTTTTTACAGTCAAAAGGCCCTTCTTTGGACTCTAAAGAGAAATGAATTCATAGACTCATTCAATGATTTTAAACATCATCATCAAACCCATCTACTGCAGCTATTTAGGGTTTCAGAGAGAAATGTATTTGGGCACACATGAACGATGTTTACTGATGTACAACATTCTTAAATCATCAAGACAAGCATTCACTCTTAACAACTGCAATAAGACCGCAAATACCCCAATGTCTGATTAACTGGAAAACTATTCTTTGTCATCTAACCTTCAAAAGATTTGGGGCAAATTAAGTTAAAATTGCACGAGCATTTATACAGACAGTATACATTATTTAAAAAAGTTGTCTGACAATAGGAGCTTTGCATCGTTTGAGAATTGCTCAGTTATTTCTCAGTATTCTGAACCACAACTTCAAAGCTTTGAAAACCCATCTTGTGCAGTTACACATACTCAAATCCACGGTTGGTCTCTTTGTCGCTCTGTTTTTTATGTTATCCTCTGTCTTGCCTTTTGAAACTATTCCCTCTGGCTCTTTATGTAAGAGCCCCATCTAATTGCTCCTGGCGCCCCGTCATATTGAAGCAATTCATATTCCAGTTTTTCCAAAGTCGGGGAGGGGGGAAAGACATTGTGACCCCACTCTTGGGAAACATGGCAGCTGAGGTTGCCTCCAAGGACGCCACGGAAACTCTCCCATCATTCCCTTTGTGGGATTGTAACCAGAGCATTTGAGAAAAGAAAACCACGCTTCTCCGATCATTTCAACTTTTCATTCCTCTGATGAGGCGCTGGCCTGGAGCTCATGTTCTCTGCTTAGTTTAATGGCACGAGAACTTTATGGTCACTGTAATCTTGGATGTGGATAAGTGAGTAGAAAGCTGGCTGGAGAAGACGGTGAAAGAAGAAGAAGTCATATTCACAAATAAACTGACAAAATGTTTCCCTAAAAACATTTTAAAACGGCTGTAATTCATCAAGTTTCTTCATGTACGGCTCAGTTTAGGAAAGCTTCTCCTGAGGCAAAAAACAGTTTCATAATCCTTCCAGCTCGATGGGTTTTCTGGTGATATTGATCCAAGACAAACAGAGTGCGGTGAAGCCACTCAGGCTGTCCGCGAAAACCACCAGAAGCCTGGAAACACGGCAACTCTAGACCACAAGAAAAGACCCCCCAATCTGACACAGGAGACTCAGTTTGATGTTTTGTCTCCAACAGATACAACAGAATGTTAAAAAGCAGCTGAACTCAACTAACTGGATCCAGATGAGGACAGGGGGTTCACGTAATGGTTTTTAACCACTGGTTTGGCTCTGGAGAGTAGGTCTACCAGATTGGAATATTAACTACTGGATGGATTTCCAAGTAATTAAGTTTAAGCGTCCGTTGTCTCTAGATTTTATAAGATATAGGATACTTGTTTGATCCCAAATTCAGAAAATGATTTTGTTGGCATAGCATTGCAAGTGAGTTTAAAATGCAACAAAATTAAAATAAATAGTAAATATATATATACATGTCAACAGTAGTAAGAAAAAGTGGTTAAAATACAAAAACGTAATAGACACAGGGAACGAATGCAATTTGCATGGCGCCATCTTGCATATTTTAAAATACTCATAACTTTCCACAGAGCTAAATGACATAAACACCTATCATTTGTTCATTACATTGGATTATGACCAAATTCATGCACAACTAATGACATTTACCCAATAAGCTGTCAGCCTACGTTGGGATACAAATCAGCTTATATTAGCATGTTAACAATTAACTAGGTTATGGGTAATTCCATGGTATTCCAGCCACAATTGAATAGATGTTCTTTCAGGGAAGTGGAAACTAGAGAAAGATATCAAAGCTAGCTATGCTGTACAATTAGATTCAACCTTACATGATACAGAGGTCAAATATGTACTTTAAAGGGAAATCGAGACGTCAAATAAACTTCAAGCTGCTAATTTAGCATGCCTGAAGAGTGAGCTAACAATCATGCTAGCTAGGTAGTCACAGTATCTTTCTCAACTTATTTCTATTTAGCTGTACTTGGTTGTTAACTCCCTTTTGGAATTTTGATATTCATAATTTCCATTCAATACAGAGTTGCTGAAGATGGAAACTCTGTGCTCGCGTTAGCATGATTTTATCTGCAGTGTTTTGGCTACAGTATAGTGCAGATGTGGAGAGATTGTGTTCGGGGGTCTCAGGCTGGTCTGGACGGGACTGAGCGAGTGTGTTGATTCTCCAGCAGTTTACAGGGAAAATCTGGAAAATATGAAGCCAGCCTAGAATTAGCATTTAATGATCCAGCGTTAATGCCTAACAACCAGAGACAGAGTGACTGTCGTTGTTCAGCAACACCACACATCGGGCACATCGTAGTGTGTGTGTGTGTGTGTGTGTGTGTGTGTGTGTGTGTGTGTGTGTGTGTGTGTGTGTGGTGTGTGTGTGGGTGTGTGTTGTGTGTGTGTGTGTGTGTGAGAGAGAGAGAGTGTGTGTGTGTGTGTGTGTGTGTGTGTGTGTGTGTGTGTGTGTGTGTGTGTGTGTGTGTGTGTGTGAGAGAGAGAGAGTGAGAGAGTGTGTTGGGGGGCTTTTAAAACCACAGAAAGTCTGAGTCAGACTGCTGTGAGTTGGTGTGTGTAGAGTTGCATATGTGTGTGTGTGTGTGTGTGTGTGTGTGTGTGTGTGTGTGTGTGTGTGTGTGTGTGTGTGTGTGTGTGTGTGTGTGTGTGTGTGTGTGTGTATGTATTTAAAAAAGATTGCTGTGCATTAAGGTTAAATTGAACCATATTATTCTCCAGGCTAGTGGTTTGCATTGGCGCAATTTTGAGCAGTACGTTAGCAAACACGAAAATAAATGCATGAAAGACGAATCATTGTGTGAAATTAAATGATTCGTAACATGATGAAAACTCTAGTCTTAAACTATTTTTCCATCCCATTACATGATCCAACATTATAGATATAGGCTTTACTTCTAGGAAATGTATTTTGTACTTAAATGACCCCGTGACCTTTCCTTTATCAACATATTAAAGACACATGTAACACTGGTTAGAGAGGTTAGTGGTAAGGTTTTAAGAATAGCTAAATTATTAAGGTATTATTCCGTCCCAACACAGCTATAAAATATTAGGTATAAAAGCTTGTAACACACACACAAATACAAATAAAATGTGCCGTCGCAACTCAAATATAGTGTCCTTCAAATGATTGAATCCTTGACACGTTGAACTAACTCGTTCATTTGATTCCCACCGAGGTCTTTACAGTAAACTCCATCACTGTCAGACACTGATTATTTCTGGTTCCCTTCCAGGGTTCAGTCGAGTCTTGATTATGTTCACGTGTGGTTTTTTTCGACTGCGGTCTCTCCACTGCAGTTTCCAGATGTGATTTTACGGTTTTATTAACACCAACGTGCTGAAACTTCACCGCTGCAAATGAGGAAAAGCTGCATTTTGCATTTAACTTTCACAGTTCTGCTAATAACACCATCTGCCTGTCCAAACCGTTGTCTATTTGTATGCAACACAGGAACATTGCTGCCCCTTTATTGCCATGTCTTCTGCATGGTTTAGCTTTTAGACTTGTATGTACATGAGCGTAATCTAGACCATTATACAGATTTCACCTTCCACACTACAAAAACTTGAAATCTTGCCAAGTATATTAGTCTAATATCTAGTCAGAAGATGTCTCTACACCTGATATAAGACATAATAACTTCAGAAGTAACAATGCAGCGAGATATTGGGTCTTGTTTTTAGACAATGCATCATCTTGTTGGGTCAAAACATCTTATTTTGAATTGTATCTCAGATGAAACTTGTTTTTTTTTTACATATCTATTGGAAAATCACCAACTAACATCAGAAAACAGAAACTTTTTGAGCATTTACGTCTTATATTGTAACACAACATTTCCTGATTCTGGTCAAATATGGTTCAAAATGAGTTCTCCAGCTAATTACAAGATCTGATTTATCTAAACATCCCTTCTTATTTCAAGAAATCTTACCAAGCACATTTTCACTTGTTCTATTGGCAGATATTTGTACTTAGTTCAAGTGGAAACAACTTGTTTTCATTATTTTTTTACTTGTTATGGAGCAGCATTGTTTCCAGTGCAAGTGAGTCAACTAAACCATTACATTATTTTTTAGTATTAGCATCAACTTACCTAAATAAACCTGTGACACAAACCAGGATCAATTCCACTCCTTATCAGAATCAGAATCAAGTTCATTGCCATCAGGTACGTTTACAGATACAAGGAATTAGCTTTTTTATATCGGGTGGTGCGAACATAAACAATCTAAGAAAATAAGTTGCAAAAGTAGTTAGAAAAAGAAATATAAATGGATAATAAAAAATAAGAACAATTTAGCATTACAAAAGGATACTAAATATAAGTATTTACACCAGATTGATTCATTAAAAAACAACATTCATTTAGAAGAAATATTATTTAAATATTGACAGTTTTAAGAATAGGATAACGTACCTTTCCGTCCCTGCTACCTGCTCTGTGCATCGAGGCCTCTTGCTGGTTTATTTCCTCGTCCCTAATGTTTTAGATACCAAAGTCGTCCATCAGATGAGCTTCTGAATTGTCTCTCTGTCCCCTTTCTTTCAGGATGTAACGGGACAAGAGATGCCCCACTATTGTTCGTTTGGCCCCTCCTCATATGAGCCCAACAGGACTCTCATTAACTGGACAAAGGGCAGATGGACAGTTAACAGACAGGAGCAAATGATAGGGTGTAAAGACTTTCTGTTGACCACAATTCCTCGCTAATTTGATATAGTCTAGAAATGTATGTAACAAAAAAGTTTACAAAAAGTGAAGCTCAAAACGTACGAGCAGAACACCAGCCTTTACGTTGCGAACAAATTAAAATGACCTAAGTCTAAATACATTCTTAGGTACAGCATGCGTTAAATGCTGATGCTAGCGTGGCTACATACTGAAAAAACAATGCTAACACGTGGATGTTTAGCAGATATAATGTTTACCATGTAGCTTGTTAGCATGTTAGCAGGTGCACCAAAAACGAAGTAGATTTGAAGCAGGTGGGGATGTTTAGTTTTCTTGGTATTTGACAAAAAAATCAAGTATTCATATTAATAATAATAATAATAATAATAATAATAATAATAATAATAAATGATATTTATATAGCGCCTTTCAAGGGACCCAAGGTCGCTGTACATGGTGGGCAAACAACACAATAAAGGAAGCCGGGTGACCAGGAAAGGGCTCGGGCCCGAAGGCCAGGGTGAACAGGTGTGTTCTTAGAGATGATTTGAAGATGTCCAGGGAGGCAGAATGACGGATCTCGGCAGGAAGTGCATTCCAGAGGGTGGGGGCCGCAACACTGAACGCCCTGTCACCAACAGTTCGGAGGCGAGAGCGGGGGATGGAGAGCAGGCCCGTGTCGGAGGACCGCAGACTCCGAGAAGGGGTGTAGGGATGGAGGAGGTCTGTTAAGTACTGGGGGGTGAGGGTATGGAGGGACTTGTACGCAAGGGTGTACCTTTGGTTTGAGAAGTGGGGGGGACACAAAACAGGGGGTCCTCCGCAATGAAATATTTTCTCAATTTAATTCCATTTCCTGCCTTTCTACAAATATATTAGGGACTATAGTGTTAACAAATCCAAGAAAGATGTGTAGTGTATATAATGAGTGTGCACACTAATCTAGTATCCTATCCATGTGAACCTGTTTTATTTGTGATTACCTGACATCCTCTAGGGGGGTCCGGGGGCATGCACCCCGGGAAGATTTGTTTCTTTAAATTGAAGTTGAATGCATCAATCTGGTGCACTTTGAGGGCAACATTAAGAGATTTATGGATACAGTTCTCAACACTCATATGAAACAGAACTGTATATATTTCAATAATCAAAAAGCCATTAGAATATGCTCACAACCAATAACAAATCATTGATAAACTCCTCTCTATATCTTTATTTTACCTAGTCTGCATTTTTTCTTTTTATTTATGCATATTTGACTAATCACTCCCCTTTCAAACTCCCCTTTTTATTTTTGTACTGACCTATAGTACACATTGGAAGGATTTCTTAACTTATTTTATATACAACTATATATTACATAGATGGAAATATTTGTTTACATAGATGACCAAACCGTTTGAGACCTACTGAGATAACTAGACTAAAGTTTACAACCTAATCACTCAGAGAGTCCTTTACCTCCCTGAGCTGACGTGATCTCTCTCAGGCCCCGCTCACACGGGACCGTTTGCGTTTATGCACAGTATGCGTATTCAAAAAAGTATTCCGTTCACATGCATTTGTTTCATTTAACGTGTCTGTTTAAACGAGGCCGCTGGAAACGCTGTAGTACATATGCTGGGACTGTAAGTGGCGCTGTAACTTCCGCCAAAATACACCAAAAGCCGCGAAGAAGAGCAACCGAGCAGCCCCGCTGCAATGTTGCCATGGCTACCCTTCTGTTTAAGCCCCGAAACTGAAACTGAAACTGAAAGAAACCAATCTGTGGATATTGCATCCCGACCAAGAAACACGAAAGAAAACAACTCCGTGGAGAGGACGGCTCAGAAAGAGAGATATTCTCTACAAACACCGGGTGAGATGCACCTTTGTCAATATAATGGATCAATGCATGAAATCTGACTCTGTTTATTTTGTTTAAGGAGTATATTGGGCGTTAACAATTCTGGTTTGCCTTTTATAATATTATTTCATTCAAGAACCCCTTGTGCGTTTAATTAACACAGCTATTTTTGATAGTTGATACAGCAGTGAGCAGGAGAGGTGGGGAGAGGCGGGGCTATCGTTATTTTTTCAGGAAATATTCGTATCGAGGTGATTACACGGACTCGGTTGACCCCCCAGAGCGTTTCGTTTGCAAATCTATCCACCTTGGGACCCGTTATTGTTTGTGGGGTCAGTTTCTATCGGCCTCGTGTAAATAATAGGGCTATACGCACGCGAAACTATGCAGATACAAGCAGTTTTCTCCTCGTGTAAACGGCGCCTCAGTCCGACAGGAGAGGACTCTCCCTCTCCTTATTGTTGAAACAGCTTCTAATCTCCGTTAGCTCCGAGCTAGCACCAGATGCTAACAACAACCCACGTAACTCTCTCAGTCATCTTCTCTCTCCTCTCTCTCTCTGTACTCTCTCTCTCTCTCTATTTCTCTCGGCTCCCTCATGTCTGCCTGTCTCCTTCTCTCTCTCTCTCTCTCTCTCTCTCAGCTCTCTCCTCTCGCGCTCTCTGCATCTGCTCTCTCTCTCATCTGTCTCTCCTCTCTATGTCTCTCTCTCTCTGTCTCTCTCTCTGTCCTCTCTCTATTTCCTCTCTCTCATCTCTCTCAGTCTCTCAAAGTCCGACAGGAAAGAGCTCTCCCTCTCCTTATTGTTGAAACAGCTACTAATCTCCATTAGCTCCGAGCTAGCACCAAATGCTAACAACAACCCCCGTAACTCTCTATGTCTCTCTCTCTCTGTCTCTCTGTCTCTCTCTCTTTCTATCTCTCTCTCACAAGATTTGCTCGTGCCACACACACACACAGACGCTCCTCCGTGACGATGACCGCTTGCGTACATTTTTTTTAAATTTCTTTTTTAAAAAAAGTGGGGGGGACACAAATGGGATTTTGAAAAGTGGGGGCGACATGTCCCCCCTGTCCCCAGTGGAAATTACGCCCATGCTTGTACGTGAGGAGGAGTGTTTTGTACTGAATCCGGGACTTGACCGGCAGCCAGTGGAGGTGGATGAGGGTGGGGGTGATATGTTGCCATGGCTTGGTTATATTGACATTTTGACCTGATGATGGCGCTACTGGAAAAGTGAAGGGGTCCCCAAAGATAGTACAGTATGAGGGGACATGAAGGTAACACATTAACAATAATCAAGTAGTTGTTAGGGTAGAAATGTTACCCATATTTACCAGTCATTAGGATTCAATCTTCGGTAACTAGAAATGTCTTTGAAATCATATTTTTGCCACTATTTCTTGACCATTTGGTAATAAACAACTTGATTAAGAGGTGTCCATGTATCCCCTTGTGTTAATGATGAGCTCCAATACTGCTTGAGATCCCAGTAGTGCACAGAAACTCTTGCCCAATGCCTGTATGTAGATTTTATTTTTAAATATAAGGATAGAAAGCCTGTTTCAAACCCCTTATTTAAAAATGTCCAATTAATACAACCATCTGTTGAATATATGATATTATATAAATTCCTTAGATTCCCAGACGAACTACAGAGGAAAAAGTATGAGTTGGTTTACTGCTTTGATTCCTGATACCTTCGTGACCCTGGGAAAGGTGTGTCGCTCCAAATGTTTCACACCCATCCGTCTCCTTCCAGCTGAGAAAACATGATTATATTACAGACTGTCGGTACAGCCTCTGCTCTGCATCAGCGCTGCAGAAATGTCCCGAATCATCAGTTCACCGCTGCACAAACAGGCGGACCCACAACACCAGAGTTGACTTTATATCAGATTTACTAACAGTCTGGCACGCAATACCACCTGAGCCTCAGCAGCGTGGAGTATCGTACACAAACTGGAGATACAATCAGAGTACATTCTTTCAAGAGAAACGACTGAAAGTGCAGAAGGGCAAAAATACCCAGGTGTTCCCTATGTACATGTAGGGGCCAAAATGCTTATTTAGCCCGAGGCAATTATTCCCATTGTTGTTGTTATTTTAGATTGCACACATTTGTATTTAACTATCACTTCCGGCGTTTGTCACATGGGTGTGGTTTGTTTGTATTTAGTCCACCTGTTGTTTGCCAGTAATTAGTATGACACAGAGAGTGACCATTTGGTCCTCTTTAAGTTTTGCGTTGTTTATTTGAGTTATTTAACGTCGTTAAGCTATAACTTCAGTACGGACTCTTTTAATTGAAACGTGTCAAAGTGGTGAGTTTACCTTAGCCTCTAGCGACTTATACATATAAGGGCAAAGGAAGAAAGTTCTGTAGTGATTCGTACAAGTTCCTAGAGGACTTTCAGAAACGGCTGCGGATTGAAATTCGTCTCTTGAAGTTCTAAGCTCTAAATAAAATACAATGTTTGTTATCATTTGTGTCTTAGGTTGTGTTTAGTGTCTCAAAGATTACTCATTCAAACAAAAAGGAAGTGGATTGGGACTAAAAATCAGCCCGGGACTCTCAACCGGCCCACTTTGGTACCGCCGGCCCACCTCGGTATCGCAAGTAAATACCGCTAGTAACTTGTCAACAGGGGGGGGGGGGGGGCTTAAGGTCAAAGATTCAAAGGCTTTATTGTCATATGCAATAATTTCAGTTGTTGGCAATGACATTCTGGAGTCGCATGCTCCTCTGACAGTGCATCATACAATATAACTGGAATACAAAGATATAAGGAAGCAAAATAGTGCAAGTTATACAATGGCTCTTGTAGTGAATAAATAGAGACATTATAAAAACACGTTTACCCTTGCCAGTAGGGAATAAGTAAACTGTATGTAAGACGGATTGCAACGACTTACTGTAAATTGCTCTTTTCAATTTGCCTAAAACAAAATTATAATGTAAGACAATCGGTGTTTACCACTAGTTCTCTGAAATGACTCTTTTGAGAATTAATCCATACGTTCAAGGTGTTCTTGCACAAGTGGATGATGAGGGAGTGATGACTTCTTCAGGTTTGATGAAGAAAGATGCTTGACTTTGGTTTCCTGACTTTGGTTTCCTGACTCTGGTTTCCTGACTTGTGTAACAGCCAAAGGTATGTCTTAGCTGTCGACAAGAAGCTCGGTTTCATGATAAGCTTTGGGGTTAAAGCAGTTCCTGTCAGCTGCAGAAATATTGTAAATGCTGAGCAGAGCGGAGAGATGTTAGTACTGGAGCTGGAGGAACAAGAGTACGGGTGGTTTCCATAAAGCTTTATCATCATTCCAGAGTATTTACATTGAACACGCTCACATGCAAGCTTCCTGACCTCCCTCACACCTGCAGGAAGGTGTTGTATATCAACGATCAGCATTTATACTGCATTGTACAACACCACAAGGTTGTGGATAAAACCCAGTGGTTGTGAGTTGAGCCTATGAGCTCATAAGCCTCGTTCCAGATCCCAAAGATCCCTGCAGGTGATTACGATGCTCCAGGTTTTCCCACATTGAGACACCTTTCTTTGGCACAGATGATTGTATTAAAGGTCTCCTATTATACTATTTTTAGGCATATATTATAGGTCTCAGATATATACAAAACATGTCTATGAAGTGTTTTGCTCAAAATACCAAACAGATCACCCATTGCAGCCTCATACCCCTCTATTTCAGCCCTGTTACTAAAGTGCTGATTCTAAGGCGAGAGCTCATGCGGGAGAATTATACCGGCAGAAACTCAGCTAAATGCTGCCGTGATTAAACGCCATATTATGTTCCAAACCACATCAAGCATTACTTCTGAAACAGTATGGAGCTCACATGCTTTTTTAGTACCTTTACACATACTCTCTCCAGTACAGGTTAGCTCTGAGTGTTAGCGATGCTTGCTAATGTAAACAAAGACCATATTACTTCAAAAACACGTCGCGCATTGTTTCTGATTGCAACTTTTCTGATAGGGCCGTGGGTGTAAAGCCCGCCCACATTTCTGATATTACGTCATATCGGACGCAAATCTGGATCAGCTCCGTTGTTCCTCCGTTTTTAGAGATTTGGGTACGGAGGAAAAGAGAGAGGGTTTTGTTTTCTGACACTTTGTGAGTCTCCTGACACACCGGGGACACATGTTTATGTATAAAAGACATCAAAAAGCATAATAGGGGACCTTTAAAGCGCCCTAAGACGCGGTCAGGGTCATCACCGTTCCCACCTCGGTGCATTTTGTATTCGGTAAAGCCGGATATATAAGCCGATACTGCTGAGGCAACGAGGTCGTCCAAGCCATCTCTTGATGTTGGCAATGACAGGTCTCTTTCCAGCTTCTCAACATCGGTGATGGGAACCTCGTAGACTGTGGAGGCCACATCAGACGGAGGATCAATCCAAACTGCAGGCACCACAGTTTCAAGGTCTTGTTTATGCGAACAAGGCCTTTGATGGTCTCTTCTTTTTTGGGTTTGAACTTCACCCCTGCCTAAGTTATACTGGAATGAAGCTTTTCAGGCAACTGCTTGGTGAATGTGATGGTTGATGCCCGGGTGGAATATAAGGAAATGTACTTTAATTTCTGTATTAGTCAAAGTCAGCACAAAGGGTACTTTTTACTTGCCATACATATATTGGATAAAGTAATTAAGACTAGACTTTTTACGATTGGATTATGCTGGAAAAGAAGTATGTCATCCACTAACACAAGTCTAATATAGCTGTTTAAAATGTCCATGTTTAAAGGCAGCAGTCATAGAGAGCAGGAAGACACAATATTGTTTAATCTCAGCAGTAAATCTTCATAGTGGTGCACTCATTTCATTTGTAACCGTGCGCAGAATGGAAATCACAACCCTGAGATATCATCGTGCAAAGTGCCCGTGCTCGTCAGATTGTCTGATCTGTGATTGAACTTGCGGACAGGAAACGACACAGACAGACTTGATGACTCCCATCATGCCGTTCTGCAGCCGTGTTGATTAGATTACTCTGAGAGCAAAGAGAGAGGAGATGCCCTTTACATCTGTTTGAAGCTTTTCATTATCTGATGGATTCAACAAACCCTCTATTCAACTGCAAATGTCATCATGAATAGTCCCATGGAGCGATTCCAACACTCAACCTGCACGCACATCTGCACACTTATGTAAATATATTTAACATGTTCATACAAATGCTCAACTTTTTACTGTGATATCCTGTTTCAATAGTTACTTTTCATATTTATCAGATGTCCACTTACATTATAGTTAATCCTCTATGTATGTTTACTGTCTACATCTGTATATGTGTGTATATATGTGTGTGTTATGTATGTATATATATTTTGTTCTTACTTTCTTTCTTGTATTTTCTTTGATTATATGTTTGCTTCTTCTTTGTTGGGATATATACTTGTGCAATGTCTTGTGCTGAAAAAACGAAATACCAATACAAATATTTGTCAAAAATCAGAATCAGAATCAGCACTTTAGAAACAGGAAGTGAAATAGAGGGATATGAGGCATGGCTAGAATGGGTGATCTGTTTGGTATTTTGAGCAAAACACTTCATAGACATGTTTTTTATATATTTGTATTTATCTGAGACCTATGCTATTGCCTAAAAATAGCATGATAGGTGACCTTTAAAGAAACATACATCTTAATTGTGTTTTTATTTTATTTTGTGCATGTTTGTGTGTGATGTGTGCTGAATATGGGGATGCATATAGGTCAAATGCATCATTTAACCATGCATGGTAATTTTCCAGTTGCTTTCATCTTCAGCATTAAGTGCAGTATTCTCCATTTTGGGTTCACTCAGTCATCAGTCAGTGCACTTCCTCCCAGTTTCTCCATTGGAAAAGCACCCCAGAGGTTTTAGGTTAGAAAGAGAAAAAGAGAGTACTTTGGCTTTTTTCTCTTATGAACAATTTCTTAAGTGTTAAGGTAATTCATCAAATCAAATCCAGCAGCAGGGGGGGAAGTGAGTTGTAAATTAATGATGACGTCTTCGACCTTAAAAGGTTTTATCAACAGTGACGCATCAACAATAATGTAATCATGACCAGAAGGAAAGTGTGCTGCAGAGAGAGTTTGGAAACATATTGAATGAGTAGTTTTATGTTTTACATTTTGTAATGTCACGTATGTTTTGTCCGAGCTGTGTAGAGTTGAGATGTAGGACAGCAGAGTGTCTCCATCTAGTGGTGCATCTCTGAAATACATGGATATGCAGAGGGATTAAATTGCTCTCAACACATGACAAGAATAACTCTACACCTTTTACTACATTTAAGCAAAGAAATATGAGGTTATTCTTTTAAAATTGCAAAAAAATCACAAACACTTTAAGTACATTTAAATGGCAATACTTTGGAACTTTTACTAAGGTTATATTTTGACCTGAGGATAGAATCAGAATCAGACACAGGTTTATTTCCAGGTACGTCAACACATACGAGGAATTTGACTCGGTGTTGTGGTGCAAACATAAAACACAGATAGAAAACTATTTTAAGAAAACTATAATAACATTAAAAAACAGTTAAAAATATAGTTAAATATAGCAGTATTTACATTGAATATGATTGAAATCGTAGAAATATAATTGGAATAAAATATGTGCAGTAATGAAAAAATATACATACAATATAATATATAAAATTGACCATACCACCTTAATTCCTGCATGTACTGCACGGCAAATATTTGACTTATTCCTGCATCTTATTTGCACCATCATGTCTATTGCATTATTTTATATCTTTTTATGTGTTAAGTATATTGTATGTTGGAGAATCTTGGGACTTCAGTTTTCAGTCCCAAAACACGGTATTGTGCGTATGACAATAAAGCCTTTGGATATTTGAACTGTCCTTCTCTCTCTCAGTTAAAGGGGACCTATCATGCAAAATGCACTTTTGTACGTCTTTTCTACATGAATATGTGTCCCCGGTGTTCCAGGGAACTCACCAAGTGTCAGAAAACACAACCCTCTCTATTTTCCTCCATACCCAAATCTCTAAAAAAGGGGCTGCAACGGATCTGATAAAAACTGATCCAGATTTGAACACTGTCCTGACGTCAGGACGGTGGCGCTACGGCTATTGGGCCAACTCCACCAATCAGGAGGAGACAGCCACGGCCATTGCCGTTCGAAAGCGCTGGAGACGCTGTAGTACATATGCCAGGCCTGTAGGTGGTGCTGTTCTCACTGAATCTGCCCTTGCTAAAACAGAGCTAGAAATTGTCAAATTGAGCAAAATGAGGCATGGCTAAAATGCATGATCTGAAAAAAAAAAGTATAAATATGCCTTATATAGGTATGGTCCTACACGATATTATTCAAATATAGCATGATAGGTCCACTTTAAACCCCACTGGTTTACACTCAAATGCTGCTTTTGTTGTGTCCCATTAAGTATAATCACCACATTGGAGAAACATGTTGCAGCTCTGTTCTGACTTTAAGTGATAAATTAACCCCAATTAGCTTTTTTTTTTTAAAGTCCTGACTCTGCTTTATCACAACAAATACAACTAGCAGTATAGGATTGTGGTGGCAGATGGATAAATGTCGCCTGCTGCAGGGTTAAAGACCGTCAGCGGCATTAACACCAAAACTAATCTGTAGACCAGCTGCTGTATGAAACACTGAGAAGAGGCCACACAAGAGGAGTTAAAGGACCATTCACAGCACAGAACATGCATTGTGACACGAGTGACGTCCTGCTGCTGTCCCATAGAGGCTGCAGTGTTCGTTACAGAAACCATCTGAACGTGTAGGAGAGCAGCAACTTCCTGGTGATTTATCTCAGCGTTACGACCACTGAAGATAAGAATGTAAAGACTGTGTTGAGGATGGCGCCATGAGGAAAGGTCGTTGAGTTCTTTTAATGTAAAGGAGTTATCCTCTGGAGAGAAGGAATGGATTTAAAGAGGCACTATTCTGCTTTTTAGGGTTTTTCTCTTTCCTGTAGTGCATTCTAAAGAATTGTGTGCATGTAAATGGTCTGCAAAGGCTCAAATCCCTGTGTTCTCCCACACACTGGGACTTAAGTGTTTCATTGCCATTTCTAAAGCCTTGAATTGAATTGAATGATATGACCTCTTCAACTATTGTTCCTCTGTTTTGTATTCAAGACAACCTGAAGGAGCTGAACTGTGATTGAACTTGCACAAAATGCAGAAGAAATGACAGATATACAGAATGTTTTTTATTGTACAGGTCTCATTTTACAGACAGAGAAAGATCAAGTAATAGCACCCGCCACCACACAGATTTGATATGAGTATCACCATTACAATTCCCCCAAACCTAAGGTCAGTCGAGTATGACTCCACATAATCCTCCACACGAAACCATACAATTGACATAAAACCTTCTATTATTTTTAAAATAAATGTATACTCATTTAGCCTTTTATCTGCACTGTGCTCTTTGCTTTAACAATGTACAATTTCCCCACTGTTGGACCAATAAAGGATTGCTGTTTCTGATAATACTGGTTTTGCACATTACCATAACACTGCCTTTGTACTATCATCACAACTGGTATATTTGTTTGTATACATATATGTCGAAATTCAGTATTGTTGCTCTATATTAGAATGAAATAAAATAGGATAAATACATTAAAATACGTATATAAAAACATAACAAAAAATTCAAATAAGAAGGTGCAAAATAAATACATAAAACGTAATAAAATAAAAATATATACATGTATTACAAGATAGAGTAATAACATGCACATTGTACTACAACATATAACATGTATATTCAAATATAAACAGTGGAGTATTGTATTACTTCACTTGTGCTAAAGGAGGTACACAATGTTCAACATTTTATTAATTATTTATGAGCGTCTTATTTTCATTCTTGTACGTCCACCATCTGGCCCCTCCCCCTTTCTACGTCACAAGCCCCTCCCCTTCCCTCCGCAGAGCTGCATTCCTGCTGCCACAACGGACCGAACCATTCTCTCTTAGCAACAACATTTCTGCTTCTAAATGTACCAACATCTCACTTAATACACATGTTTAATTTATGATACATTTTGAATTATATCATACTCTGTTTGGGCTTGGTGTTTTACGATTTAACAGTGGACAGTTATCAAGTTTGTCCAAACTGACACCCCTCTCGCCCGTCTTTATAATGGTCTGCTCCGCCCTTCTGCCATGTTGGATGTACGCATCTTTGCTGCTGCAGCCGCCGGAGTTTCCGAATGAAAGTTGAGCTTTTATCCGCCAACAGACACACGGGAATTGCTTAATTTCTTCCTCAACACAAACACGGATAAGTTCAGTTTCCTTGTGAAGCAGGAGCACTTCTGGAAACCCCCCAGCTGGTCCTCCTCCTGCAGCAGAGGAGATGATCCGGTTGCAGGCCACAGCAACCGGAGCACCGCGCATGGATTTTGTGTAATTACTGTTTGGTGAATCCGTCCGGGGATCAGTGCATCTCTTCGGGGGTTAACGTGAAGACATTAGGAGCCATGAACAGCCACCCTCCGGCCCGCAGGGCTGCGAACATCGGCTCCATCCTCCTGACCCCGCAGGAGAACGAGTGCCTGTTCGGCTACCTGGGCAGGAAATGCGCCGTAAGTTTCCCTGTTTGTTTACCTCCTGCAGGTGCACATACTGCGCAGATACATGCACCAAAAGCTTTTAAAGAAACGCCAGCATGTGCCTCTGCATCCTCGGTTCAAATGAAGCAGGAGAGTCATGTTACCACACCGGTGTTCCGTGCTAAACGGGGGCCCGGTGTTGCAACACTTCGGTGACCCTGCAGAACTCCTTGGCGTTTTTACTGTTTTACACATGGAAAACAAATATGGACACCTCATCTTTATTTGGTTTGTGCTTTTGTTTCTGTTGCATACCCTTAGTTTAAATGCACAATGATTGTGTTAGGTTCCCTTGAAAAAGAGTACTAACTTTAAAGCCTCTATCACTTTTAATTTGGTTGTATTCAGGCTGGTTTTTGTCCAGAGTTAGACCCTTTCTGTATTAAAATGAAAACCCTGACATATCATTAATCATATGAACCCTTAGATAATATTAAAGTATTTTATATAAAATATTTATTTATTATTTACATCAACCAATACCTGAAAATGGTGTGAAGAAGTTGATTTAACTAAGATATAAACATAGAAAATTCTAAATGCTGAAAACCGTTTCTTGCTATTTTTGCACAACAGACACTTTATGATTAACTGATTATTATAATACTCATCAACTCATCCCTCAATTGAGTTTGATCCAGTTACAGACACTGCCTTAGAAAGATATTTCAGCAAGACACATATAATTTGTATATCAATTACTCAACATGTGATACCTTGAATCATAAATAACTTGTTGTTTCTGTTAAAATATGTATTTCCATTGACATCTTGTGCATTGTGTTTTTTATAATGTGCCATTTTTTTAACACAAAATTCAACATCTTAAATGACTTGAGTCCCCAATAGGGCGCCAGGTGGAACACCACACACATCATCTTAGTAACTTTATGTTAGTTTTAGGTCACTAGAAGTTGTCATAGTGGAAGTAAATAATCAGCTGTGTGATGGTTTGTGTTAACAACTCTTTAAGTCCAATAGAGGAGGATGCTAATATCAGAAACTAAACTGTAATGCAGCCTTTAAACTATATTACGGTATCAGAAATCTAAGACGATATCTAGTCTCATATGATGATATTGATATAATATTGATATTTTGCACAACCCTGACTTTCCAGAACAGGAGGTTTGAAGTTAAAAGTTCACAAATGTTATCTGTAAAATGTTCCTGCAGCAGGGGGATGTTGAGTTGCAGCATTTCTACCATTTAACCGAGGATGGTGAAGCTTCTGTCCCTAACACTTATCAGATTCAACCAACTGTTCTCATTGCTGCCAATTTTTACACTTCATTGCCGCTTATCTCAGCCACTAACCAATCTAATGTAAGATGCTTTTAATCGTCTCTGATAAGGACTCAAACGATATCAGTCTGCAGGTCGATCTTATCTTTATTGAGGTGATGTAATGAGATGTTTGCTGCTCTGCAGGTTTTAAATGTCAGCTGGCTGAACTGGAGCCGGGCTGCAGGGCTGACTGCACAGAGGCACCTGAGCTCAGAGGTCACGGCAGTCAATTAAACTAAAACTAGTCCGCAAGATATGCACTGAGCACCGGATGCATCTACCTGGAGACTTTGTTGAACAGTGGATTACATTTTTGGGTATTAGAGCTGCACGATTTGGGGAAAGAAAACCTCATTGCGATTATTTTGCGATAAGATTTAAGGTATTGGATGGAAAGATAAAAATGTTTGCATCATACATATAAAATGATTATGGTTTTTTGTAAAGTCATTTATTTTACATGTCGTCTGTAGAATATGATAAGAAGGCCAGGATTTCTCTGCAGCGCCACAATACTTGATTACATTTTTATTTGAACACATTTAGCATCAAACTAATATTGGGCTTCCTTCCTTTTGAACATTTCTCTATTCTATAATGCAATAAAACCCTGATTAATTTTGCAGCCCTTAGTTCATATCTTAGATTAATTTAAAAAGAGCTTCACTTCATAATTCCTCATTTTAAATAATGTTTGTTTACAAACTTAGAATGTATTTTATCTTGGCGAACTCCTATGACTCCTTCTGTTTGGACATATTTAACTTAGCTTGTATAGATACATTTAACATGTTGTATAAGGAAACATGTTAATAAGGAAATTAGCCTTATTTCTTAACTGTATAAGCATTTATAAATACAAAATAAAACCAGCAGTACTGACCAGTGCAAGCTTAGGGAACCTCTGTCTTACATTGAACATTAACAACATGTAACCGGTACTGAAGGCTGCCGCTTGTTTGTAATGTGATCTCCTAAAACCATTTATAACATTAAAACGGGGATTATTTATTATTTTAAGTGCTCAGTAATTGCATTCCTCTGTCACTTTGTTTGTGGTTGTACTAGGGCTGCACAATTAATCAAAATACAATATATAGGTTTGTGATATTTTCACATCAGAATCCGAGTCAGAAACAGGTTTATTACCAGGTAGGTACACTTCAGAGGAATTTGACTAGGTGTTGACCGTTTACTTTCTTATAATTTAGGATTTAAATAGACCATTCAACTCGCATAACAAGCATTAAGATCACCAGTTTTTTTACAATGTCTTCACCAAAATGATCAAAAAATGTATCTTAAAAGTGATATTGCACTCAGGACAACCTCTAGGTCAGGGGTCGGCAACCTTTTTGATATGAAGTGCCATTAAAAAAAAACATTTTTTTTATCAGCGTGCCGACGATCGTGAATTATCAACGAGGGGGGGGGGAGGAGCAGGGCTGACTGCACAGAGGCACCTGCTGGCGGCGGTCTCGTTCAGGATCCGAAAATAATATATTAAAAATAAATATTTTGCACACATATTCCACTTATTCCTAGTGTGCCACTGGTTACGGTGCTGCGTGCCAATGGTGGCACGCGTGCCAGGGGTTGCCGACCCCTGCTCTAGGTGTTACCAGTACATTTCTAAAGTGTAATTTAACTGTATTGTTTTGATCACTGCAGTTAGTTTCAGTTAAGGAGCAGTATTAAGGTTAACCTGTGTTCAGACTTCATCTCTTTTCCACACAAACACACAGATGGGAGTTGTTCGGGGGGTATTTCACAGTAGAAAGTTAGAAATCTGTAAGTAAAGATAAATATGGTCAAACAGAATTGCGTCTGAATGAAATCTGGGATATGACATTTGGTATTTAGTGTTCAGGAATGCAAGGTGACCTTTTTTTGAAATATAAAAAAACACCATTTTAGAAAATATTAGATTTAAGGTTCCTGGAGTTCTGAGGCTAATTTGCTAATCTGGATTTGTGCCGAGCCCCTCTGCTCTTTGAACGACTCTGCGGGGGCATTTATCCGGAGGCAGATTACACGAGAAGTTTAAGGGCAGCGCTGAATTTGATAGTTGGGATTTATGGTGGTATAAAGTTGTTTTTTGAACATTTTCTCAACAACTGCTGGTGTGAAGATAACAGGGATGGACAAACTAACTCGTACGGTGGAGTTGGCGAACATGCACACAGAAGATGATATGATTCAACATTTATTTTAGGATAGAAACGTGTAGGAAGTGTGTTTTTTGGTCTATTGTGGAACCAACTTGTGCTGTAGCCCACATGACATCTGCAGAAAGTGTAGTGCTATTCAAAGAGTAAGACTTAATCAATCTATCAT
The DNA here is from genome assembly GCF_902827165.1 of Trematomus bernacchii. Taxonomy (NCBI): domain Eukaryota; kingdom Metazoa; phylum Chordata; class Actinopteri; order Perciformes; family Nototheniidae; genus Trematomus; species Trematomus bernacchii. The sequence continues at coordinate 442,111 of NW_022987575.1, read as the reverse complement.
ATGGACTAGAGCAATATTCCCAAATTGTACTTTGTGCAACATCAGTCCAACTACCAAGTGATATTTGCATTTCTGTTGACATGATGTTAATGTGCTGCAGCTAACACGCTAACTGATGAAAGGGATGCAGCTCTCCCAGTTTGTTCAGTGGCTCGTTGTTGATGAAGCCACCAAACAAAGTTGTGTGTTCATGTTGTTGAAGTTGGATATGAAGGAGACTTCTAAGCTAGTGTTGGTTGTTGGTCAATGTCAGCTTGTGTTGTGTCGCTGCTGTCTGGTTGTTGCTTTATGCAAAGTTTGAACGGTTTGAATGTCATTAAAGTAGTTATTCGGGAAATTGAAACCTGCAGAACAGCTACTGATTGAACCTCGTGGTGAAATTGCTTCGTCGTCGTCTCCCGGTGCTTTGAAGGACACTTTGAGAGAATCTGCAGTCCGATGCTGAGTCATTGTATTCATGAAACACGAGGTCGGAGAAAATCGACTCCAGAGGACAAACGATGTGTCCAGCGTTTCTGTTTGGTGTCTTTCAAGGTGCCCGAGAAGATTTCATGTTAGATTTGTTATATTGAAAAGTCAGATATTTAAAAAATATATATATATCAATAGACTGGTGCAAAACACAAATGTATAAATGAATATTAGGCACAAATAACTCAAATCATCTCAGATTGGCTAATCTTGTTGTTGAATGCATAATCAAAGACGATGTTAGTAAAAGAAGTTCCGGCTCCAACGGCATTCAGCAAAAAGTCAATAAATGTTGATTTTCCTTTCGTTTGTTTCAATTATTAAATGGGATATGCCATTATGTCAGCCTTCTAGAGCCAATTTAAAGTCTTTACAAGTTGATTTTTATAAAAATGTGCGCTACAACTAAGGATTATTGTCTTTGTTTAGTCTTAAGAGTTCCCAAAGTCCATCCAAAAAGTCTTACTAGGTCCGACAATCATCCAGAGGTTCAGCTTTCAATGGTATAAAAGATTCAATGATTTAAAAAAAGCGGTATTCATAAGATGCACAATAGCTGCACTGTGATTTTGGAATTATAAATCAAAGAGTCCAGGCTTATCCAACAATGCAACATGCGCTGTACTTAAAGGTGGGGTAGGTAAGTTTGAGAAACCGGCTCGAGATACACTTTTTGTTATATTCCCTGGAATGCTCTTAACATCCAGATGGCAATGAATATCTTAAGTGCTTTGACAATAAATCATCTGTGGAAGCCGTAATACTGTAAAAAGTACGACCAATCATTTTAGCCGGCCTGGCTAAAGTAACTGGATGGCCTACCTGCCTGTCAGACTTCCATCTGTGCACAAACTTATCTCGTGCCCTCATTGGTCATGTGCGCGTTCGTGTGTGTTGGAGGAGGGGCTCTGTAAGGAAGTGGCAGATTTTCTCCGGTTGTGTATTTTCAAATTCTAGCGATCTCGAGCCGGTTTCTCAAACTTACCTACCCTACCTTTAATATAAAAAGAAAATGACAAAATATTGCAGTACAAAAGACATAATAGTTCAAGTAGGTTGCATGAATAAGAAAAAGATATCTAAGATAAAACAGAGAGAAAGCAAATGGAAAATACCAACATGTGTTTTTGTTGATAGTCTCTGTCCTTTAAACCAATAATTTATTTAAGCTAGTCCTAAAACTATTAATCAAACCATTCATTATCTGATCAAAAAGCTGTTGAATAATTTGGAAATCACCATCAGTGATGTAGTTGTCCTTTGGGTCAATGATTCTAATGCTAACGTGCTAGCTGGTGTAACCCGCAGTGTTTCAGTCTGAGTTTTATGACAGCATACTTTCCCCACAGGGAGGATTTACAGAGCCTAAATGAGCCTTTTTAACGTCCGGCCTTTGACCTTTCCTGTGTGATGCTGAGCGCTGATTTCACGGGGAACAGAGCTTCCTGCACTCGTAAATCACAGGAGGAGAGGAGGAAACCGGCGCAGAGGCATTTCCTCCTCCCCTCGGCGCCCGGGTCTACTTTCTGCTGCAGAGGGAGAAATCCTGGCAGAGGATTTAACAAAGTGCGACTTCTGCAGAAACCTCAAAAACCACAAAGCAGAGGACAGCAGCTGGATTCTGTTTCCTGTCCTGCACAAGTGAAGGCTGAACACAGAGGAGACGTGACAGACTTTATATCAAACTGTGAAGTAAAGAGAGGCCGATCAGATTTAATTTAAGGGTGTTCATGTACCTGTATTGGCTGCAAAGTTTAGGATGTTTGGTATGGCGATAAGGAGTATACCAGTTATTACAATTTATTGAACATATTTTCATAATGACTTGTGCTTAGATTATGTATTATTTAAACATACACAAGTTTAACATGCTTCACAAACACGATTAACTCATGCCTCTAGACCACTATGTTAAATATCCCATGGGTAAAAGGTATAAAAAGCTCCTACGTGCAACATACTTTCTTCCTCATAAACCTGCTTATTTCTCAAGTGTCATTTTCCTAACAGCAGACATAGCGAATCACAAATCCAGTTCTTCAGTAAAAATCAATAATACAATATTTTTGACCAAAGCTGCAGGTTCTGCAGTTGGTGCTTTATTGAAATGTTCCAAAAAAAAAAGTAGTTATTGATAAGTGATCATCAGTCATGTGGATAACAAAAGAAACCAACACACATCATGCCACGACATATATCACAACATCAAGAGAAAAACTCTTCACCTGTTAGGAAAGCTATATAATATTCATAGCTTCACCTTTTAGTACGCAGCTTCTCTCTCTCTCACACACACACACACACACACACACACACACACACACACACACACACACACACACACACACACACACACACACACACACACACACACACACACACACACACAAAAAATGTTCTGGACTCCGTTAGTATTTTGTCATTTGTTTAGTTTTTTCTTTTAGATACTCCCTTCTCTCTTGTGTGTTCGTGACGCTGCGTGTGTCTGCACTATATCACTCAATACAAATAAAACTCAGACAAGTGTTGAAGGGGGAAGTTTCAGAAGCTGTTTGAGTATCCAACACGCTTTGTGATTATCTCCTAAACTCAGGTTGGCTTTGTCTCTAATGCTGTTGATTCTCTTTTTTAACCCGTCTCTAACGAACCCTTCTTCTGTTTGGATCAGACTAATGCAGCTTTTAGTTTCAAACACAAAGCCCAGTGAGTGCACCTGAATAATATCACACGGTTTTTTTGTTGCGCAAATGTGTGAATCCGTTGTTGAGATATTTGCAATTGTGTCCTGTAATCTGATCTGAAAAGGTGTCGGTGTGTCGCCCTGCTCTTTGTCTCTCACCTGGTTACGCAGGTGTTTGCTGAACGTTGTGCTTATCGCTGCTTAAAGGTTTTGCATCCTTTGGATTTCCTCTTCCTCATTTTCCTCCATGTTCCGGCTTTTTGACACGCGTGCAGCTTGGAGGCTTTTAACACATCAGTGAGGAGAAGTGAGGAGAAGTGAGGAGAAGTGAGGAGAAGTGAGGAGCAGTGAGGAGCAGTGAGGCGGCACAATGTGTTGGAATTCTATCAAAATTGCGGTATGGACGCTGATAATATCCAATATGCAGGAAGGACAATATTTGTTAAAGGCAAAATAGCGCTCCAACACATCGTATGTGATAGACAAAGGGGCGGGACATCACTAAGTGGTTGACCAATCACAACAGAGCCGGCCAGCTAACTAATCGGAGCAGACTGGGCTCTGGTTTCAGACAGAGGGTGAAAAGAGGTGCTGCAGCACAGGCAGTATGAGAAAAATAAAGAGCTTTTTGAACATTAAAGCATGGAGACATGTCACAGGAGAGACACTACATACTGATATACACCTGAACATCAGCAGGAGAGGACTCTTTAAAGTAGAGACACTACATACTGATATACACCTGAACATCAGCAGGAGAGGACTCTTTAAAGTAGAGACACTACATACTGATATACACCTGAACATCAGCAGGAGAGGACTCTTTAAAGTAGAGACACTACATACTGATATACACCTGAACATCAGCAGGAGAGGACTCTTTAAAGAAGAGACACTACATACTGATATACACCTGAACATCAGCAGGAGAGGACTCTTTAAAGTAGAGCCACTACATACTGATATACACCTGAACATCAGCAGGAGAGGGACTCTGTAAAGTAGAGACACTACATACTGATATACACCTGAACATCAGCAGGAGAGGACTCTTTAAAGAAGAGACACTACATACTGATATACACCTGAACATCAGCAGGAGAGGACTCTTTAAAGTAGAGACACTACATACTGATATACACCTGAACATCAGCAGGAGAGGACTCTTTAAAGTAGAGACACTACATACTGATATACACCTGAACATCAGCAGGAGAGGACTCTTTAAAGTAGAGACACTACATACTGATATACACCTGAACATCAGCAGGAGAGGACTCTTTAAAGTAGAGCCACTACATACTGATATACACCTGAACATCAGCAGGAGAGGACTCTTTAAAGTAGAGACACTACATACTGATATACACCTGAACATCAGCAGGAGAGGACTCTTTAAAGTAGAGACACTACATACTGATATACACCTGAACATCAGCAGGAGAGGACTCTTTAAAGTAGAGACACTACATACTGATATACACCTGAACATCAGCAGGAGAGGACTCTTTAAAGTAGAGACACTACATACTGATATACACCTGAACATCAGCAGGAGAGGACTCTTTAAAGTAGAGCCACTACATACTGATATACACCTGAACATCAGCAGGAGAGGACTCTTTAAAGTAGAGGACACTAACATACTGATATACACCTGAACATCAGCAGGAGAGGACTCTTTAAAGTAGAGACACTACATACTGATATACACCTGAACATCAGCAGGAGAGGACTCTTTAAAGTAGAGACACTACATACTGATATACACCTGAACATCAGCAGGAGAGGACTCTTTAAAGTAGAGACACTACATACTGATATACACCTGAACATCAGCAGGAGAGGACTCTTTAAAGTAGAGACACTACATACTGATATACACCTGAACATCAGCAGGAGAGGACTCTTTAAAGTAGAGACACTACATACTGATATACACCTGACCATCAGCAGGAGAGGGACTCTTTAAAGTAGAGCCACTACATACTGATATACCCCTGAACATCAGCAGGAGAGGACTCTTTAAAGTAGAGACACTACATACTGATATACACCTGAACATCAGCAGGAGAGGACTCTTTAAAGTAGAGACACTACATACTGATATACACCTGAACATCAGCAGGAGAGGACTCTTTAAAGTAGAGACACTACATACTGATATACACCTGAACATCAGCAGGAGAGAACTCTTTAAAGTAGAGCAACTACATACTGATATACACCTGAACATCAGCAGGAGAGGACTCTTTAAAGTAGAGACACTACATACTGATATACACCTGAACATCAGCAGGAGAGGACTCTTTAAAGTAGAGACACTACATACTGATATACACCTGAACATCAGCAGGAGAGGACTCTTTAAAGTAGAGACACTACATACTGATATACACCTGAACATCAGCAGGAGAGGACTCTTTAAAGTAGAGACACTACATACTGATATACACCTGAACATCAGCAGGAGAGGACTCTTTAAAGTAGAGACACTACATACTGATATACACCTGAACATCAGCAGGAGAGGACTCTTTAAAGTAGAGACAATATATACTGATATACACCTGAACATCAGCAGGAGAGGACTCTTTAAAGTAGAGACACTACATACTGATATACACCTGAACATCAGCAGGAGAGGACTCTTTAAAGTAGAGACACTACATACTGATATACACCTGAACATCAGCAGGAGAGGACTCTTTAAAGTAGAGACACTACATACTGATATACACCTGAACATCAACAGGAGAGGACTCTTTAAAGTAGAGACACTACATACTGATATACACCTGAACATCAGCAGGAGAGGACTCTTTAAAGTAGAGACACTACATACTGATATACACCTGAACATCAGCAGGAGAGGACTCTTTAAAGTAGAACATGAGAGATGGGCAAAAACAGAAGTGGATACGGTTTGAAGGGAATAGTCGGCATCTATTACATGTATTATTTGTACTGAATGTTGCAGCTGCTGATATTCACCTCTCTGTCCTCTGTCTCCTCTGTCCTCTCTCCTCTGTCCTCTCTCCTCTGTCCTCAGTCTCTGTGTTCGTCGGTGGTTCAGGTTTACGGTGCAGACCGGAGCTGCTGCTGGGTGAAGAAATGCTGCGGAGTCGCCTGTCTGGTGAAAGACAACCCGCAGAGATCCTACTACATCCGAGTGTTCGACATCAAGGTGAGCGGAAACACGTCCTGTGGAGGAAACCTAGGGCTGGGTACAAATCAATAGCTATACCCTTTTGTTTTATAGTAACTAACTCTCTCTTTCAAGTTCAAGTGTCAAGGCTTTATTGTCATGTGCACATTAGTTACAGTGTAGATATGGCAATGACATTCTTCTGACCTGAGCTCCTCCAACAATGCAACATATATAATAGAATAATGTAATTTCCCTACAACCTTGGTTTGACTCTTCAATCAAAGAGCAACTATAAAATCAATGGGTGTGTAGGATAAAATAAATATTTTCTGAGAAGAGGTCAAAGATTTCTGCAAAACGTAAATAATTTGTCCAAATCTATTTCTACGATTTCACAGGCTCCTCCAACAGTGCAACATGATCACAAATAAAACAGATACAATAGTGCAAGAGAATGTTTTGAGATGATCAAGTGAATACAAATAAAATTGAAATAGTTCAAGAAGAGTCTATCAAGTAAATGGAATGATATATTGGATAAATAATTAGCAAAATGCAAACGGATGAATGTTATGGATGTTCTTTAAAAGGTTCATGTGTTTAATGGTCTTATGGCCTGTGGGATGAAACCGTCCCAGAGTCTCTGTATTATCTCTTAACCTGTTACGCACGGCCTCGCCCGGTACCGGGCGGAAAAAACACGTTATTTGCAGGAAACAACGTCTAAGGAATGTTAATATTTAATAAACTATGAATGTTTTATATCCATGTAACGGGAAGAAACTCAGCTAACTGATCTTTTTAATTTTTTTTTCCAAAAAAAAACCCACAATGCTAACACTCAGCCTCTGAATTAGCCACGAGCGGAAAAAATTAACCTAAAACGGCACTTAAACTCACAATAACTCCCTTATTACTTATCCTAGATGCACAGCCAACCACTCGTTTTTGGTGTCCTGGAGACACAGAATCGTTTGGTGCCCACCTCAACACTCAGTGATAAACATTTGCGACGCTATAAACGAAAGCGTACATCATAACATGTGGAGCTAAGTAGCTAGAAACGCTAACATGGCTTACCTTGGTCAAAACTGGTCTTCAATGGCGTTAAAACGATAAAAAAACGATCCTGCAGTTAATCCTGCAGTTAATCCAATGTATCTGTGCCTTCTTTGAAATTATTTCTGATAATCCATAAGCAATAAAACTGCTTTTTAGTTTCCAAATTCCAGAAGAAAAGTTCGCTCCACTCTAACCTAGATTTCGAGTCGCGAAACCCCCACCTTTTCTCTTCACAATGAGTGTGTATGTGGGCCTCCCCCTTCGATTCTATTGGCTCTAACGGTCAGAAAGAGGTGTCAACCATCAAAATCGAGCAAGGGAAGCCAGAGATATAGAAAAAAAAACATTTTCACCCAAATCACCTCAGAGGTGGGGTGGTTTTGGCTAAACCTCTCTAAAAAGGTCAAATGTCACTTGTTTTGCATCAATCTTGATACAGGGTACTTATTATATGTTCTACTTTGGATTCCTAAAGCTTTAAGTCTACTAACCCATCATCCAAGGGTAGTTTTCACTATCTGTAAAAAATAATTTTTGGATGGACACTATCATTTACAGTTTTTTACAATGTAAAATCTGAATTTTCTTTAAAATAAAAAACATTTATATTGATTCTGACACTTCTACATCCAACTCACAGATGTAACCTTGCTTTGATCAAATAAATTATTCATATAACCCTTTTAGAAGTTAACTTGTAGTCATTTGTTTTGGGCATGTCATTTTCGAGCCTGAAACATGAAAAACAGGCTAGGTGCTTAACAGGTTAAGCAATGGCATACTTAAAGGTTAATATACATGCAATATTTTTGGAGTTTCTAACTAGTGTGTTATGTTAATGAGCTCTACTGTCACGAAAAACAGACGATTGGAAAGTATGGATGATTTATTATAGAATGAATATTTGTTCCTGGGTAAATTACATTCCAATGCTTCATTTTAGAGTAAATTTAAAAGGCAAAGATCAAATATTATTTAAAATTTTTTAAAGTGGACCTATCATGCTATATTTGAATAATATAGTGTAGGACCATACCTATATAAGGCATATTTATACTTTTTTTTTTTTCAAAATACCAAACAGATCATGCCTCATTTTGCTCAATTTGACAATTTATAGCTCTGTTTTAGCAAGGGCAGATTCTGTGAGAACAGCACCATCTAGAGGCCTGGCATATGTACTACAGCGTCTCCAGCGCTTTCGAACGGCAATGGCCGTGGCTGTCTCCTCCTGATTGGTGGAGTTGGCCCAATAGCCGTAGCGCCACCGTCCTGACGTCAGGACAGTGTTCAAATCTGGATCAGTTTTTATCAGATCCGTTGCAGCCCCTTTTTTAGAGATTTGGGTATGGAGGAAAATAGAGAGGGTTGTGTTTTCTGACACTTGGTGAGTTCCCTGGAACACCGGGGACACATATTCATGTATACAAGACGTACAAAAGTGCATTTTGCATGATAGGTCCCCTTTAAGTAAACATTAGAATTGTAAGTAAAAAAAAAAAGGTCAGATAAGATAAGATTTATAATAAGATAAAAATATGTATATTATTATACGGAGCTATGTAAAAATCTGCACACAGTACTACAATATATATATATATATATATATATATAAAGACTAAATAAATGTTTGCTGAATTTTGTTGTTTCTAGCACAAACGGAAAAAGAAAATAACATTGCACAACAAACATTTATATTATAAGTTAAAATATATTTGCTGAATGTTCTTGTTTTTTGCACAAACAAAAAAAAAGCTGACTCAAACCAGAGCATTGATTCTCCAATAAATAAACTGACACAAATCAATCTAAAAACTCCCCGTTTGCTTTTTAAACGAGCAGTAAGACTTGTGTGTGTGTGTTCAGTGCATGCAAATCTGCTGACTCACACTTGTAATCCCTCTAAACGTCTCTCTCTCTGTGTTTCTGCAGGAAGGGAAAACGATGTTCGAGCAGGAGCTGTACCACAACTTCTCCATCAGCAGCTCCAGATCCTACTTCATCTCGTTCACAGGAGACGTGAGTGTGTGCCGAGGCATCAGGAAACACACTCTGCCATTATCACACCTTATTAAACCCAGTTAAATGTTCACATGAAGCCCTGCTCTCTCTCTCTCTCTCTCTCTCTCTCTCTCTCTCTCTCTCTCTCTCTCTCTCTCTCTCTCTCTCTCTCTGCCTGTTATAATAGACAGTAAAGTGAAGCAGCTTCAGGAAGAGACTCCACTTTAAAATGTAGTTAAGTTATTTCACCTCACAAAAATCACCACAGTCTATGGCTCAATATTATAGCAATATTGTGATACGAGACTATATATCGTCTTACCTTTTCAATTTCATAATATCCTAATGGTGCGTTCACACCGGAATGTGATTTGTTTGGCGCGTCGCGATTACATGTAAAGTCAATGTAAAGACGCGGATAGACGCAAATCTGCTGGATAAGACGATGAAATTCACCAAACTGTGTGCGACGCTGGATGATATCGTGATCCCAGACACAGCTGCGTTTACAGGACTTCCACAGGAGGTTCAAAGCAGCAATAGTTGTAATATCTTCCATAATAGAGAACCGCAGTGACGCGTCCTAAAACCCGGAAGTAAGTTAGCATTTTTACCACGTCCGGTTCCTTCGTCAAAAAGCAATGCAATTTCTCCATAGGGTTTTGGAAAATATCTGGAAGTAAGGTCTGTGGTTGACACAAATTGAAGAGACAGATCACGTTTTGTTCTACGACATTAAATCCATCAGCAGTGACCCCGCTGGTGATTTCTGAAGAGTTGACGTGTCTGAAAAACGATGGTTGTTACCAAGTGGCTGAATAGGACTACAGAAGTTGTCGAGGCCGTTGTACGTCATTACGCCGAACACGTAAACACTCTTCTAAGTTTGTTCGCTCTGTTCTGCTTGAAAGCAAGTACCTGCCTCCTGCAGACTGTTCAAACAAACGCTTCAACTCGTACCATTTAGAATCTGTATGTTTGAATATGGATCTTAAGTTGGCGTGACGTAGAAGCAGCGATCCTGCTGTAGTTAGTTTATAGCATAACGTTAGCATTTTGCTTCTGGCGACTAGATTTACGATTAGAAAATTATAAAAGTAGTGTAGACATGTGGAGATTATCCGGCTGAACAAAACGTGATCCGTCTCTTAAATGTGTCTCAACCACAGACCTTATTTCCAGCTATTTTCCATAATCCTATGGAGAAATTGCATTGTTTTTTTGACGAAGGAACCGGAAGGAGTTTACTTCCGGGTTTTAGGACGCGTCACTGCGGTTCTCTATTAAGTGCAGAAAGAAACAAAACTATTTTGCTTGGACGCGCAAACAACATCAACAGCGTGTCAAAGGCGTGGCGCGTCTGTTTGAATGACGCCATAAAAATAACTTCAAGCCGCGGTGAAACTCACACAATTAGAGCGATGCGAATATTCTAGAACGGACCATTAGTATTGCCTTTTCCTCGATTTACAGACTAAACTATGGTAAAGTGATGTCTGTGTGTTTCTGAATTTACCAGACATGTCTACCCACTTATTCATAAAATCCTCATTTCTGACGATTATTTACCAAAATGCTCATTGTTTAATTATTTTGTGAAAGCATCAATGTGTTTGAGGTGTTATTTAACTCGAGGGTCTATAGCAGTGATTCTCAAATAGGGGTACGCGGACCCCTGGGGGTACTTTGGGGTACTGCAGGGGGTACGTGAGATTTAAAAAATTAAATTAAAAAAAAGGTTAATTTAAAAAATACCATGCATGATTACAAAAATAATCTTAGTACAATAAGTTAAATAGAAAAACACCATTTTATATAAAATATTCCTAGAACCACCAAGGGGGTCCTCATATAAACATGTCAAATGTGTGTATTGTATTTTATAGTTTTTCACAATATATAATTTTGTTCATTGGTTTGTTAAACATATTACTTCAATTGAAAAACTCCTTGGAAAGATCTGTTTTATAAAAATGTCGTTATGTTATTTTTTTTCATGCATGAAGATGAAAATATCCTTCGTTTGTTGTAATGCATGCACGAAGGAGTTAATAAATCACACACTGAGGGAACATCACTATATTGTAATTATTTATATAGGCTTTTTCGATCAAAAATGTTCGGGGTCGGTCAGGGGGTACTTGGCTGAGAAAATGTTTCAAAGGGGGTACATTACTGAAAAAGGTTTGAGAAGCACTGTCCTATAGCACTGCAGGAAGCCTTGTGCTATAGAAGTCTGTGCTGAATGTATTTCAGGTAAAGCCAGAAATCAGCAATATTTTGAGAAATAATTAACCTGTTAAGCCCGGAGCGGGGGCTGCAGGCTCTTTTTTCACAAAACTGTGTCTCAGGGCTTCTTAACATTTAACAACCTATTAATGTGTCGTACCCACTTAACGGGAAGAAACTCAGCTAACTGACGATACGAACCATTTTTTAACCGAAACAAAACACAAGTCTCACAAGAAGCGTCTAAATGAGCCCTGAGCCAAAAAACACACTTAGCACAGAACTCACGGTAGAAATACTTTATTACTTATCGGATCTGCACAAACAAGATATCAATTAGCAAGCTGAGATTCCACAGATTCTACAGGTATTAGTATCATCACTGAGCGATCATCACTGAGCGATCAGAACTCGCGGCAGGGGAAGCAAAACCAGACATCACACGACGTAGCTTTACGGAGCAAAAACGGGACATTTTCTTACCTTTGCTGTTTTCTGATCAAAAGTTGTGTTCAATGGCATTAAAACGCATAAAACGCTGCTGAAGGTTAATCCAATGTGTCTGAAATGATTACTGATAATCCATCTTCATATTTATGTCAATAATGGAGATTTCATATATAGCTGCTATTAGAGCTACGAGAGCTACAACCCAGCTTCCGGTTTTGGACATTCTGGCTACGCATCACTCATTCACCAATGGGTAAAGTTTAGATGGATTTTAGGAACTTCCCCTCGATTCTATTGGCTCTAACGGTTCAAAAGAGGTGTCAATCATCAAAATCGACCAATGGGTTCCAGAGATAGGTCAAATCCACCCAAATGACCCCAGAAGTGGTTTCTTTTTGCTAAACCTCTCTTAAAAAGGTCAAATGTCACTTGTTTTGCATCAATCTTGATACAGGGTACTTATTATATGTTATAGTTTGGATTCCTAAAGCTTTTAGTCTACTATCCCATCATTCAAGGGTAGTTTTCACTATAAGTAATGGTTTATCTTTTGGACGGAAACTATAATTTACATATTTTTACTATGTTCAATCTGAATTTACTTAAATAAAAAACATCTATATTGATTCTGACTCTTCTACATCCAACTCACAGGTTTATCATTACTTTGAGAAAAAAGATTATTAATTCAACCCTTTTAGAAGTGAAGATATAGTCATTTGTTCTGGGCATGTCGTGCCTGAAAAACAGGCTCAGGGCTTAACAGGTTAAATACGTTTTTCTTAATGTAATGCCATCTTTTGAATTCAACAATGCTTAATCTCTAATCAACACATCCTTATTGAAGTCGTGCAGACTTTAGACTCTATAATCTCCTCTGTTAAGTACTCTTTATTCAAAGTAAGATGTTTTTATTTGAATGATGTGTGTTTTTTCTTCCCCTCAGAACTGTCAGATCGGTCTGAACTTCGCCAGTGAAGAAGAGGCCAAAAGATTCAGAGCGGCCATCAACGACCTGCTGAACCGACGGCAGCGCAAAACCGGTACGTTATACTGACGTCCTCTTCCTCTTCCTCTGTGTGACCTTTCACCTCTCACTCCTGGGCTTCAGAACTCTCTCCTCCTCTTCTGCTAACAAAACTTCAGCCTCCGTCCCAAACCCGTCCGCCTCATTCAAGTCCAGTACTTTCTACTTAAGTAACACTTCATATCCAGGACTTTTACTTGTAACAGAGTATTTATACTTTTACTTAAAGTGGACCTATCATGCTATATGTTAATAATATAGTATAGCACCATACCTATATAAGGCATATTTATACTTTTTTTTTTTCAAAATACCAAACAGATCATGCATTTTAGCCATGCCTCATTTCGCTCAATTTGACATTTTTTAGATCTGTTTTAGCAAGGGCAGATTCAGTGAGAACAGCACCACCTACAGGCCTGGCATATGTACTACAGCGTCTCCAGCGCTTTCGAACGGCAATGTCCGTGGCTGTCTCCTCCTGATTGGTGGAGTTGGCCCAATAGCCGTAGCGCCACCGTCCTGACGTCAGGACAGTGTTCAAATCTGGATCAGTTTTTATCAGATCCGTTGCAGCCCCCTTTTTTAGAGATTTGGGTATGGAGGAAAATAGAGAGGGTTGTGTTTTCTGACACTTGGTGAGTTCCCTGGAACACCGGGGACACATATTCATGTATAAAAGACGTACAAAAGTGCATTTTGCATGATAGGTCCCCTTTAAATACAAGATCTGTGTACTTCATCCACCAAGAGGTTTCTCAACAGGAGTGAATCTGTGCCGACAACAGTAAACATGGAGGGTTTATTGATTGCTGCCACTGTATTATATTTGAGTGCATTTTTTAAATAGGTGTATAGAGGAAGAAGGAGATTCAATTATAATCCCAAGTGCTGTCGGACTCTTGGTCTGAAGAAATGTTTTGGTCTTGAGACTGTTCTTAAATTAAGAAAAAATGATTTACTGAGTGCATTAATCTTTGGTCTCTTATTCGAATATATTCCGTTTATCATACACACCAATATATTGTTGAGTTCCTCTTCGATTAGAGAGTTATACTGAGGTTGTAGTGAATGAATATCACAAAAAAATACTTTTATCAGAAGCTGAGGTATCTTAGTTTGTGAATTAAGGACCCTGGTTGTAAACAAATCTTAGTTTCTTATCGGTTCATGCAAAGATATGCAGCTTCTGGTTGTTGTTGGCGCAGTGTTTGTTGGGGGGTATTAAGCTATGTGCATTGCGTTCATATTAACACCAAAATATTGCAAGTTGATTGAGACGTATCTGAAGATGAGGACGTGTTGAGTTTGGGACAGTTTCCTCCTCCTCTCTGCTGCTGTAACCTGGTTGTGTTTGTCTCTCTGTGGTAAAGCTGTCAGTCTCTGCTCTGTTCTCTGCAGCGAGGCTCCTCTCAGCATGTCGGCCTTTTTGAAGTGCAGCGTTCAAACTGTGATGATGACTGAGGGTCAAACGGACCTGGAGCTTTTTTGAGACACAACTGAGCTTTCAAAGCTTTTGCTTCCCTTCCGCTCAAGACTTCCTGAACTCTTTTTCTGACTGTTTACATCAAATAGAGTGGTGCAGGGATGATGTATATTTATATATTTATTTTTCGACTAAGCAATAGCATCTACCAGGTTCACTCTACAAAAAGCCAATACGATTTTTCCATTGGATTTTAAATTACAGAAAATAAACTGTGTCAAACAAACGTTTATGATGCTTACACGTTTAGTTCAGCAGGATAATCTCCACATATCAACACCACGTTATGCTTTTTGAAGTAAAAATCTAACGTTAGGCTATAAAGGAACTACAGCACGGTCACATGACTTCACGTCACCACCGCTAAGCTAAAGGTGGCTAATGTTGGGCTATAAAGGAACTACAGCATGGTCACATGACTTCACGTCACCACCGCTAAGCTAAAGGTGGCTAATGTTGGGCTATAAAGGAACTACAGCGCGGTCACATGACTTCACGTCACCACCGCTAAGCTAAAGGTGGCTAATGTTGGGCTATAAAGGAACTACAGCACGGTCACAGGACTTCACGTCAACCACCGCTAAGCTAAAGGAGGCTAAATGTTGGGCTATAAAGGAACTACAGCACGGTCACATGACTTCACGTCACCACCGCTAAGCTAAAGGTGTGCTAATGTTGGGCTATACAAGGAACTACAGCGCGGTCACATGACTTCACGTCACCACCGCTAAGCTAAGGTGGCTAATGTTGGGCTATAAAGGAACTACAGCACGGTCACATGACTTCACGTCACCACCGCTAAGCTAAAGGAGGCTAATGTTGGGCTATAAAGGAACTACATGCACGGTCACATGACTTCACGTCACCACCGCTAAGCAAAAAGGTGGCTAATGTTGGGCTATAAAGGAACTACAAGCACGGTCACATGACTTCACTTCACCACCGCTAAGCTAAAGGTGGCTAATGTTGGGCTATAAAGGAACTACAGCACGGTCACATGACTTCACGTCTCCACCGCTAAGCTAAGGTGGCTAATGTTGGGCTATAAAGGAACTACAGCATGGTCACATGACTTCACGTCTCCACTGCTAAGCTAAAGGTGGCTAATGTTGGGCTATAAAGGAACTACAGCACGGTCACATGACGTCACGACACCGCCGCTAAGCTAAAAGCGGCTAATGTATGAACATGATGACGTTCAGTCGTCTCATTTAGACACTTGTTAGGAACCGCCGTTTTTAAATCCACCAAAAGGGTATTTACTGATTTATTTTATGTCGTAGAACAATAATCTCTTCATCTTGTGTTAACCACAGACCTTATTCCAGGACCCAAAACATATTCAAACATATCATTGACTTCGAGATGATGGAACAGGAAGTGCTAAAATGCTGACTAATGTCCTGGTTTTAGGACTCATTCCTGCACCCCTCTCTACATAAGGCAGCATGTTTTCCTCTGAAAGCTTCAACACTTGTGGGCTTTGAATCTTTAAAACTCGTCTTGCTTGAACTGCCACAAAACTAAACCTGCGCACACTTTCTGAAACCCTCTTCTCTCACCTTTTAAAAAAAACTCTAAATATCTTCCATTTTACGTGTTGATATTCTGAAACTATAATCGTGTTAATTTCTCTTTTTGCAGAGAAGAGAGGTGACCCTAAAAATGGTACGTTGAACTCTAAATGTCGATGATTCAGATTCTCCTCCAGCTGCTGTGGCCTCTGGTCTGCTCCGTCATCTTGACCTGGATTAACAAAAAAAACATCTGCTGATTTTTAAATGACAATCTCCAGATGTACCGTCTGTTTGGTGTGGTGACGAAAAAAAGAACCTACTGGTCAAAAACTTGGCTGTTTTTTAAATGGATAAAAACGGTATAATTTAGACACCAAATGCAATATTCAAATGCAAGAAGACTAACATTTTAAATAAGAAGCCCACGTCAAATAAGTACAGATGCAATATTAAAAAAAATGTGCTTGTTTTACTCTCGGCGTGCGCCCTCATACCAAAATGCAGATTTTCCCCGTAAAATGTTAAAGTGATGCCAGAAAACGATATTTCTGTTCGTCAAAAACTGTATTATTACTCCAAAAATATGAACATGGTGTCAAATAGAGCGTCTGACGGCAGAGACAGTTTTGTTTTTACGGAGCTCCGAATTGATATATCTTATATACAAGATCAGCGCCATAGTACTCATACTATATCTTTTAGAAACACCCCTGATGACCATATAACAAGTGGTGACGCAGCAGCCAGTATTAACATTATGAAATTGTGGAATTCTGTATCGCACAGATTGTTTTTATTTAACAGTGTTGTAAACGTTCAAGGTTTTATCAGCTTTCTCATTTCAACAATAAAACAGTTTTGCTTTGTCACAAGGAAGTACCAAATCTGATGAATCCTATTCATACTACAACTTCTCACTTAACCTACAGTATGCGACAAACATTAGTGTACTGTATTCTGAGTGAGTATTTCTAATACAAATGAGTTTGTAGTATACCATGAGTAGGCCTGAGTATCTCTGCAGCTCCACAATACTTTATTAAAAATGGGTTTTTAACATATTTAGCCTTTTAACAAATAGGATTTTTGTTTTGCATTACTTTCAATTACATTTTGATTAATTGTGCAGCCCTTATTCGTATAGATTCTTCTTCTCAAACACCTGACTGCATCCTATATCCTCTTAAACGTTTGTCTATATATCCAGTAGCAGACCGTGGTTTTACAAAGCAGCTCGTAGAAAGTAGAGGCAAGAATCTGATTATAAACGGAGCAGACACTTTACCCGAAGATATGTTTTTGTGCGCGACTGTGTGACAGCGCCGTGGTGTTTCCTGACTCGCTGTTTTGCAGACTTCATGACTCACACTCACACATATAGGAGGGAGTCAGCCGCAGGTTAATCTGTCAGCAGGAAGCCCATCTGTGCCATATGTGGACCACATGGCCTCCGTTGTTGTTCCCTTTAAACCCTGTCGTGCTGCACATTAAGGCTAATCTCTAATCTCCATAGTTACTGCTGCTTCACATTTGTTCTGGTCGCTTCATCTTTCTTAAATAAATGTTTTAATATTCATAAAAAAGTGTTTATGAATCAGCATTACATTTGACTAACACCCATGTAGATGTGCCAGTATTAGCTCAACGGTGCATGTATTACTTTGTTTGCAAAAACAGAATTAAAGAAATGGATAGATGTAAGGTCTCCAACATGTGTCGAATGGCTGGATTGTGGATATCTCAAAAGACCTGAAGAATTCACACACTTACTATTTTATCACAATATTTCAACTAAAACTGCCTGCAGCCTGATATTCTTTTAAACCATTGACCTTATACTTTACGTTATATATATACTTTGATTGATAGTATGATGTAGATGCAATATTTTATAAAGCTCAGCCATTTCAAAAGTGTTCCTTTCCACACCAAACAAGGCTGATATTTTAAGATCTATCCAATTTGTAGGCGGTTTATACAAAGCTCACACCATTTGTTTTTGACACCTCCTTGTGGACGTAAGGCCAGAACATTTTTTTGCAGGTTTAATGTGGATGTGGTCTAAAGTTAAGTTAGCGGGACTACAATTTGTATTTGTCAAAACCTGGGGAAGAGAATAAGCTCCATTTACATGACATGTCATCAGCAGTTGCTTTCATCCAATATGCTTACTCTAAGTGCATTAAACATAGAGATACAAGCTCAGAACGGCAAGAAAAATACAGATACAGTAGCTTATAATAAATCAAACCATTTTTAGGGCTGGTGCATTAGTTTCAAATAGACTAAAACGTATCTTCTGTACAAGATAAACGGCTTGGAAGATGTCTAAACTTCCTGCTGTGCTGAAATCAATGGGTCGCCTACCATTTTTAAACCAGGATGGCAAGCAGGTGTGTCTTTGTTGACGGTTACCTGGGTTCATCATAACCTTTAGGGAGCAGCAAGCCGATTGGCCGATGCAGAGCAAAGTGCTGAAGTGTATAGTTGAACCGTTTCCTGGATGTAGGAAGGACCGAATCCCTTCACAGCACTATAGCCAAGCACCAGTGTGTTGAATAGAGTGGCGAAGTCCCTCCCCTTCCGGTTGAGCCCCATGGGACCTTATTTCGGAAAAATTATGTATTGAAGTCAATGGAGAGAGAAAGATTATCTTTCGATCCCGTTTGAATTGTGCCACGAATTACACATATGATGTTTGTCAATTTAAAAGATAATTTTGCAAGTAAAAAAAAAAAAAATGTGTCGTAAAACTGTGAAGTAACACATTTGTTTGTGTGAAACGCTCAATGAACTACATCTCTGGTCAACAACACACGTCACCAAGATGGCCGTCACTACTGTCTTGTCAACAAATGATTGACTACCCTCACTATCACTACAATGAAACACGTCCTGAAGAATGTCATGCAAAGCTGCCTGCCTGCCTTCCTTTGATTCTCTCTGAACTGCCTGGTCGTTTTAATGTTTAATGTCAACCATTTGTGCAGATAGCATGAAGTAGAGAAGATCGCCGAGGCTAACGTTAGCGTTAGCATTTCTCCCCCGGAATTAAATGGTGTATTATAGAATGATCACACCGGTGACAGTACTATTCAAAGGGTTCACGAAATATGACTACTACTCTACTGTTTAACATTTTGGGTTACTTAATGTTACTTCATGTTAAGGCTAATAAAAATGACAAGGCTGTAATGCTAACTATCGTGCTAGCTACTAGCTAGGTAGCTAACTTGATCAAGCCACTCCTGGTCCTTTCATCAGACGGGAAGCAAAAGAACGAGCAAGACCCATTGCTGGTATGATAACAACGTGGTACTAAGCACACAGGCATCTTGTTAAAGTTATTTTATCTTAGCCAGCGCCATATAGATAGATTATATCTATATGGCGCTGATCTTAGCTATCTCTTAGTGGAGGAAAACAATTGTGACATCACTTATGCGACTCTGGGATTTGTAGTCTTTCTAGTTACGTATTTTTCATAGTCTTATATTTCAACAGTTTTACGACAAACTGTGACTTTGACATGGAAATGATTTTTTAAGATTGACAAACATCATATGTGTAATTCATGGCACAATTCAAACGGGATCGAAAGATAAGTTTTCTCTCCCCATTGACTTCAATGCATTATTTTTCCGAAATAAGGTCCCATACCCCGGAAGTAAGTGGGAGGGACTTCGCCACTCTATTGATAGATAGATAGATAGATCGTACTTTATTGATCCCAAATTGGGAAATTGTTTTTGTTACAGCAGCATAAAAGGCATTTTACAACAAAACAAAACTACAAAATATACAAGAATAGAAATAAAATAAAATAAAATATAAAATATACATGTCGAAATAGAAAATATACATGCAGATATTATATATATATATATATATACAAATATATATATATATATTCAAAATATATGGAATATGGAGTATTAAATATGAAACAGATTATGTGTGAGTAAAATGTACAACGTGGTTTTATTTCAAGAGAAACTATGGAGCAGAGAGTTCTCTTCCAGCCAGAGGTGATTTGTTGTACAGTGTTATTGCAGTGGGCAGGAATGTTTTCCTGTACCAAACGCTGGTAAAATATGCAAGTTGACAATAAATGTGTATCAGTCCCTTCAGTAGCCAGTTGCACGGTGGACAACATCAGTGAATTTTGTACGAAGAGTGTCTTTGCTTTTGGGGAGGCAGCTACAACGTGAAGCCTATCTTAGTGTGTTTGTTCATGAGGTCTAGGCAAACACAGTTGTGAGTTTTGGTCGCAGTGCATCAGAGTTTTAATTATTCTCCTCTGAACAGACTGTTATCTTTCATTAAGCCCTCTGACTGTGGGCAAACAGTGAGGCGACAGAGAGCAGGATTAACATACACCGAAACGAATCAGTCGTCTCTTTCATGAGCTCCAAAATGTTCTCCCTGCGATCGGGCTTTCTCCACATTCACTCTGACATTTCAGTTGTGAAGCATGAGACCAACAGAGGGGCGATGCTGCTGTGGATTTTCTCTGAATGTGGGTCTCAGTTTCTCTATTGTTCTTGTCCTCATTGTGAGAACAGGAATGACAAGAACTGGTCTAGTGAAGCAGCTTCAGGGTTACATTGTTTGGGAATGTTGAGGCCTCGGAGTCTCTTGTTACCTGATGTGAACTCTTAAATCCAGCCTCAGCTTCTCCACTTGATCTTTATTGATGAGGGCTTGAATATATACTCTTTTCTGTATCCAGTCAATTAGGAAAGGTAGTTGTAAGTTAATGCTGTCAGGTTTGTTTTGCAAAAGATCTAAGAGTTTTATGTTGAGTTTCGCTGCTTTCCTTATGGAGTCTATCAAGTTACACTCCAGTCTCTCAAAGAGTTTGATCGCACGTGTTCTTGGCAGGAACTCAAGTTTTTCTTGGCGAAACAAGAAACAGTGTTTAGTGAAATCTGCAGAATGATGCCGACGTTTCGGACATTACTTTGGGAAGCATCAACATGTTTTTCCTGAATACAATTTAAACGTTGAACAAAGTTCGCCTTCACTTGTTTTCTTCTTGACCTTCTACTTTGTTTGGGAATGTTGAGGCCGCCGAATCTCTCGTTACCTGATGTGAACTCTTAAATCCAGCCTCAGCGTCTTCACTTGATGTTCATTGACAATGGCTTGAATATATACTCTGAGCTGTTTCCAGCCAAGTAGGAAGGGAAGTTGTAAGTTGATGCTGTCAGGTTTGTTTTGGAGAAGAAACCAGAGTTGTATTGGTGAGTTTAGCAGCTTTCCTCATGGAGTCTGGATTCAAAGAGTTTGATCGGCGCATGTTTTTTTGTCCGCAACCCTAGTTTGTCAATGAACAAAGTTGTTTTGTTCTTGTCCTCATTGTGAGAACAGGAATGACAAGAACTGGTCTAGTGTAGCAGCTGCTTGTGTTGGTACTTCAGGGATAATCTTCTTTGTTTGGGAATATTGAGGCCTCCGAGTCTCTCGTTACCTGATGTGACCTCTTAAATCTTCTTCACAGATGCTCTTTATTGACGAGGACTTGAATATAAACTCTTTACTGTATCAAGCAGAGTAGGAAGAGTGGGTTTAAGGTTTGTTTTGGAGAAGAACCAAGGTTTGTTTTGGCCGGTTTGCCAGTTTTCCTTATGGAGTCTGTCAAAAGCAGTGCTCATGTGTTTGGCAGCGAGTTAAGTTTTCTAGGCAAACAAGAAACTGCATTTAGTGGAAGTGTGTGTATATATATATATATATATATTCTTCAAGTTTGTATCTTCCTGGTCGAATGCACTTATTGTAAGTCGCTTTGGATAAAAGTGTCAGCTAAATGTAAAGTAATGTAATATGTTTTGCTAAATGATACCTAGATGTCAGTACTGATACAAATGGAAGATGTTGGATACCTTACTTTGAGAAGTATAGACTCTTTTTGCTTCAATAGAAACTTTTTTCATGAAACAAATGTTGCTTTTCCTTGTATAGTTTGCCTCTGAATCTCTCGCTCCCTGATGTGAACTCTTAAATCCATCGCAGCTTCTTCACAGATGCTCTTCATTGACGATGGTTTGAATATATACTCTTCGCCGTGTCGAGCCAAGTAGGAAGGAAAGTTGTAAATCGATTCTGTCGTGTTTCTCTTGGAAAAGAAAGCAGAGTTTCGCTGCTTTCCTTATGGAGTCTATCAAGTTACACTCCAGTCTCTCAAAGAGTTTGATCGCACGTGTTCTTGGCAGGAACTCAAGTTTTTCTTGGCAAAACAAGAAACAGTGTTTAGAGAAATCTGCAGAATGATACCGACGTTTCCAACATTACTTTGAGAAGCATCAACATGTTTATCCTGAATACAATTCAAACAAAGTTCACCTTCACTTGTTTTCTTCTTGTCCTCCTACTTTGTTTGGAATGTTGAGCCCTCCGAATCTCCCGTTACCTGATGTGAACTCTTACATCTTCTTCACATATGCTCTTTATTGACAAAAGCTTCGATATATACTCTGAGCTGTTTCCAGCCAAGTAGGAAGGGAAGTTGTAAGTTCATGCTGTCAGGTTTGTTTTGGAATAAATCCAAGAATTGAATTGGCGAGTTTAGCAGCTTTCCTCATGGAGGCTGGAGATATTGGAAGAGTTCTGCACGCATCTTTTCTAGGCCGTAACTCGATTTAGTCAATGAACAAAGTTTGCCTTCCTGTTGTTTTGTTCGTGTCCTCATTGTGAGAACAGGAATGACGAGAACTGGTCTAGTGAAGCAGCTTCTTGTGCGTTGGTACTTCAGGGATAATTGTCTTTGTTTGGGAAGGTTGAGGCCTCCGAGTCTCTCGTTACCTGATGTGACCTCTTACATCTTCTTCATATATGCTCTTTATTGGTGATGGCTTCAATATATACTCTGAGTTGTTTCCAGCCAAGTAGGAAGTTAATGCTGTCAGGTTTGTTTTGGAGAAGAAACCAGAGTTTTATTGGCGAGTTTAGCTTTCCTCATGGAGTCTTTGCAGGAGCTCATCTGGTACTTGAGTAAAAGTAGAAGTACTCAGGTCTTGTACTTGAGTAAAAGTAGAAGTACTCAGACCTTGTACTTGAGTAAAAGTAGAAGTACTCAGGTCTTGTACTTGAGTAAAAGTAGAAGTACTCAGGTCTTGTACTTGAGTAAAAGTAGAAATACTCAGGTCTTGTACTTGAGTAAAAGTAGAAGTACTCTGATCTTGTACTTGAGTAAAAGTAGAAGTACTCAGATCTTGTACTTGAGTAAAAGTAGAAGTACTCAGGTCTTGTACTTGAGTAAAAGTAGAAATACTCAGGTCTTGTACTTGAGTAAAAGTAGAAGTACTCTGATCTTGTACTTGAGTAAAAGTAGAAGTACTCAGATCTTGTACTTGAGTAAAAGTAGAAGTACTCAGACCTTGTACTTTAGTAAAAGTAGAAGTACTCTGATCTTGTACTTGAGTAAAAGTAGAAGTACTCAGACCTTGTACTTGAGTAAAAGTAGAAGTACTCAGACCTTGTACTTGAGTAAAAGTAGAAGTACTCAGACCTTGTACTTGAGTAAAAGTAGAAGTACTCAGACCTTGTACTTTAGTAAAAGTACCAGAGTGTAGGAATACTCTGTTACAGTAAAAGTCCTGCATTCAAAAGGTTCCTCAAGTAAAAGTAGAAAAGTATTATCATCAAAATATAGTTCAAGTAGCGACAGTAAAAGTAGTCATTGTGCAGATTGGTCCATTTCAGAATATTATATATGATATGTTTTATAATGATTGATCATGAAAGTGTTCTCAAAGCTGGTAAAGGTGCAGCTAGTTTGAATGACTTTGTATACTGCAGGGTAGCTTGTGAATTTACTCCAGGTGGAACTAAAGTCTGATTTAACACTTGATTATATTTCACATCATTCATCCACATCTGTGAAGTAACTAAAGGTATTAAATACATGTAGTGGGGTAGAAGTACACCATGTACCTCTGAATTGAAGTGGAGTAGAAGTACACAGTAGCATAACATGGAAATACTAAAGTACAAGTATCTCTAAATTGTACTTGAGTAAATGCACTTAGTTACTTACCATCTCTGTTGAGAAGTATAAATACGTTTACCTTCAATACCATCATTTTATCAAAGAGGCCAAATATCTTTAGTCTTCTCATCTTTCTCAGTACTCTATACCCAAACTCCTCCCATGATCAGCACCTCACCTCCTGGTTCTTGGGGTTTGAGGGTTTGAGGCGAGACAGTTTTCCTGGTCGTAGACTTCCAGCATTCATGGGGAGTCGGGGGATTTAGACTGTGATTAGCTGTGGATTAGTGATTTCTGTCAGATGCTGCCGAGGTTTGTGTTGAGATTAGGAGGAATTCCAGGACTCGAGGAATTCTATCAAACCGACGGGAGAGGAAAGACTGACACTTGACCTTTTGGATATTAGAGGAGATGGATAATGAAGGCTCAGTGTGAGGGTTAACGACGGACATATTGATCCCTCAGGTAGCAGGGGTTACTGAAGACATATTGTGACAACACAAGAGTCAGTTAGGTTACAATACTGCAGTAAAAACCTGCCAGCAAACCCAATAACTGTGTTTCTATAACCGCCTTTTGAATATTTCTTCACCCCTCCCCGCACAAAAACATTTTTGGTAGCAAAATAACAAGCTTAAGTACAAAACATTAATAATTACTTTACAAACATATTTAAAGGTGGGGTAGGTAATTTGAGAAACCAGCTCGAGATCGCTAGAATTTGAATTTGCATTCCATGGAATATAACAAAAAGTGTATCTCGAGCCGGTTTCTCAAAATTACCTACCCCACCTTTAACTTGACTTTTCTATTCTTTCTACATGTTTTCAGCCACGTTTTAACCATACATCTTTTTTAATGATTTTACTTCTGTCGTTTAACATCAATACTTGCTTCTTGATCACACTCAATAAAGGAGGGGGGTTACCTTGGTTGCTGATTGGCTAATGGTTACACAAGACAAAACATCGTTATGACATCATAAAGTGGCCAAAATCTGATCAGCTCATTTTCAGACAGGTTTTTATAAAAATGGATCAGGACAAAAAGAGAGAGAATCTTTGTTCCTGAAACTTTCAGAGTCTCTTTACACAGAGGGGACACATGTTGATGAAGAAGAGACATGAAGAAGAGGGGACACATGTTGATGTAGAAGAGACATGAAGAGAGGGGACACATGTTGATGAAGAAGAGACACGAAGAAGAGGGGACACATGTTGATGTAGAAGAGACATGAAGAAGAGGGGGACACATGTTGATGTTAGAAGAGACATGAAGAAGAGGGGACACATGTTGATGTAGAAGAGACATGAAGAAGAGGGGACACATGTTGATGTAGAAGAGACATGAAGAAGAGGGGACACATGTTGATGTAGAAGAGACATGAAGAAGAGGGGACACATGTTGATGTAGAAGAGACATGAAGAAGAGGGGACACATGTTGATGTAGAAGAGACATGAAGAAGAGGGGACACATGTTGATGTAGAAGAGACATGAAGAAGAGGGGACACATGTTGATGTAGAAGAGACATGAAGAAGAGGGGACACATGTTGATGTAGAAGAGACATGAAGAAGAGGGGACACATGTTGATGTAGAAGAGACATGAAGAAGAGGGGACACATGTTGATGAAGAAGAGACATGAAGAAGAGGGGACACATGTTGATGAAGAAGAGACATGAAGAAGAGGGGACACATGTTGATGTAGAAGAGACATGAAGAAGAGGGGACACATGGTGATGTAGAAGAGACATGAATAAGAGGGGACACATGGTGATGTAGAAGAGACATGAAGAAGAGGGGACACATGTTGATGTAGAAGAGACATGAAGAAGAGGGGACACATGTTGATGTAGAAGAGACATGAAGAAGAGGGGACACATGGTGATGTAGAAGAGACATGAAGAAGAGGGGACACATGTTGATGTAGAAGAGACATGAAGAAGAGGGGACACATGTTGATGTAAGAAGAGACATGAAGAAGAGGGGACACATGTTGATGTAGAAGAGACATGAAGAAGAGGGGACACATGTTGATGTAGAAGAGACATGAAGAAGAGGGGACACATGGTGATGTAGAAGAGACATGAAGAAGAGGGGACACATGTTGATGTAGAAGAGACATGAAGAAGAGTGGACACATGTTGATGTAGAAGAGACGTGAAGAAGAGGGGACACATGTTGATGTAGAAGAGACGTGAAGAAGAGGGGACACATGTTGATGTAGAAGAGACGTGAGGAAGAGGGGAAACATGTTGATGTAGAAGAGACGTGAAGAAGAGGGGACACATGTTGATGTAGAAGAGACGTGAAGAAGAAGGGACACATGTTGATGTAGAAGAGACGTGAAGAAGAGGGGACACATGTTGATGTAGAAGAGACGTGAAGAAGAGGGGACACATGTTGATGTAGAAGAGACGTGAAGAAGAGGGGACACATGTTGATGTAGAAGAGACGTGAAGAAGAGGGGAAACATGTTGATGTAGAAGAGACGTGAAGAAGAGGGGACACATGTTGATGTAGAAGAGACGTGAAGAAGAGGGGACACATGTTGATGTAGAAGAGACGTGAAGAAGAGGGGACAC
The DNA here is from genome assembly GCF_902827165.1 of Trematomus bernacchii. Classification (NCBI taxonomy): domain Eukaryota; kingdom Metazoa; phylum Chordata; class Actinopteri; order Perciformes; family Nototheniidae; genus Trematomus; species Trematomus bernacchii. The sequence continues at coordinate 415,461 of NW_022987575.1, read as the reverse complement.
ATGTTGATGTAGAAGAGACATGAAGAAGAGGGGACACATGTTGATGTAGAAGAGACTGAGAAGAGGGGACACATGTTGATGTAGAAGAGACATGAAGAAGAGGGGACACATGTTGATGTAGAAGAGACATGAAGAAGAGGGACACATGTTGATGTAGACGAGACATGAAGAAGAGGGGACACATGTTGATTGTAGAAGAGACATGAAGAAAGAGGGGGACACATGTTGATGTAGAAGAGACATGAAGAAGATGGGACACATGTTGATGTAGAAGAGACACTGAAGAAGAGGGGACACATGTTGATGTAGAAGAGACATGAAGAAGAGGGGGACACATGTTGATGTAGAAAGAGACATTGAAGAAGAGGGGACAACATGTTGATGTAGAGAGACATGAAGAAGAGGGGACACATGTGATGTAGAAGAGACATGAAGAAGAGGGGGACACATGTTGATGTAGAGGAGACATGAAGAAGAGGGGACACATGTTGATGTAGAAGAGACATGAAGAAGAGGGGACACATGCTGATGTAGAAGAGACGTGAAGAGAGGGGACACATGTTGATGTAGAAGAGACATGAAGAAGAGGGGACACATGTTGATGTAGAAGAGACATGAAGAAGAGGGGACACATGTTGATGTAGAAGAGACATGAAGAAGAGGGGACACATGCTGATGTAGAAGAGACGTGAAGAAGAGGGGACACATGTTGATGTAGAAGAGACATGAAGAAGAGGGGACACATGTTGATGTAGAAGAGACATGAAGAAGAGGGGACACATGGTGATGTAGAAGAGACATGAAGAAGAGGGGACACATGTTGATGTAGAAGAGACATGAAGAAGAGGGGACACATGCTGATGTAGAAGAGACATGAAGAAGAGGGGACACATGTTGATGTAGAAAAAGTGGATTTTGCGTAATAGGTGACCTTTAATATTCGCTGTGTAGAAGTGTTGTTTTTAAATGGACGCCAGCTCATGTACGTCTCTCTGTTTTCAGGTCCAGCGCTGCACATTGCCACTGTGGACATCAAGAACCCGGAGATCAACAACAGCCGCTTCCACAACTCTCACAGCCAGCAGCAGCCGTACCACCTGAACAACATGCTCCACCGGAAGGACAAGAAGGCCAAAGCCAGCAAGAAGAAGAAGCTGACCAAGGCGGACATCGGCACGCCGAGCAACTTCCAGTGAGTCTCCTGTCTCCAAAAGTCTGTCCAAAACCCAGAGATATAATCGAATACAAAGGAAAGCAGAAAGTCCTCACGTTGGAGAAGCTAAACCAGGCATTTGTTGGAGTTTTTAATTGAATAATCACTCAAGAAATCATTGATTATTTGTTTCACCTCCAATCATTTTCTATGTTTACTTACAATAGTGTTTTTAGTCCCCAGTATGGCTCAAACTCTAAAACCCAGATATTATCGAACAAAGGAAAGCAGAAAGTCCTCACGTTGGAGAAACTAAACCAGGCAATTGTTGGAGTTATTCATTTAAATATTACTTAAGCAACTCATTGATTATTCATATAACTTTCAAGTCATTTTTTATGTGGGGGAACTCTTTCTGCAGCTCAAGGTTTTAACTAGTTCAGAGTGTAATCATCAACATTCTTCATCAGTGAGACTAAAGCAATATGGACCCTGAATCTAACTAGAGCTCTCGTCCATAGGAAAGAATGTGCGCCAGAGAACCTTCGTCCCTGAACAGTAAACTACCTCATGGCGGCTTGTGCTCTGTCATAGACTGGCAACAACAATGCGCCCAAGCTGCTCGTCCTTAAGAGAGATAGCAGCAATACCCCAAGGCCGTAGAACTATGTCATGAGAAAGGAGACAGTGAGAGAAGAACATGATGAACTGTGTCGAAGGTTGAATACCTAAGCAAATTATTCCCTAACACTTACAATACCTTTTTAGTCCTCGTGTGGCTCAAACTCCAAACGCAACAGGTTAAGCTCTAGTGACACTAATGGCTAGTTCAACGTGATAAATAAGTGTTTTAAAACGGAAAAGCCATGGGATGATTTGGGAAATGTTTGTTAGCAAGTCTAACCCCGATGTTTTAAGCTTTGACTTTTGCCATTTTAAACAAGCTCCAAAAAAGTTATTTTAATTTGGTTTTCTGTTTGTTTTTTTGCTATAATTATTTATACATTACTAAAAAATATACAAATAGCCAATAAAATATGGCAATAGTAATCCTATATTATTCATTATGCATCAACCTTTATTCGTAGTAGTTTTTTGGGAGTATTGTGTATTATGTTTGTTTTCATTTCAACCGAAAGGAAAATCCTTGCAGTCAAATGTTTTGCTTAATTTCTCATTAGAGAAAATATTACCTTACAATATAAGCAAATATTTTGGCAGCATGTCTCAAGCCTTGGGAAATCCACAAATATTTCTCACTGAAGCTACAAAACCCCCGTGTGTGTGTGTGTGTGTGTGTGTGTGTGTGTGTGTGTGTGTGTGTGTGTGTGTGTGTGTGTGTGTGTGTGTGTGTGTGTGTGTGTGTGTGTGTGTGTGTGTGTGTGTGTGTGTGTGTGTGTGTGTGTGTGGTGTGTGTGGGTGTGTGTGTGTGTGTGTGTGTGTGTGTGTGTGTGTGTGTGTGGTGTGTGTGTGTGTGTGTGTGTGTGTGTGTGTGTGTGTGTGTGTGTGTGTGTGTGTGTGTGTGTGTGTGTGTGTGTGTGTGTGTGTGTGTGTGTGTGTGTGTGAGAAACATGTTGCAAACATGTTGCATTGTGGTCTGAGAGCTTCTCAATGACCCTCTGTATATCTGACTGATGTCACTCTTACTGAAGTTTGTGTGTGTGGGCTCCTTATTGAGCATGCTAAACATGCTTCTGTATATTTATGCGTGTGATCTCACCACATATCTGCATATCTGTCCCGTCTTCTGCAGGCACATCGGTCACGTGGGCTGGGATCCAAACACGGGATTTGATGTAAGTCACACACACACACACACACACACACACACACACACACACACACACACGGGAACACAATAGCGACCTGTGTGGCGGCTGCATGATGAAATCACACAATAGGCTCTTTTTGCTTCCTGCTCATATTCAAAAACGTGTCACTGTGTCTCAGAAAGTGGACACAGAGTTCACTGAACACTGAAGGAATGAATGCATGGAGATATTTAAATATAAAAGCACTGAAAGCCCTTTATTCTTCCAAATTCTCCAACAAGTCCTTATTCCATGAATAGCTGTGGTACAGGAATTAGACCGTTGTAATCTTACGAGTATTTATGATGTGATGATGTGCGTCCAGTTGGAAATAAACAGGTTGTTTTCATCAGAGTTCTCATTTAATGATTGATAAATATCTGTAGTTGTAAACGGAGGCTGTCTCATTTTTCAACTGACGACTGCTTTCCATAGCTGCCTCGTTATCGTCTCCGTTTGTCCTTCATGCTCCTGAGAACATGTCAGTCCCAGAATGCATTGCAGCGTGACAGGAGCAAGAGGTGTGAATGTTTTCTTTGGAGGAGATCATGCAGATCTGCAGTTTGATTTGAATGGAGAGTAGCTGAGTGCGGTCAGGTGTAAAGCAGGGTGTAGTTGCACCTGTTGGCCACCAGAGGGCACAGCAGCACTGGGACTGTGAGGAGTCGAGGTGTATTTGTTATCAGTTGAAACAGAGAGGTTTAAAAAGATCCTTACTAAGTGCTGGACTAAACAGGAAACCAGTCGAGATCTTCTTCATTTGACGAACCGTCAGACAAAACTAATCTAAAACCCCCAAAGTTAAGAAGGAATAAAGACTTGTTGAATAACAAAAAGCAAGGGCCACATAATAACTTGCTAGTAACTGGGGCTTGATCCACTCTGTACTTCCTTTCATGCAGTAGTGGCCCTACAAAAAGAAGAAGAACATTGGTCAAATAACTAAAATAAATAATAAAAAACGATTTTACAAAAAAAGAAGATCAGAGAAGATGTTGCTGTGTTCTGTATTAAAATGTCAGGTTGAGATCTTTTAGATAATTTGCAGGATGATACCAGAGGTGAACATAATTCTTCTAATTTTATTTGTTTTAAAATATGTCTCGCCATAAAAAAAACATTTACAGAGGCATGCATCAAATATTAAGAGCATGTGTAAGGTAGTGTGATAGCAGCCAGGAAACCGTAGGTTTTTGTAATTGTTTATATTTATTTAAAGGGGACCTATCATGCAAAATGCACTTTTGTACGTCTTTTCTACATGAATATGTGTCCCCGTTGTTCCAGGGAACTCACCAAGTGTCAGAAAACACAACCCTCTCTATTTTCCTCCATACCCAAATCTCTAAAAAAGGGGCTGCAACGGATCTGATAAAAACTGATCCAGATTTGAACACTGTCCTGACGTCAGGACGGTGGCGCTACGGCTATTGGGCCAACTCCACCAATCAGGAGGAGACAGCCACGGCCATTGCCGTTCGAAAGCGCTGGAGACGCTGTAGTACATATGCCAGGCCTGTAGGTGGTGCTGTTCTCACTGAATCAACCCTTGCAAAAACAGAGTGCAAATTGAGCAAAATGAGGCATGGCTAAAATGCATGATCTGTTTGGTATTTTGAAAAAAAAAAAGTATAAATATTCCTTATGGTCCTACACTATATTATTCAAATATAGCATGATAGGTCCACTTTAATATTATTTTATTTTTAATTGTCAATTCTCTATTAGACTTTTTAAGTATTTGTATTTTAATGTCCGAACACACTTCTGCTTCTGTAACGAAACTCATTTCCCAAATCAGGATCAATAAAGTATACATCAATCCATCTAGTTAAAGTGGAAGCGGTGGTTTAGTGCAAATCAGCAACTGTTCACAGGTTAAAACTCAAAACTAAGAAGGTAAACTAAGTCAACATTACACCAGTGTCTGGACGAATTGTTCCTTTTAAAGTCATAAAGCTCTTTACTCGTGGTCGGCTTTCTTTTTCCCGTCTTTTCATAAAAGCTCACAATTAATTTAGCAAACTTTTATACACAAATACTCGTCAGTGACGAGACCAACTACATGCTTGTATCAGTAGATGTTACCAGTGTGTTTTGTGTTTGTGTGTGTTTTTTTTAATTGGTGTGTGTGTTGCAGCTGAACAACCTGGACCCGGAGCTGAAGAACCTGTTCGACATGTGCGGCATCTCCGAGGCTCAGCTGAAGGACAGAGAGACGTCCAAGGTCATCTACGACTTCATCGAGAAGAAGGGAGGAGTGGAGGCCGTGAAGAACGAGCTGAGGAGGCAGGGTGAGGACACACACACACACACACACACACACACACACACACACACACTTTTGTCTCAGATTCTTGCACAGTCACAGCAATGCAATTTGCATGTGTAAAACTCCTGATAACTTGTGTTATCCAGAATATTTGGGGATTTCCCAAGGCTTGAGACATGCTGCCAAAATATTTGCTTATAAAGTATATTGTAACTCGCTTTGCCTTCAGACACACACAGACAACTCACTCACTCACACACACACACACACACACACACACACACACAGACAACTCACTCACTCACTCACTCACTCACACAGACATACACACACACACTCATACACACTCTCAGAGGAGCCCTTTGATGTGTCAGACTGATCTTGAGTAATAATGAAATGATGATAAAACCCCTTAAATATGTGGTAAAAAAAGTTGAGTTTTACGGCGCATTTCCACTACAGCGCGGTTTAAGCGTGCCGTGCCCGGCCCGTTTTTGGTTGCGTTTCCACTTGGCGTAGTTCCGGCTAGCGGGTGCTTTTTCACAGTTTTTCTGGCTCTCCAAAATCGAGGTTCTTTCCGGGCCAACAACCGGGCTGAATATGCTAAACTAGTGAGAGAATCGCTGTCAACTACAACAAAATTAACACATTTTACCGTGATTTAATTGTAATACACGTTTCAAAATGATGCCGAAGTAACAACTTGCTGATACCAGTTAGTAAAAACCATGAATTAATGCTTTGACAAGTCTGCAGACAGAAGGCAGGCGAAAAACCTTTTAAAATGCGTGTTTTCTGAATGGAGATTGGCTAAGCTAACGCAGTATATGCTCCGACCGTCCACACTCACAACAACGGCCTACAGACATAAATAAACCAGCGACTGTACTCGCCATGACACAGGCAGTCTGTGGTTTGTACTTGTTTAACTTTTGTCTAGTTTCTGAACAGATATGAGGAGCTGTGAGCTCTGAGTGCTAACGGCTAGCGGCTGATGTTGGTTTTGTGGTTCTCATTGAAGATGACGTCACGGCTCCGCCTACACTGCGTTACTATAGTTACTGCCCCAGCTACTAAACTGTAATGGAAACGCAGCATAACGTGAGCCTGGCCTAACAGGGCCTAACAAGGCCTAGCCATACCGTACTAAGCCGAGCGAGGCCCTGCAGTGGAAAAGCGCCATTAGACTCAAGACCGCTGGCTAATTAGCTCTGATGCTAAAAACAAGCCTGATTTTGTTATCATTCAATGGCTCAAGGTTATATGCAATATCAGATTGAATGAAGAGGCAAACTTAAAACCATAAAAATAATATTTAAGATCAGATTTATAATAGTGGGTTGAAGAGGAAAAAACACTTATTATGTTCATGCTGATTTCAGTGAGGAAGCAGAGAGAGGAATGCATGTGGGGGAGAGAAACTCCTTCTGCAGGGAACACAGGGATATTAGCCTTTGCAGACCATTTACATGCACTAAAACCTGTAAAACACACTAAAGGAAAGGTAAAAGCAGAACAGGACCCCTTTTTTAATATCTATGGCAGGGATGGGCAACTTGGATGGTGGTGGGGGCCACATAATTTATGTTCTGGCCACCAGGGGGCCGCAGATTCACTTGGAACACACACACATACACAAATTAGTAGTAGTGGCGGCTGAAGTTGCTAAATTTCATTACAGCAACGGTCTGCAAACATATTCAACATTGTGGTTTACCCCTGAATTCAGTGAAAAGATATTCTTTCTCCCACTTTTCTTGGAAAACACGATGTTCCTCAGATACCTTTCTCTTGCTCATGCTGACATCCACAGAGCGCTGTGCTCATATGTTACCCACTCTATCGAAATCAGTCGGAAGTCGCAACGGCTCATTTCAAAATAAAAGTGGATTTGTGTAAAAAACTAGTTTCTCGCGGTTCGAGTGTTTTGTTTGATTTTAAATAAACAAAGACTTGGCGTTCAGAATATGAAACTTTTATTGCCAACATCACACGATAAATACAACTTTGAAGCTTGTAACGGCATAATTACAAGCGGAGAACGGAGTAACTTGACGTCACAGCAGGAATAACAACAGCCGGTGTTTCTCGTGAGTGTTTCTCCGGGAAGCAAACACAATACACACAAACGTGTCACAGATTCTTTTGCGGTATTTGGCTGCCGAACAAAATCACGTAGTATCAGTACTACAAGTAAAAAAAGTTTTATTAATTACGCCTCATGCGGCCCCCGGTCCGCCATTTGCCCATCCCTGATCCATGTTATTGAAGTATATGTGACACCCTGTGGTTAAATGACATGTAGAAACACTGAAGGTTAACGGTATTTTTCTCTCTTTTCTCCCCCACAGCTCCCCCTCCCCCTCCCTCTCGTGGCGGCGGCCCCCCTCCTCCTCCTCCTCCTCCTCATCATCACAACTCCTCGGCTCCTCCCCCTCCCCCTCCCCCCCCGTCCAGAGGGGGTCGTGGTGCCCCTCCTCCTCCCCCTCCGTCCAGAGCCCCGGCCTCAGCTCCTCCCCCTCCGCCTCCCACCAGACCGGGAACTCTTGGAGCTCCGCCTCCTCCTCCTCCCCCCAATAGAGGAGGTCATCATCAACCCCCTCCTCCTCCCCATCATCACCACCATCAACAACAACAACAACCTCCTCCTCCTCCCCCACCTTCCTCTCACTCCTCTTCCTCCCCACAAGCCCCGCCCCTTCCTCCTCCCCCAATGTCCCAGCAGTCTCCAGTTGGAGGTGGAAATGGCGGTTTTTCTCCATCACAACCTCCCCCTCCTCCTCCTCCTCCACCTCCACCTCCAGGCCCTCCTCCCCCTCCAGAGTTGGACGGAGGTGTTTCGGGAGGAGGAGGAGACTCCCCTAAATCCCCCGGAGAGAAGACGGCGCTTTTGGACCAGATCCGAGGAGGAACGCAGCTGAAGAAGGTGGAGCAGAACAACCGAGCGCCGGCAACGGGAGTGGGGAGGGATGCCCTGCTGGACCAGATCCGACAGGGGTTGAAGCTCAAGAACGTAAGACTAACCTCCCTCATTAATATATAACGACAAAGCAATGTGTTTCCAAAATCCTTTCATACCTACATAACTAATAGAGTGGTAGCATCTCCCTGGTTCCCTACAAAAAAATCCAATAGGATTTCTCCATGTGATTTTGGGTTATAGAAGAAAATGATCTCTGTGTCAAACAAACTTTTTTGATATTTACATGTTTTGTTCAGCAGGATAATCTCCACATATAAACACCACTTTATGATTTCTGAAGTAAAAAGCTAACATTAGGCTATAAAGGAACGACAGCACGGTCACATGACTTCACGTCACCACAGCTAAGCTAAAGGTGGCTAATGTTGGGCTATAAAGGAACTACAGCACGGTCACATGGCTTCACGTCACCACCGCTAAGCTAAAGGTGGCTAATGTTGGCCTATAAAGGAACTACAGCACGGTCACATGACTTCACGTCACCACAGCTAAGCTAAAGGTGGCTAATGTTGGGCTATAAAGGAACTACAGCACGGTCACATGGCTTCACGTCACCACCGCTAAGCTAAAGGTGGCTAATGTTGGCCTATAAAGGAACTACAGCACGGTCACATGACTTCACGTCACCACCGCTAAGCTAAAGGTGGCTAATGTTGGGCTATAAAGGAACTACAGCACTGTCGCATGACTTCACGTCACCACCGCTAAGCTAAAGGTGGCTAATGTTGGGCTATAAAGGAACTACTTCACGTCACCACCGCTAAGCTAAAGGTGGCTAATGTTGGGCTATAAAGGAACTACAGCACGGTTACATGACTTCACGTCACCACCGCTAAGCTAAAGGTGGCTAATGTTGGGCTATAAAGGAACTACAGCACGGTCACATGACTTCACGTCACCACCGCTAAGCTAAAGGTGGCTAATGTTGGGCTATAAAGGAACTACAGCACGGTCACATGACTTCACGTCACCACCGCTAAGCTAAAGGTGGCTAATGTTGGGCTATAAAGGAACTACAGCACGGTCACATGACTTCAAAGGGCTGTAAAAGCAAACAAAAGCAAAGAGAAAAACAAAATACAAACGTCATAGCATAAAAATTATCAAAACTTTTATACCTGGGCCCTCTGATGAAGTACTTGATGGTGGGGTCATGCAGCTGATCCTTTGCCACTCCAGTTTATCATTGTAACTCAATTTGAAAATGACTCTGTTAATAATTTCGCAACGATGTCATCACTATCACTGACATGAGCCATCATGAACGAACTTATGCTAATCATAAATCTATCGATTAGATTTATGATTAGAAAATTATAAAAGTAGGGTAGACAAGTGGAGATTACCCGGCTGAACAAAACGTGCATTTATCTAACAGGTTCGTTTTCCACAGACCTTATTTCGAGCTATTTTCCAAAACCCTTTGGAGAAATCCCATTGCTTTTTTGTCGAGGGAACCCGAGCGCAACTTACTTCCGGGTTTTAGGACGCGTCACTGCACCACATGCATAAACTTCACAGCGGGCGGAACTTGTCATAAAGTCCGCAAAAATAAAGCCCACCCATTTAGAGGGAAGATATGATTGGTCAATTGTACTGTCATTTTTGACATTACTCTCTCATTGAGTTACTATAGCGGGCCCTCTGTGAATTTACAGCAGGACCACCAATCAGCTCCTCTATTCACAGTAACTCGCAGAGTCGGCTCAAGGAGCTTCTTTCATTTAACCATTCACATTCCAACAGAAACTGAACAGGCAGATTCTTAAGGATTTATTTCTTTGGAAATGTTATTTTAAATCAAGTTATTTTGGTAAAACTAATGAAAAATATAACTAAACAAATATTGAAAGAGGGCCCTCTAGGCCTTACGGCTCGCCACTGACAACAACATAAGAATTGCCATATGATAAAAGCATGTGACAGAAGTGATGCTAATGTAGATGGAAACTAGGTGGTGGAAATTATTTGACAAGAAAAACAAATGCAATTTACAGACATTATTTCAGGGGTCTAACCAAAAACACTTTCAAAAACCCATTGACTTCCAGACGGCAGGGAGTATTAAAATGCTCATTTACAGTGTTTTTACGACTCATTCAGTCAAAGTCTGTTGGCAGTGAAATGCTTATATTATGTACTTTTATTTGACTTATCCGGAGTTTCCCCCAGGATAAGTAAAGTTCTCTGCTTCTGATGTGATATCCTGTGATCAAAAGAGCCTCAGATTGTTCCTGTGATAAACGTCTCTGGTTCTTTGTGTGTCTGCAGGTTCCCGATCAGCCCGAGTCCGGCCCTCTGTCAGCGGCTCCCAGCGCCGGCATCGTGGGTGCTCTGATGGAGGTGATGCAGAAGAGGAGCAAAGCCATCCATTCCTCAGGTAAAAGCTTTAGCTGTCAGGTTTTTGAGTCAGAACTATGGATTAATTGTGAGAATTCTGAGAAAAGAAAAATGACATTTTTTCTGAAAATCTGAGAATTCTGAGTTTAATCTATGAACTCAGAACATTCACTTTTGTTCAGATCTAAAACTAAATTCCCTCTTCTCTAGCATGTTATCACTAAGTCCATGGTTCTGATTTGGCTGTATACCTTTTCCCAAAATACACCACATGATAATTCAGGAACTTATACGTTTGTCAAATCCATACAGAAACAACATTCTAAGTGTAAACAACAATGGACCAATCAGCACAATGACTACTTTTACTTTTGGTACTTTAACTATATTTTGAATGCAGGACTTTTACTTGTACAGAATATTTCCTACACTCTGGTACTTCTACTTTAACTCAAGTACAAGATCTGAGTACTTCTCCCACCTCTGGTCTCTTCTAAGACCCCATTTACACAGGAGCGTTTGCGTTTACGAACCGTATGCGTTTTCAAAAAAGTCTTCCGTTCACACGCATTCGGCTCAATTAACGTGTCCGTTCACACGAGACCGCTGGAAACGCTGGAAACGCTGTAGTACATATGCCGGGCCTGTAAGTGGCGCTGCTGCCACCACAAAATACACCAAAAGCAGCGAAGAAGACCCCGGAGCATGGTTGCCCTTCTGTTTATTCTCCACGGTGGACGGCGTGTTCTCCTGCTGTAAATCTCTCCGGTAGTCCACCAGCAGATGAAAAACACCCACCTCTCCGCCTCTTCCAAGGGACGAGGGGACCATGCGGCAGAGTTTCCGTTAACATTTGTTTTCGCCGGTCAAAATTTGTAAAGTGCCGGTCAGAGGTCTTCTTTGTTATTTATTGAGCTTTAAAACAAATTGATAACGACTCTATATAATAATATAAGAATAATAAACGGAGCCTCTCTTTTCCTCCGCCTCTTCTGACAGCCCAGCAGCTGATCTCTGAGCAGGAGAGGGAGGAGGGGCTATTTCCTCGTTATCAGAAAATGATCGTATAGAGGCGTACACACGGAGCCGTCTATCCACCTTGGGACCCGTTATCGTTTGCGGGGTCCGTTTCTATCGTTTTGTTACGGCCTCGTGTAAACAAAAGGGCTATACGCAAGAGAAACTATGCGGATACAACCTGTATCGTCCTCGTGTAAACGGGGTCTAACTCTCAGCACGAAAGCTAATAAGCGAATTACAAAGTGTTTCATTCGCCTGTATTTCCACGCCCTTTAACACCGTTTTGTTTCCCCAGACGAAGACGAGGATGACGACGAAGACGAGGACTTCGAAGACGACGACGAGTGGGACGACTAGTGAAGAAATCTGTCCTCTGCACCGACCGCTGACACTAAAATATCTTCTAAAAAACCCTTCCAGCATCAGACTAAAACTGTAATGTAAATGTTGTAAGAATTGGCTGTATATTTATTATTTTGCCTTTTTTGCTCTTTTTTTAACGATTATAAGAATGAATCTGTGCAATACCTCATCTGTTAGATCTGTCTCACATTCCCATCGTTAAAGACTCCTTAGAAAGCACTAAACGCCGCCATCAGCACATTTCATGATCGACGCTATAAACCCGCTGCTCCCTGACAGCAGTCTGAACCGAGGCTTCATCGCTCCTTGGGAAATATTGTTTTTCTTGTTTCCATTCCTCTTCTGAGAAACTGAAAAGGAGACGAGCAAACAGGCAGGATCCTCTTTGTGTTAAAATGCGAGATAACACTATTTTCTTACCGTGCTTCTTCTGTCGCGTCTCCTAATGAAGTTTAGTTTAGTCGTGTTCTTTTTTTCATGAATCCTTTTTTGACCAAAATGGCTCAGTCGCCTCACGTGTTTTTTTGTTATGAAGTCAAAGCCGTTTATTTGCACACAGTTTATATGATAGCTCAGTTTTGTGTTTTTTTTCTTCAAGTGTGTGTTTGTTGAGTTTATTTGTATTTAGTTTCAAGCAGGTTACAGTGAAGATGGACATTTTTTAAAAAGGTTTTGCGATATCGTGTTTAAATGGGACTACAAACATTTTCTTTGGCTTGATACAAAAACATGTCTATACACACACACACACACACACACACACACACTCATTTGTGAAATGATGGAAGTTTTGTTCTTATGGTCTGGTTGGTTGTTTTTGTTGTGGCATCTTTCCGTTATTTCCTGCAGGAGGAAACATCTCCAACGCTCTGGTCCCTATTTCAAATATCACGTCATGCAGAGAAAAAAAAAGATGGATATAATTCATCCTCTTCCCTCCAGTTAACAAACTATCATTTTATGCAATGCGACTGTACATGCCTCCTCATGGAGAATCATTTAAAAAAAAAAAAAAAAGCAAATAATAAATAAACCAAATGTGGCATTTGCAAGCAGCTTGTGGTTCGGCGATGCCTGAGATCCTCCGTGTGTAAACGGAAAAAAGAAATAGCCGACGCTCGTTTTAACTGTTCGAGTTTTTACCGTCCTCCAGCGAGGCTGAAAGCTGCATCGAAAGCCGAGATACTGACAGTGAGCCTGTGAAAAGGGTTGGGAGGGGGGAGGGCAATGAAAATACTAAATTGTATACTTAAATAAATGTTAATATTTACAGAGAAATGTGTGTCTTGTTATTTGTTAAAGTGGTTCTACTTCAGAGGGGATGAAGAGTCCTTGAATCCAGTTTGGTGCTAAAATCAACATTCATTTTATGTTTCTGTAAAGAGACATTTTACACAGGTATCGACCCAGAACTGGCCCCCATTAAAGTCAGCATTAATTATTTTCAATGAGTGTCGGCTGTTTAAAACCATGAGGAAACAGTAGGTAGTTGCAGGGAAGCTTAACACAACATGACTACAGGTCTAGTTGAATACTCGATGCTGATTGGTCAATTTGGAACATTCTGTGGTCTGCTCTGTATCACTAGTAGACCAGACGTTCTTGAGTATGTCTTTTTTTCAGTAGTTTGCTGGGTACAGATCCTCTGATAGTTTATAGTAGTTTGTGGGAGAGTGTAGCCTTTGCAACAAAAACCTATACAACACACTGCAGGGAAGGCAAAACCCAAAAAGCATAATAGGGTCTCCATGAAGTTTGTGATTTCAGAATGAGGTTGAAACTAAAAAACAGGCAAAAAACGCATTAAAGACAATCTAGATACTATCACTAATTACACTGAGATCTCATTGTGCTCCTTTGTTCCTGTAAACTGTTTCAGCAGACTGTCCAGTTATTATACACAGCGACATGATCATACACTACCTACCATCTCAGATTTAAAAGGGTATTTGAGTTCTCTGAGAATAGCTGATGGGGTTTTTAAATCAGATGTCATAAACACATGAACTGCTTTTTTTACTTGATTCCAAATAAATACAATAAAGTTTAATCAGAATGTATTTTTATTTCTTAAAAGAAAACAATGTGACACATCAAAGAAAAACATTAACAGAAAATAAAAGAATGTATTTTTTATAAAGAAATCTGGTATAACAATGTATAGAGGGGGCATCCCCCCAAAAGACATACATTTATCACATGAAATGATAGCGAAGCCGGTGTGAAAGATCAAATGGTTGTTCTACTCGGTGTGATTGACAGGAGAGATGATCAGAGGGGCAGAGTTTTTACCACCATAGTTAGCACAAGTACTAAATAATGGGTAGAGTTTCTCTTTGAAGCAGCAGCCAGTGAAGGAGTAGATCAGAGCTGCAGCATCAACATCATAAAAGGAGACCAGACCCTCCTCATAATCCACAAACACCCCCACCTTCTGAGGCTGAGACTTCAGAGAGAGACGGACTGCAGGACCAGCACAAGCTTGGTACTTATTTCCATTCCTCAACACTATCAGCCAGTTACCATTCTGAGGAGACAGTGTGATGCTTCCCTTCCTGTTGATCGACTCTCTGGCCACTCCTAAATACCACTGAGTCTTCTCTTTAACCTGAACCTCGCAATAAAATCTTCCTGTAGAGAAACTCTGCTTTGCTAAGACACAAGAACACAAATCAAATCTCTCCGGATTGTCTGGGAGATTCTTTCTCACATCACCAAGTTTAACTTGTTTTCCATCATCAGACAGGATGAGTCTGGGATGTGCTGTATCAGGATCAAGAGTCACCTCCACCTCATACTGCTGGACCCTCTTCAGCTCCACCTCAGAGAGCAGCTTCTTCATCTGTTTACTGAGCGTCTCCAGCTGAGTCCCAGCTCTCACCACAGTCCCCTCACATGAAGGTGGACGGACCCTGACTTCTGTCCAGTTCTTGGTGGGTGGAGCAGCGTTCAGGGACGTGAAGCTTTGGAGGAGGTGGAGCTGACCTTCAGAGCGTGAGAGCTGCTCCACCTCAGAGCTTCTCTTCTTCAGCTCAGAGATTTCCTGTTCCAGCTCTTTGATGAAGCCTTCAGCCTGTTCCTCTTTCTCTCTCTGCTTCTCTTTGATCGTGTCGATGACCTCGGCCTGGCTTCTCTCAGCAGACTCCTTCAGAGCGGTGAAGACCTGAACACCATCTGCTATCTCTCTGTCTGCTCCTTCCTTACTGAGCTCCACTGAGCCATTCATCTCCTGAATCTTCAGTCGTCTCTTCTGGATCATCTGCTGAATTTCAGCCTCTGTCTTCCCCAGCTCAGCCTTCTTTCCTTCATATCCTTCTTTCAGAGGAACAACATCATGTGTCTTGTGGTCTGAAACAGTGCAGAGCATGCAGACACACACCTGGTCGGTCTTACAGAACAGCTCCAGCAGTTTATCGTGCTTCACACACATCCTGCCTTCCAGGTTCTCCTCAGGGTCGATCAGCTGATGTTTCTTCAGGCCTGCCCTTGTCAGGTGAGGCTCCAGGTGAGTCTCACAGTAGGATTCCAGACACACCAGGCAGGACTTCAGGGCCTTCAGTCTGGTTCCAGTGCAGACGTCACAGGGAACTTCTCCTGGTTTGACAACGTGTTGCTCTGAGCGGCTGCTGCTGGCTTTCTGTTGAGCTGACTGTCTGAACTGAGCAGCCATCTCAGAGATGAAAGTGTTGACCAGCAGCTCAGGCTTTATGTTGAATACCTCTTTGCAGTTGGGACACTGACTCGGGACTTTAGTATCCCAGTGTTCAGAGATGCAGGCTTTACAGAAGTTGTGTCCACATGATGTGCTGACTGGATCAGTGAACACATCCAGACAGATGGAGCACAGAAACTGATCTTCAGTCAGCAGACAGCTGGCAGCAGACATGTCTGTAAGAACAAACAAGGTTTTAACTAAATGTAGTAGAGAATACGGTATGCATAGTGGATGTAAAAAGCTGACACTAAAGTTCACGGCTTGCTTTAAAAGTTAAATACTATCCTTAATGTGTTAAACATGTAGATCATTTTACAGTGTGATTAAATGTCCTGCTATAACTCTGTGACCCATAAACAACACATGACCACAACTCAATTATATTATTTGAAAAGCCTAATCCATCAGAATATATGTAATCATAGCCTCTGATCCCTCTGATCTACCAGTCACTTAAAAGACTGAAGCATGTGGCTATTAGCTGCTTGTTAGTTATTCAAAGAGAAGGACCACATGGATGTTAGCCTCTGCAGACCATTTACATGCACAGAAACCTATAGAACACTACAGGAAAGGGAAAAACCCTAAAAGAATAATAGCGCTTCTTAAAAAATCTCCCTGAGAGGAATTCCTGAGGTTTTGAGTTTATACCTGATGTTGAAACATTGTCAATTATCAGCTTTGCTGCTTGTGGTAGAAATTCTAATTCCCTTCAGAGAAACTGATAAATGAGTCATGTAGAAAGTTTGTCTTTTGTTGTATTTAACAAAGTAAAATACGATCTAAAATGCAGGAACAGAGCAACTTCATCCTCAGAGGATAAAGAGGGTCTAATCCTACCCATAAATTCTGTTAGACATTATCTAAACATTCCCACCACCACACCATAAAACCTCCCAGTCCTTAGCCATTTGCAAATCCACCTTTTGCCCTCTGAAATGTAAAACCTAAACATCAGCGACGTGCAGTCAGGGGAGGCAGAGCCTCACCTGTCATACTCCAATGTCACGGAAAAACAACTAAAGAAAAACTAAATAGTAATAATAATAAAATGTCTCCACTGATCTGTGTTGTAAGTGTGATTTCTGTATGATTCCAATCGCTTTTTATAGTCAAAATCAGCAAATTTGCCGAGCTCCGCTACAACTACATGGGAGCGATGAGGAGTGAGGCAGGGACGAGCTCTGCCTCACGTAAGCCCACAGTAACTTGCTGGAGCGCGGGCACTAATGTAGGACGGGCACTTATTTTGTGAGCGCGTTCAAGCCAGTTACTGTGGGGTAAGGTGAGGCACAGATGACATCTGCCTCACTTCAGAATGCGTCACCCCACAGAAACTGGCTGGAAAGCGGGCACTAAGCGCATGCCTGTTCCCATCTCACTGTATGTCACCAATGTAATGTTTGTAGATCCGTTTATTACATTTATCCTCGCCATCCATAGTCTCTAAATAACTTATTTCACGTATATATGATATTTAGGCCCGCTGGTCTCATCATACAACGGCAATGAAAAAAGCCCCAGGAGAGGCAGCCATAACCTCTGAAGGGGGCGCACGTGAGCCCACAGGTTCTTGTTGCTACTGTTATTCTACGCAGAGACGGTAGACGCAAACAACAAACTAGACTTTTGTTTTGAAACTAGAGGGAGATAAGGAGGACTTTTACAAAAAAGTAATGGAGATTGTTGTCCAGAAGGATAGCATGGACTTCATCTTCAAGTCAAGGTAAGACACGACGCTGAAGTTGGCTTCCGATTCAGAGCTTCCGATTCGGCAGTTAAGGGGAAAGTTAATTACAGCGCTGAGCGAACAATCCTCCGTGTTTGAACCTCTTAAATCGATGCATAGCCGATTTATTTGGACTGGATTATCCCAGAGAGGCTAAACATTCTTTATAACAGTTTCAGATTTGTGAAACCTTAAATTCTATTTGTGAAAATACAAAAAAAGAGAGATTTCAGTGCTTTTTTGCATCCTGGCCACATTAGACCAGGTCCTGATCTAAAAATCTAAAAATGTTTGGTTTTTGTGACCAGTTGGACTCATTAAGGCCATTGTTTCCCTTCATAAGTGCAACTACGGAAGTGGATTGGAGTCTTTCAGAGCCTGTCACAGTTCCAGATCATACCAGTGTAAAGCTATATGTACATTAGTAATCATAGTTTTTCTATGTCAAAAAAAGTATAAACAGCATTCAACAATATCAAAACTTGCTAAACATGCTCACTTTATTATATTTGTGTTGCAAAGGTCATGCCACAGTCTGATAAGCATAACTTGTTTAAGAATTCAAAATGCAGCCCCCACTTCAATCAATAAAGCATTCCAAATATATATATCATGTGCAGTGCTCATTAGTAGCCGTCATCCCATGCAGTTTAAATATACTGGGACCCCAGCAAGGCAGCGTTACACTGGTGAGTACATGTGAAAGGATTTCAGGAGCCTTTTGCTTTATTTACATTATTTTAGTGGTTTGAGTAAGACTACTTTTTAGAAATTCTAACAATGTATTTTTGAAAATGTATGAAACAAAAAAAAGTCTCCATACCTGTTAAATAACAAACTAACTTTCTACAAATAAATTCAAGATGTTTTTTAAGATAGACTATATACATGTTCTGAAGCCACTGTGGCCTCAGGATGCTTCCAACACAACATTCAATAGCTTTAGCCAACGAGCTGCTGGGTCAGGTGAGGCTGCAGCAGCTCTGTGCCCTGATGTGAGCTATCATCTGTCTTTTGGAGTATGTGGTGTTATAAGGCTCTGTGCCTGTTAGCATGTTAGCCTAGCTCCTGCTGGGTGACAGACCCTGCAGTTTGTGATGGACTCTTACCGCTGATGCACTGGCAGAAAGAACATAATTGCGAGACCTGGTCTCCTGAAAAGCAGGTGCAGCCTACAAACAAGAGCAGGGAGGAGGAGACACATGTTGGCACAGTCATGCATTACAATCATAAAGCAGAACAACAAAAACAGTTGGCCAAAAGCAAAGCTGGATCATTTATTAATTGCTGTTAAAGCATAAACAGTTAGAATGCTTTAGTACGTTTTGCTTGAACTTTAATAAAATGATCCTGTGAGGATAATAAGTTAATTTGAAGCAGACTCCGTGTCAGGGTAGGGGAAAAATAGGACCCAAATGCAGTAAAAGGACTAAAAGGACTAAAAGGACAGGTAACAAAAAGCGAGCTTTATTTCCCAAAGCTGAATGACAAAAGAAAACAAGGAACAACTTAACATACCAAAACCGGGGGAGTACGAGGAAGGATCAGGACAAAAAACCTCAGGAACAAACATGTAGCGTGACAGGTAGCATGGACAAGAGCAAAGAGACTAACAGGTATCATAGACGAGAAACGACGACGAACAGACATGGAGCACAGGGAAGACAAGACAATGCGAAAAAAGCACTGAAATCTCCCTTTTTTGTATTTTCACAAATAGAATTAAGGTTTCACAAATCTGAAACCGTGTTATAAAGAATGTTTAGCCTCTCTGGGATAATCCAGTCCAAATAAATCGGCTATGCAGCGATTTAAGAGGTTCAAACGCGGAGGATTGTTCGCTCAGCGCTGTAAATTAAATTTCCCTTAAACTGCCGAATCGGAAGCTCTGAATCGGAAGCCAACTTCAGCGTCGTAGGTAAGACCACAATTGTAATGAACATGGGATCTTACTAAGAAAGAACAATCCAATATTTAGATTTTGGGTATCCTTTTGTTGAACGGTCTGTTTAAAATGAATCGAAGCATCAGACTAAAAAAGCTTTTGAAAATAACCGATTATTTCGATTAAGGTCAAAATATAATATTTGTAAATCTGACTCTGAAAGAGTCAGTGCCTCACCAGCCATGAACCTCACCGCACGTCACTGCTAAACATATATATATATACATATATAGATCTTTTAAAACACGTATGAGACTAAGAAAACAATTTAAAAGAGTAAAAGGCAATCAGAGTATAAGACATATATATGATGATGAATGATTATATGACACTTTGACAACACTGCTTTAAAAAGACAGACAGCAGTAACTACAGAGAAGTTGAGAAAGAAAGGGTTATAAGTGAACGGCTGCTGACCAAAGTGTATAACAGATAAATAAGTTGTACAATGTAAATGTCGTGCCCTTACAGACGACACAAAAAGAGACCAAACAATCTGAGCTAGGCTAGTTAGCTGTTAGCAGGCCTGGGCTAACTGCTGTTCCGGTTCTTTGTCTCATGTTTACTGAGGCGTTGTGTCTCTGTAGTGCACTCACCAGTGTTTGCAGAGGTTCTGCTGTGTTGTTGAGAAGAAGCTGCTGGATTATATATGAATAATAACAAATAACTAAAAACCTAAAATAATTTGTATTTATCATTCTTTCTGTATCACAGGCTCGCGGCTAGCATGGCATCAAAGCTGTATCATGGCTACCTCCTTAACTAGCTAGCTACAAATCAAATGTCTACCCCTGCAGTACATACTGATTTTATTTTTACACAAGCCGACGTACCTCTGTATTTGGCTCTCGTTTCCTCCTGTTCTTTTTTCCGTTTCCTTCCCGTTGCATCTGAAGGCTTGGACCTCTTCATAATGATACTATTTTGCCTCTTGTTGTTGCGATCGTTGCGATCTTTGCGACCTCCGACACTTTCAGCTGGAGCTGCCGCGTCACTTTGGCTGTGAGCCGCGGTCCGTGGGTGCCTGATAAGCGACCATCCCCCACTTTCATCACTTTTACCCCGGGATTCCATTGGGTCCGTCTGCGCCGCGTCACGGTTGCGCCGCGGTTTTGGTCCGACCTCCTCCAGCGTCATAACGCACCGTGCGCGTTTCAGAAGCGTTTCAGAAGCAGAGCATCTTGCGTGCCGGCAGTTTTTGTTGATTTGGGCATATTTCCTGGACAGGCTACTTTGTGCAGACAAAGTTAATAATAATTGTAATATTCCAGTTATAAACGACATGAATCAAAGATGTGTTGCTGTATTTTAGTGGTAAAAAAATGCATTCATCATCATAATTATTCTACATATATAATTTGCACAGTGCCTGTAAACCGGAGGAGAACGCTGGCATTTCTCCTCCTTGAAAGACTACGGAGGGATAGGGTCTGCAAATTAGTTTATTTTGGGGATTGACTGGATGCTCTGACCGGTCCACTTCCTGCCCGGCGCTATGCAATGCCTCGCGTCGCGTCGAAAATAGACTTCAAGGTTCAAGGTTCTTTATTGTCAAACTAACATAGCTACAGAGTAATTATGTCGTTGAAAATCTTAGATCACAGGCTTCTCCAACAATGCAACACAATAATACAGATAAGCAGACAATATTAAAACAATATTAAAATATACTATATTAAAAGTAATACAAAAAGAAAAATAGTTTCACGTTATCATGAAATTAATATCTATATCTTTTTTACTATACTTGCACTGCTTACCGTTTTCATACTTTCTATATCTTAGCATATTCATACACACTGTTAATACTGTTCATACTGCTCATAGGCTACTGTGTATATCTGTACTCATAGCTGGTTAGACTTCCAGAGAAAAGTACTTCAAACTGCACTGGAGTGCAACTATCTGGAACTATATCAAAGACAAATACACACCCGAGGCCGATGAAGATTGTGTCACTGTTTTCGCAAGAAATCTGAAGTGGAGCGTGACAAAATTGTTCACTTTTCATTGTTCAGAATCAACAATCATTAATCTGATTTTCCAAGGTACAAGATCTGAGTACTTCTACTTTTACTCAAGTACAAGACCTGAGTACTTCAAGAACATATATTATGCAACACTTATTTTATCACTTAGTTGACCCTGTATTTGCATGGCCTAATACCATAATGATTGTCTCCCCTTTAGACAACATAACCATCTCAAGATATTCACTCACAGTATGAGGGGTTTGTAGCCCCACAGTTAGCTGCAGTCTAACGGTATTACATATATTTGCCTTGAGTAACATTAAGGACATGTTTGGGTTTTGTGTAGCCTTATAGTCTCCAGTCACACAGGGCCTGTCACTAACTTAGCATTGGACTGAGAAACTGTTTTGTTGACAGTCGATGTGCACATCAGGCTACAATATAGAAAGAAATGTGGCTCATAATGTTCGCTCACTTACTTTCTGCTTCGTCATTCTATACCATACGGGGGGTTCTGAATAAATCATTGATTTTAGCACATTTCGCTGCCTTTTTTTGTTGCAGGATGGGGGTCCATCCTTCCACAATAATTAACCTTGTCGTCAGTTTCAGTCGGTCCAGTCCACACTAATGTAAACAGCAGCGCGCTAGTCTCGTGAGAAACGGAGAGTGGAACAACCAATCACGTCTTCATTATTCTCCTGAAATTTAAATGTGCACATTCGCCAGTCTGACAGGTGCGTGGTTCTCACTGCGCCTCATACCGGTGCAACTTTGAACACCTTCAATATATGCCGCATTAATGGATTTGGCCTGCAGTCACCGCATCTGGGCTGAATTAAACACGTATTATTTTAGTCCTGTGTTTTTATTAGAGGCCATGTCAGCAGGCCACATCATATTATGCCAGCGTTGCGTTCACAAGACATACAAGCCACAAACTGGCAATCGAAACATGCCACAACCTGAGGGACAGTGAAAGAGACACACAGACACACACCTTGAGGGAGGGAGGGACAGCTGATCGCCGTGCAGCAATCAGCTGTTCCCGAGCAGAGAGAGAGAGAGAGAGAGCTGCTAGACACAACTCTTATTAATCCCCGTACCGGACAATTGTTATTTGTTCCAAATCGGAACCGGATTTCGGTTCCCGACCCTCATCACATCCCCAACCACAGCCATGGTCTTAGCCGGTCTTGACATAAAATCTCGAGTCCTATAGGTCCGATACAGAGACAATACGAAACCAAATGCAGTCGATTCCGAGACAAGACCAATACCGTTAAAAAGTGGTCTGGAGACCGGTCTCGAGTACAACACCAGCAAATATTCTCATACTAATGATTATTAATTATTATTACCCTCTCTTCTGATACCAATACTGTGCCGATGAGAAAGTGTACCTGGAACACTCTCCAAACTACTGTAGGAGCGGAATCATTAGAAATATATAATATAGGATAATGCTATACAATGCTAACGGAGGCGAGACGTACGTTATTCACGCGCTTATCCACACGTACGTTATTCACGCGCATATCCACACGTACGTTATCAACACGCATATCTAAGATAGCGCTTTCTAAGCTACGCCGCCGCTAAGTGAGCGCATACTTTGAGCACACCTATGGTACGTCGCCGTGACGTCTGACGTCGTCGTGACGTCGCCTGTATTCTACGTCAACCCATTCAAAATTGATGGAGGCATTGGCGCACATTGACACGTCAGTTCTCCCCCGCTCAGTTAGCTTAGTTATCTGTTCTTTGGCACAAATCGCACTCGCTCACTCTCGCTCTACCATACTCACACACACACACACACACACATGCACGCGCCACACCCCTCTCTCTCTTAAAGGGACAGCGATCTCATCTCACTCTGCATGACCCTAATATCATAACACTACCCCCCACTCTGGATGGCAATTGCACTCAATTCTAATCCAGCACAGTAAATTACATGACCCTTGCCTAAAATGTATACCGATAAACATTCACATTTGCATTCAGTCCATCTACAAGTGGGCGATAGCAGGGCCGGACTGGGACAATAAAAGTCAGGCCGGGAATTATGCACCCAGCCAGGCCACTACCAGTTTTTTCTGCCATTTTGTTGGATTTATTTGTCAATATTTACAGCGGTGCTGCCCATAGTGATAGCCCTATAGTTTAAATCTACTACCCAATAATAAACATATGGACATGGGCTACTATTTTTAAAAATGTGCAAATGCATATGGGAACCTATCCATGTGAACATATTTTGGGGGTGGACCTCAAATCCTCTAGGTGGGTCCGGGGGCATGCTCCCCTGGTAAGATCTTTTATTTATTTTGGAGTTAAATGCATCCATCTGGTGCACTTTGAGGGGGAAATAAAGAGACTAGATCTATGGAAACACCCATATGAAACATATAAAGTTGTTATCCTGACCTAACCTATGATACATGATAAAATATGTCTTGATTATATTTTGTATTGTTCTGAATCTTCAAAGTTACTAAACTTATCAAATAAATGTAGCGCAGTATAAAGTACACTGAATGGGAGTGGAGCAGTACATTACTTAAGTAAATGTACTTTGTTACTGTGTACCGCTGTTCATTGTTCAAGATTGAAATGTAAATTTGCAAGACGGTTTCTGCCCCTCTGTTCACATGTAGCCTTTCATACGTGATGGTGGCTCGTTCTCCCATTATCTTCCACAATCTGTCTAGAAGTATGATTTTAGCATCTGAATAGAGCCATCACAATTTGTCTACAATGTGCCTCTCACACTTGACCACACCCCGAACTAATGGCACACACATTCAGGGTATTGTTTTGTGATGAATGTGTGGCGGTGTGGTGCTCGTATAAAATGCTCTGTTTGCTGACAACGCCACCTGGGGGAGTTTCGCCCCCAGGAAATTACTAAAACTAAAGTTATCCAATTTAATAAAAGGCAATCAGGTTCGTTTGAACACCACAGGCAGAGACAGTGTAAAGGATATTACCACAATGGTTATTTTATTTATACATAATTACATTTCTAATAATAAACAATATAATTTCCTAAAGGTTCTCCAGGGAGGAGGGAGAAGGACAGTGCTGGGGCTTACCAAGGCGGCAATTAACAAAACGGGGAGGAAGGGGTCAAATCAAAATCACCCGTGACACTGACTGCACACCAAACAAAACGGACACGTGAAGAACACCACCACCAGGGATTGGGTTTGCCGCCTCAAGCCCACAGCACCTGTCCGGCACAAGAGAAACAGTTAAAAATCAGCAAGATTATAAAACTCGGTTGGAGAAAGATAAACAAAAGGAAAACAAATAAAAATAAACCTAATCTAAATAAACGTAAACAACAAACATGAGTAAACTAATTAAACCAAACGTTAACAAAAGAAAAGAAAATCACACAATTAACAAAATACTATAAATGTACTCAAAACATTAGATGCACAAAACAAACAGATAATCAAAATGAATCAACTAAAACAATAAGTGTCCTTGCTATTCCGTGATCTCAAAACGGCCCTGGTGACAGTCCAACACGGAGTAGTCAGGGCCTGTCAATTTCATGACGCCACAGCTCGGTGCGAAAGCTCGCCGAGCCAAAACAGCAGGAAGGGGGAGGGGGGGATGATGACCAGAGGTGGGGAGAGTGGTTACGGCGCCCCAACTTTTACAGCTAGGCACTGCCACAGAGCCCACCAGGAAGGGAAAATGTTTACGGCACCCCTGGAAAGAGGTTTAAAATGACGTGTGAATACTTAAAGGGCCCATGTCATGGCCATTTCCACTGATCATAATTACATTGTTGAGGTATACTAAAATAGATTTATACTGTGCAATTTTCCAAACTCACATTGGTTTCGCATACAGCATCTCTGTCAAGCATGTGTATTCAGCAGTATTCACTTTCTCCACTAAACGACTCGTTGGAGCTCTTGCCCCCCCCTCCCTGTGAGCCTAGTGTGCTCCGATTGGTCAGCTCGGCCACTCGTTCTGATTAGTCAACCACCAGAGAGGCTGCGCCCATGTCAGTGCTTTTCCCGGCTGCTCTCAGCGTAACATCAGTCTTATCATGGCGTCGGTACAGCGGTATATTTTATATACATATATATTTTTAACTGTTGTTATAGAAGAGTGTGACGGCCCCAGGGCCTTTGTCTTACGATGGGGTGGAGCTGAAGAGGGTAATCAGCGCGATCACGGACACCTCCGGACACTACGGCCCCAGTCTCTCTCCAAAGCGGCTGCAGGAAGACTAACTCTGCGATCCTCTCAACCACCTATCTTTGCATTTACCACAATAAATGTGCCGTGGTTTTGTAAACTCGTGTATGTCTCCTTGTCTTTCCGTTGTGGCCTACGAGCTACTCTCATAACAAAGAGTAAGTTATTTTTACCCGTTATAAACTACTACTGTTTGATGAGAAATCAAATCATGGTTTGCTATATATGAATTCAGGGAAGAAAGGATAGGCCTACTAAGTATTTCCATTAAACTTTATTTTTAGAAATGTACAAAATGAACATAAATATACATATATACACGGTATATCATCCATTCCTCCTCCTCTTGCCTGCGCACAGCCGGTGCGGTGCGGTGCCTTTTAGCACGACGCCTCAGTAGTAGTAGAATCCCTTCCCCGTCATGGATTGTCCGCCAGGATCTGGCTGGACGAAATCAAATGCAAATCACAAAATATTAGAGAAACTTAGTTGTTTTAGATTCGTTAGTAGTAGTTGTGTAATGAACAGCTTGCCTGCTAATATGCTAACCTAGCTTTGTTTACCTTGGTAGCTAACACGATATGAACGTTAGCTTGGAGGAAAGGCAACTATAATGCAGTGTAATAAAACTACTATGAACAAAAGCTAGTGGTTCATATTAGGCTAGCAATAACGTGTTTATAATTGCAATCGTATACGGGTATTCTGCTACCATACAATGTAACTTGCATGAATACATTGTTTTGCGCTAGCATACAGCTAGCCTCGTTAGCTACATGCAGTATATGTACGGTCACAATGTACGGTAAACCGGAGTATACTGTATGAGTATTCCGTGTGTGACTGCAGACATTCTCCTGCCATGACAAACATGTAAGGCCATCTGCTGACATTGTAGTTGATATATTTAAACGCTAGCAACGTAGCATCACAAAAATGTTTTTCTGACCAAAACTAGCTCAAGCTCCGTGTGTTAGATCGCTACGCCAGCTATAATGTAATTACGTTTCGTGACTGACCGGCAAATCACCCGCAGTATACTGTCAATAGGTATTTTGTGTGTGAATGCAGACATTCTCCTGCTATGAGATACATGTATGCAAGGCCATCTGCTGATATTAGAGTTGATATATGGAAACTCTAGCAACTTAGTTAGCACAGTTAGCACTGTGTCAATGGCTTAGCAGTCCAACACAGTTTACACATTTAAACAGTCTTGTTTGATAAATACACAAATAACAATGCAAACTTACAGGTTGTATACCCAGATCTTCCCCTGCTCCAAACGGTCCAAACAAGCTGTGCATATCCGGCCTCAAACTGGGCAATGTTTTGGAAGCTTTCGTCTGTGAAATGCCGGTTCTTCGAACCTCTGGAGGAGGAACACGCCGCTGCTGGTGTGGCCATAGCTCTTCGGGATTGGTCCATTTCGTTCCGGGTACCGCATGACATCAGGCGGTACCCGGAACTAAATGGAAGACTCAAATGGGCAGTGACGTATCTCCAACGAGGCGTTTTGGGGAGGTATTTTCTGTGTTAGAGTTTTACTCGCTACAGGGTGTACTTTGAGGGTTTTGACTCTGCACACCGTTTACATGCATAAAAACCTTCATAACACACAAGGGGACGGGTAATAACCGGAAAAGCATGACATGGGAGCTTTAAGTTTATTAAATGAAAAGTTATCTATGGGGGAACTCATACATACCAGCCTGTGTGGCCAGTCGCAGCCACAGAGCCCACAAGGAAGGGAGAGAGAGACTCAACAATCCCACGGCCAAATCCCACTGTGACATGAATGACAAGTCAATACACCAGAGGAACCAAGCTGAAGGTGAGAAAACGGCAGACAACGGCAACTCACCAATAGTTGCAACACTGCAAGACCAGGGAGCGGAGCAAATCCTCCTCAAAAGCACCGGGCGTCAGCTGCGCTAAGACAGAGTAGTGTCAAGCCGGGTGTTGCTTGTGCCCATGAATAAATGACAGAATGCAAGATGCTTTACCTGTCTGGTAGAGTGTGTGATGCGCGAGCTGCCACGCCAAACAATATACGCTGCCACGCCATGCAGGCTGCAGCCACAAAGGAGAAGCGGAGGGGGAGGGAGCAGATTTGTCACCTCCACTTAAATAGCAGGTGCGCTGGCATGGTGCCAAGCAGCGTCACAGAGGGAGGAGACATCCAGTCACAAATGCGTAGTAAACAGTTTTAAGAATCCATGGTATTAAATTCAACTAATTTTTAATTTATTTTTAATTTAAAGGCGTGTGGCGCCGTGGGTTAGTGCGTTGGTGATCGGATCAGGGGGATCGGGATCACAGGTTCAAACCCCACTGCGGTCAGCATGTCGTTGTGTCCCTGAGACACTTCACCCCAAATTGCTCCTGTGGGGATTGTCCACAGTATTGAGTATGTAAGTCGCTTTGGATAAAAGCGTCTAACAAGTGACATGTAATGTAATGTTTAAGGAACCTCCGGTGGCTGCAGAACCACCTGATAGCACCAGCAGTGAAACCTGGACCAGGAGCCCTGGGGAGCCCTTCCTCTTTGAGGCTGAGTCAAGGCCCTGCACTCCCCTGGCAGAATCCACCATCTGTGGAACAGAGTCCACACCGGCACCGCTCGGACAGGGGCCAAGTCCACTCAGTCACTTATGGCGCGTTTCCACTACAGCGCGGAGCACGGTTTAAGAGGGCTGTGACGTCAGCGGCCCGTCTTTGGTTGCGTTTCCACTTGGCCTAGTACCGGCCGGCGGGTCCTAATTCACAGTTTTTCTGGCCTCATAAAATCGCGGGTCCAGGGCCAGAGACAACGAGGCTGAGTCGGGCTGAGTATGCTAAACTAGAGAGAGCATCGCTGGCAAGGGGGCTACAACTACAACAAGATGGACATATTTGACCGTGATTTAATTGTAATACACGTTTCAAAATGATAAAGCAGCGACTGTATTCACCATGACACAGGCAGTCTGTGGTTTGTACTTGTTTAACTTTTGTCTAGTTTCTGAACATATATGAGGAGCTGTTAGCTCTGAGTGCTAACAGCTAACGGCTGTGTTGTTTTTCTGGGGTTCTCTGAAGATCACGTCACGGCTCCGCCTACACTGCGTTACTATAGATACTACCCCAGTTCCTAAACTGTAATGGAAATGCGCCATAAAGTGAGCCAGTCCTAACGAGGCCCAGCCATACCGAGCGGGGCCGAGCGAGGCCGTGTAGTGGAAACGCGCCATTAAGCACTCCAAGGCCTCCGGTGAAGCGCGGCAGGAAGATGCAGGATGAGTCCGCCAGTGAGGCGTCAGAAATATTGATGCACAAGATTGGCAGGACCCTGGAACATTTTACTTCCACGGGTGAACATAATGACGACATCGCGGCCCATTCAAAAGTGTTTGAACACAGACTGCGGCAGTTGCCACGTAATGTGCTGCCACACTTCCTGCATGATGTGGAAAACAGTTTCTTTAGGTATTTAACGGACAATACCCTGGAAACTGAAACCTCTTACAGACAGTTCATTCATTTGTAAAGATGTGGTGTGGCCAAAACATTTTTTTATTGTATTGCATACAATTGTTTTCGTATTGTATTTTTGACTATTGTTTACATTGTCAAGTTCTTTTGATAATAAACCACTTTTTACCGAAAATGCAAAACTTTATTTCGTACCTTCATACTACAGCCATTAGATAACACAACATTAGAATGAGGATACAATTAGCTATACTACACTAAAAGTCAGAAGATACAGATGAACATGATGATACATAATTTGCCTGTCGGTGTTATGATGTTGTATATTAATATAATCTTTGATTATAATGACTGATGCATGGAATGTGGTAGCAGCAGTACTTTTAGGTTGCCAGCCACAATGCTTTAAATAGTTTATTTCTGCTTCAGAGAGCTGAAGTGGAGGAGCTGATTTAAATTACGCGATATACTGCTGGGTAGCTTGTGAAATTCACCATCAAATCAAATCAAATCAAGTTTTATTTATATAGCACATTTTTAAAACGATTTTTGGTCGAGCCAAAGTGCTGTACATATAATAATGTCCTTACAGTAAGGACACTTTACAGCAAATATAACAGCACAGTTTGTGCAGAATATCAGTATGAGAAAACGACACCCTCTGTCCTCACCATGGGATCAATAACATTTGATCTTAACCTATAATAATACATGATAAACTATTTCTTGAATATATGTTGCAGTGTTCTGAACCTTCAAAGTTACTAAAGTTATCAAATAAATGTAGCGCAGTATAAAGTACGCTATTTGACTGAATGGGAGTGGAGCAGTACAGTACTTAAGTAAATGTACTTTGTTACTGTCTACCGCTGTTCATTGTTCAAGATTGAAATGTAAATTTGCAAGACGGTTTCTGCCCCTTTATTCACATGTAGCCTTTCATACATGGTGGTTTCTTCCTTTCTTGAACTGTTGTGCAGCAGAAGTATAAAGTTGCAGGATTAGTCTCAAGTACCTCAAGATTGTCCTTAAGTACAGTGCCTAAGTAAACGAGCTACAGTCTACCACTGTTCATTTACCTATTGTGAGCATCACATGGAAATGGAAATGTTGCAAGTAGTGGCCATTATTCAGATGGGTGTTTCTGTCTGCCCCTCTATTCTTTCTCCCATTATCCTCCACAATCTGCCTAGAAGTATTTTAATGTTGTAGCTGTTCAAGATGGTCAATTTAAAATGTGTTAAAAATATACTGTTAGTAGAACCAATAATAATGCTATGGCTGCAACTGACAGTTATGTAGGGCACCTAGGCAGCTTGGGAAGTTCCACTGAGCCTGGAATCCATCAGCTACTTCCTGCCACTCTTCCACTGTGTCTGGGCACTGAAAAACAAAAACAAAAATATTTTTTAAGACCTGCCATGTTTCATATGGCAGACCAAACATTTGCTGTTCCAATGCCCTCACTGTATTACATACAGTTTGCACAGTAAAACCAGTAAGTATCCACACATACCTTCATGTATTTCTCTTTTAAAACCTAGATGGCGTGTATGTGCGTGTGTGTGTGTGTGTGTGTGTGTGTGTGTGCGTTCTCTCAGCTCTGCAACGCCGCCCCCCACGAGCTGGAGCCCATCGTGGGTCAGGCTGCAGCTCAGCAAATCCACAGCTTCTTCCACAAACCCACTGCTGCTGGAACCTGAGCTCTCAGAGTCTGGGGTCTGATTTTCTGGTTGTTTGCTTAGTAAGGACATATGAAGCTCATTTTCAGGTTCATATATGTATTTAGTGCTTCTGCTGTGACGTGTTTCTAGGCTTTAATGTTCAAAAAGGTCTTATTTCATGTTAAACCCCAATATAATTCAACATGAACCCTCCTTTATTGTAAGATCACACAATAAATAATATAATACAACTGCTACCCTGCTGCTAATTTTGTTTATTAGATTCTTTTCATTTAAACCTGTTTAACTATGGTTCTAGCCTTGAATGACCCTTTACTGTGATCAAACCAGCCTAATGGGGTCCTATATTATGGTCATTTTCAGGTTCATATATGTATTTGGTGGCTCCACTGTGACATGTTTCCATGCTTTAATGTTCAAAAAGCTCTTCATTCTTCCCAGTCTTCTCTTATTGGTTAGCTGGCCGGCTCTGTTGTGATTTGGCAACGGCTTAGGTATGTCCCGCCCCTTATCACGTACAATGTGTTGGAGCACAAATTTACATGCAACAAAAACCTATACAACACACTGCAGGGAAGGCAAACCCCAAAGAGCATAATAGGGTCTCCATGAAGTTTGTGATTTCAGAATGAGCTTGAAACTAAAAAACAGGCAAAAAACGCTTTAAAGACAATCTAGATACTATCACTAATTACACTTACATCATGCCCCTTTCACACCGGCGCTTTTCCAGCTCCTGCTCGGAGCTGGAAAAGCGCCGTTTTTTCCTGTTCACACCGCAGCGGCGGCGCGTCATAGCTCCGGAATGCGGTTCACTTCCAGCTCCAAAAAATTGTCGGTCCAGAGGCAAGAGCTTCGGAGCTATGACGCGGCGTGTCTTACGTCGAGGCGTGCAGGAAACCTTACTTTGACCATCCGTTCGCTGTTATTGATCATTGTGGAGAGCAGGCAGACGTTTTGTTTGTTATTATAGCAGCTATCGGATGGAATTAATACATGGGCTGCACAGGTTGTCATGTCCGACTATCACAAGTAGAATCATAATGAAAAATACGCCGGTAAAATGTGCCTGTAGAAAACGGCTTAGCAAGTAGTCAGTTTAGCTTCGGTTGCTATGCTAACATCACCCATGTTATACCAGAGAAACTTTCATAACAGCGTTGTGATGCCAAACAGCGTCAATTCAGACTGACACACATTCACTTAAGGGGAACTGGGGATATGAATCAGCTGCTTGTGTGACAGTCAGACAGTGAATACTTTAGAGCCGTGTGAGCTAACCCGGAGCTAACGGGAGAATAAACTCCTGTGGAAGAGCAGCAGCACTGCAGCGGTCGGTAAATGCCGCTGAAACACATTAATAAACAATGAACCACGGCACTCTGGAGAAACGTATAAGGTTGGAGAAGTCGTTATTTAATTTAATCTGGCTTCGTATGATTAAAAGCAACACGATCATTGACCCGACGCATTCCCCGGCCGTTGTTGTTGTGGGAAAAAAATCAGCGACGTAAACTGTGACGTCATGACGCAGCAGTGGATGGAAAACTTTTGTCACAAATAGGCCTCACTGTGATTTTGAGGTTTTACAATAAAACACCTCTTTAAAATAACTAAACGCAGATAAATAGAGGTCTGTAAATTAAGTAAAAGTGTCTCAATCAGAGAGTAGCAGGTCTAAATTACCTTCCACCACTTGAATATCAATAGTGTCTGAGAAAACACATGATAATGTACATATACTGTGTACATACATGATGTATTATCATCACTTTTATTTTCATTCATGACTTTGTAAATCTCAAGTTTGAACACGTAGGAAACAAGTCTGGTTTATTCCACCGATGTATGCATGTACTTCGTTTTATTATAAGTTAAATGAAACAGTTATTTATGAAAAGCGTGCATCAGGCTGCAGTGGGTTAGTTCCTCCACAAGAGGGCGGCCTCAGCTCTCTCTCATTTTCTACAGACTCTGGTTTTGGGTTCATATCATCTTCTCAAACACAACTAAACTGCACATCTTTACTTTCAATCATTTACATCCATTTGGGAACCATATCACTTCCACAAGACCTTTACATCATGCATTAATAAACAGTTTGACCAACTTCTGCAGGTCCATATTAAGAGAAGATAAGATAAGATAAAATGAGATGGACCTTTATTAATCCCCGTGGGGAAACTCAGTAGTTTAACAGCAACAGGGTAAGAATGAAAAACAGGAGATTCACACAGATGAATACGATTAAGGATAAAAATGTAAAATGATAAAATAACTATAAAATAAGAAATGAATTCAAATGAACATATACACATGGGTACATATTATTTACATGTGTGTGAAAACAGTGTGTATTTTATGTCCAGTAATTGTGCCATTGTAGAACTTGTTTTATATATAGTTGGTATACTATTTTTTGAATAATTTTATTATAAAATCTATTTTTTGGGAATAGGGAGTACATTAATCCTTGGTTTTTCTCTGGTAAGAAATATACATTCAGTCTTTTTGTATTTGTTTTATTTTACAATTATTGCTAAAATGAGTTAAACATTTCACTGTGCACATGTTTGAAATACTTCAGCAGCGTGTAAGAGCCATTTGACAATGTGTGCCCGACAATAGTAGAGAAACCACCCCCCCCCTAAAAAACCCCACCCTCCAAGGATGTGGAGCTAATGTCACCCCATCGGACCACAAACGGTGTAACTGTGTGTGTTGATGGATCCATAACATTGTGCGACCTGTTTCCATACTCAATCAATAAAGTACTTCTTATCATACATTGTGGGGACTCCAAACACTGGGTAGTCATAATAGAAACCAATTTAATACATACTTTTTTTGTAATATTGAATGTACCGTCTAATGACACCCTTTAAAGGATATGAGAGAGTGAGTGTGTGTGTGTGTGTGTGCTTGTGCGTTCTCTCAGCTCTGCAACGCCGCCCCCCACGAGCTGGAGCCCATCGTGGGTCAGGCTGCAGCTCAGCAAATCCACAGCTTCTTCCACAAACCCACTGCTGCTGGAACCTGAGCTCTCTGAGTCTGGGGTCTGATTTTCTGGTGTTTTGCTCAGTAAGGACATATGAAGCTCATTTTCAGGTTCATATATGTATTTAGTTTCTCTGCTGTGACGTGTTTCTAGGCTTTAATGTTCAAAAAGGTCTTATTTCATGTTAAACCCCAATATAATTCAACATGAACCCTCCTTTATTGTAAGATCACACGATAAATAATATAATACAACTGCTACCCTGCTGCTAATTTTGTTTATTAGATTCTTTTCATTTAAACCTGTTTAACTATGGTTCTAGCCTTGAATGACCCTTTACTGTGATCAAACCAGCCTAATGGGGTCCTATATTATGGTCATTTTCAGGTTCATATATGTATTTGGTGGCTCCACTGTGACATGTTTCCATGCTTTAATGTTCAAAAAGCTCTTCATTCTTCCCAGTCTTCTCTTATTGGTTAGCTGGCCGGCTCTGTTGTGATTTGGCAACGGCTTAGGTATGTCCCGCCCCTTATCACGTACAATGTGTTGGAGCGCAAATTTACATGCAACAAAAACCTGTACAACACACTGCAGGGAAGGCAAACCCCAAAAAGCATAATAGGGTCTCCATGAAGTTTGTGATTTCAGAATGAGGTTGAAACTAAAAAACCTTTGTTCCTGTAAACTGTTTCAGCAGACTGTCCAGTTATTATACACAGCAACATGATCATACACTACCTACCATCTCAGATTTAAAAGGGTATTTGAGTTCTCTGAGAATAGCTGATGGGGGTTTTTCAGATGTTGTCAAACACATGCAGTGTTGTAGTCAAGTCACCAATTCACGAGTCCAAGTCACTCTCGAGTCACCACTCTTCGAGTCCGAGTCCAAGTCCGAGTCACCAAGGGAGAGTCGTAGTCGAGTCCGAGTCCAAGTCCGAGTCACCCAAGGAATGTCCGAGTCGAGTCCGAGTCCGAGTCATCATTACCTGTGTTCGAGTCCGAGTCCAAGTCCGAGTCACCCAAGGAGTGTCCGAGTCAAGTCCGAGTCCGAGTCATCATTACCTGTGTTCGAGTCCGAGTCCGAGTCACCTAAGAAGAGTCCAAGTCAAGTCCGAGTCACAAGTCTTCATGTATTAATCTTCATGGATATATGTGTTGAAATGTAGCTGCTCCTCTACATTGCTTTTATCCTGTCAATGTTATACTAATCTGTCTATTGAACTGCTGTGAAGCCAGTTTGGCTACAATTCTTGTAATAGGTGCTATACAAATATAAAGCTTATTACTAATATTAATATTATTATTATATATAAACTATGTTTAAAATGAGTTACCTTTTAGAGAAGTGATTATATTTGTATGCCAATATTTTCCTATGGTAAAGTTTTCGTTTTGCACTTTTATTTTGATAGTAATAAGATCGGGACTCTTATTTTGAAGGAACTTTTACCGGTTAAATCGGTTTACTGATAAAGATTTAGCCCCAGAAAGCACATGGCTACTTAGCATGCAAAATGACGTCATTCTGCATGTTAAGTAGCCATATGCTTTCGTGTTATCGGCTGAATCTTTATGTATTGATTAGATGACGTTACTCTGATGATAGTGTTCAAGACAGCCTATATGTCTGAACTCGATGTTTAGAGTAATGTGTTACGGAGCCTTCTCTTCAATATTGTTTCCACATAGAGCATTTTGCGCTGCTCTTTTCCAATGTGGAAGCAGAATGTGTGAAAGCATACAGCACGATGCGGGGTGTGTCTCTAGACATCTTTAGACTGGAATAGCGGGGCCCAGTACGTGAACTCGCCTCGCAGCCGGTGCACACGCCAGGATAGAGGACATCAGACTCCATAGAAAACTTGCTCGAGTCCGAGTCCGAGTCCAAGTCGGAGCGTCAATGTACAAGTCGAGTCCGAGTCATCATGGGGGGAAAAATTCACGAGTCCGAGTCCGAGTCCAAGTCAGCGTACGCGATAATTCACGAGTCCGAGTCCGAGTCCGAGTCCAAGTCATCGTGCGCGAGAATTCACGAGTCCAAGTCCGAGTCGCGTCAATCAGTGCGGGAGTCCGAGTCGAGTCACGAGTCCCGAAAATCGGCACTCGAGTCCGAGTCCAGGACTCGAGTACTCCATCTCTGAACACATGAACTGCTTTTTTCACTTGAT
The DNA here is from genome assembly GCF_902827165.1 of Trematomus bernacchii. Lineage (NCBI taxonomy): Eukaryota > Metazoa > Chordata > Actinopteri > Perciformes > Nototheniidae > Trematomus > Trematomus bernacchii. The sequence continues at coordinate 379,599 of NW_022987575.1, read as the reverse complement.
TCCAAATAAATACAATAAAGTTTAATCAGAATGTATTTTTATTTCTTAAAAGAAAAGAATACAATTAAAAAACTTTTGTGTTTTTCAAAAAATGCTGTTTTGCTAAATATTCATTTAAACAAGGATAAGACAAATACTGTTGTCTCTGAAACATAGACATTCATGAAAGTACAAACGCTTGTATGTCGTACGTTGGATTTTACAGTCTTGAAGGAAGTTGATACAGTTTAAAAGATTTTAAGAGATCATTTGAATCATCGCAGTTGATTGGTTTCATGTTGTTTGTAACAATGTGACACATCAAAGAAAAAACATTAACAGAAAAGAAAATGTATTTTTTATAAAAAATCTGGTATAACAATGTAGAGAGGGGGCATCCCCCCAAAAGACATACATTTATCACATGAAATGATAGCGAACCCCGTGTGAAACATCAAATGGTTGTTCTACTCAGTGTGATTGACAGGAGAGATGATCAGAGGGCCAGAGTGTTTACCACCATCGTTAAGACCAGTACTAAATAATGGGTAGAGTTTCTCTTTGAAGCAGCAGCCAGTGAAGGAGTAGATCAGAGCTGCAGCATCAACATCATAAAAGGAGACCAGACCCTCCTCATAATCCACAAACACCCCCACCTTCTGAGGCTGAGACTTCAGAGAGAGACGGACTGCAGGACCAGCACAAGCTTTGTACTCATTTTCATTCCTCAACACTATCACCCAGTAACCATTCTGAGGAGACGGTGAGATCTCTCCCTTCCTGTTGATCGACTCTCTGGCCACTCCTAAATACCACTCAGTCTTCCCTTTAACCTGAACCTCGCAATAAAATCTTCCTGAAGAGATACTCTGCTTTGCTAAAACACAAGAACACAAATCAAATCTCTCTGGATTGTCTGGGAGATTCTTGCTCACATCACCAAGTTTAACTTGTTTTCCATCATCAGACAGGATGAGTTTGGGAAGTGCTGTATCAGGATCAAGAGTCACCTCCACCTCATACTGCTGGACCCTCTTCAGCTCCACCTCTGAGAGCAGCTTCTTCATCTGTTTACTGAGCGTCTCCAGCTGAGTCACAGCTCTCACCACAGTCCCCTCATATGAAGGTGGACGGACCCTGACTTCTGTCCAGTTCTTGGTGGGTGGAGCAGCGTTCAGGGACGTGAAGCTTTGGAGGAGGTGGAGCTGGTCTTCAGAGCGTGAGAGCTGCTCCACCTCAGAGCTTCTCTTCTTCAGCTCAGAGATTTCCTGTTCCAGCTCTTTGATGAAGCCTTCAGCCTGTTCCTCTGTCTCTCTCTGCTTCTCTTTGATGGTGTCGATGAGCTCGGCCTGGCTTCTCTCAACAGACTCCTTCAGAGCGGTGAAGACCTGAACACCATCTGCTATCTCTCTGTCTGCTCCTTCCTTACTGAGCTGCACTGAGAGATTCATCTCCTGAATCTTCAGTCGTCTCTTCTGGATCATCTGCTGAATGTCAGCGTCTGTCTTCCCCAGCTCAGCCTTCTTTCCTTCATATCCTTCTTTCAGAGGAACAACATCATGTGTCTTGTGGTCTGAAACAGTGCAGAGCATGCAGACACACACCTGGTCGGTCTTACAGAACAGCTCCAGCAGTTTATCGTGCTTCACACACATCCTGCCTTCCAGGTTCTCCTCAGGGTCGATCAGCTGATGTTTCTTCAGGCCTGGCCTTGTCAGGTGAGGCTCCAGGTGAGTCTCACAGTAGGACTCCAGACACACCAGGCAGGACTTCAGGGCCTTCAGTCTGGTTCCAGTGCAGGCGTCACAGGGAACTTCTCCTGGTTTGACAACTTGTTGCTCTGAGCTGCTGCTGCTGGCTTTCTGTTGAGCTGGCTGTCTGAACTGAGCAGCCATCTCAGAGATGAAAGTGTTGACCTGCAGATCAGGCTTTATGTTGAATACCTTTTTGCAGTTGGGACACTGACTCGGGACTTTAGTATCCCAGTGTTCAGAGATGCAGGCTTTACAGAAGTTGTGTCCACATGATGTGCTGACTGGATCAGTGAACACATCCAGACAGATGGAGCACAGAAACTGATCTTCAGTCAGCAGACAGCTGGCAGCAGACATGTCTGTAAGAACAAACAAGGTTTTAACTAAATGTAGTAGAGAATACGGTATGCATACTGGATGTAAAAAGCTGACACGAAAGTTCACGGCTTGCTTTAAAAGTTAAATACTATCCTTAAAGTGTTAAACATGTAGATATTTGTACAGTTTGAATAAATGTCCTGCTATAACTCTGTGGCCCATAAACAACACATGACCACAACTCAATTATATTATTTGAAAAGCCTAATCCATCAGAATATATGTAATCATAGCCTCTGATCTACCAGTCACTTAAATGACTGAAGCATGTGGCTATTAGCCGCTTGTTAGTTATTCAAAGAGAAGGACCACATGGATGTTAGCCTCTGCAGACCATTTACATGCACAGAAACCTATAGAACACTACAGGAAAGGGAAAACCCCTAAAAGAATAATAGCGCTTCTTAAAAAATCTCCCTGAGAGGAATTCCTGAGGTTTTGAGTTTATACCTGATGTTGAAACATTGTCAATTATCAGCTTTGCTGCTTGTGGTAGAAATTCGAATTCCCTTCAGAGAAACTGATAAATGAGTCATGTAGAAAGTTTGTCTTTTGTTGTATTTAACAAAGTAAAATACGATCTAAAATGCAGGAACAGAGCAACTTCATCCTCAGAGGATAAAGAGGGTCTAATCCTACCCATAAATTCTGTTAGACATTATCTAAACATTCCCACCACCACACCATAAAACCTCCCAGTCCTTAGCCATTTGCAAATCCACCTTTTGCCCTCTGAAATGTAAAACCTAAACATCAGCGACGTGCAGTCAGGGGAGGCAGAGCCTCACCTGTCATACTCCAATGTCACGGAAAAACAACTAAAGAAAAACTAAATAGTAATAATAATAAAATGTCTCCACTGATCTGTGTTGTAAGTGTGATTTCTGTATGATTCCAATCGCTTTTTATAGTCAAAATCAGCAAATTTGTCGAGCTCCGCTACAACTACATGGGAGCGATGAGGAGTGAGGCAGGGACGAGCTCTGCCTCACGTAAGCCCACAGTAACTGGCTGGAGCACGGGCACTAATGTAGGGCGGGCACTTATTTTGTGAGCGCGCTCAAGCCCGTTACTGTGGGGTAAGGTGAGGCACAGATGAGCTCTGCCTCACCTCAGAATGCGTCACCCCACAGAAACTGGCTGGAAAGCGGGCACTAAGCGCATGCCTGTTACCATCTCACTGCAGGTCACCAATGTAATGTTTGTAGATCCCTTTACTACATTTATCCTCGCCATCCATAGTCTCTAAATAACTTATTTCACGTATATATGATATTTAGGCCCGCTGGTCTCATCATACAACGGCAATGAAAAAAGCACCAGGAGAGGCAGTCATAACCTCTGAAGGGGGCGCACCTGAGCCCACAGGTTCTTGTTGCTACTGTAATTTCACGCAGAGACGGTAGACGCAAACAACAAACTAGACTTTTGAAACTAGAGGGAGATAAGGAGGACTTTTACAAAAAAGTAATGGAGATTGTTGTCCAGAAGGATAGCATGGACTTCATCTTCAAGTCAAGGTAAGACACGACGCTGAAGTTGGCTTCCGATTCAGAGCTTCCGATTCGGCAGTTAAGGGGAAAGTTAAGGGAAATGTAATTTACAGCGCTGAGCGAACAATCCTCCGTGTTTGAACCTCTTAAATCGATGCATAGCCGATTTATTTGGACTGGATTATCCCAGAGAGGCTAAACATTCTTTATAACACAGTTTCAGATTTGTGAAACCTTAATTCTATTTGTGAAAATACAAAAAAAAGAGAGATTTCAGTGCTTTTTTGCATCCTGGCCACATTAGACCAGGTCCTGATCTAAAAATCTAAAAATGTTTGGTTTTTGTGACCAGTTGGACTCATTAAGGCCATTGTTTCCCTTCATAAGTGCAACTACGGAAGTGGATTGGAGTCTTTCAGAGCCTGTCACAGTTCCAGATCATACCAGTGTAAAGCTATATGTACATTAGTAATCATAGATTTTATATGTCAAAAAAAGTATAAACAGCATGCAACAATATCAAAACTTGCTAAACATGCTCACTTTATTATATTTGTGTTGCAAAGGTCATGCCACAGTCTGATAAGCATAACTTGTTTAAGAATTCAAAATGCAGCCCCCACTTCAATCAATAAAGCATTCCAAATATATATATCATGTGCAGTGCTCATTAGTAGCCGTCATCCCATGCAGTTTAAATATACTGGGACCCCAGCAAGGCAGCGTTACACTGGTGAGTACATGTGAAAGGATTTCAGGAGCCTTTTGCTTTATTTACATTATTTTAGTGGTTTGAGTAAGACTACTTTTTAGAAATTCTAACAATGTATTTTTGAAAATGTATGAAACAAAAAAAAGTCTCCATACCTATTAAATAACAAACTAACTTTCTACAAATAAATTCAAGATGTTTTTTAAGATAGACTATATACATGTTCTGAAGCCACTGTGGCCTCAGGATGCTTCCAACACAACATTCAATAGCTTTAGCCAACGAGCTGCTGGGTCAGGTGAGGCTGCAGCAGCTCTGTGCCCTGATGTGAGCTATCATCTGTCTTTTGGAGTATGTGGTGTTATAAGGCTCTGTGCCTGTTAGCATGTTAGCCTAGCTCCTGCTGGGTGACAGACCCTGCAGTTTGTGATGGACTCTTACCGCTGATGCACTGGCAGAAAGAACATAATTGCGAGACCTGGTCTCCTGAAAAGCAGGTGCAGCCTACAAACAAGAGCAGGGAGGAGGAGACACATGTTGGCACAGTCATGCATTACAATCATAAAGCAGAACAACTAAAACAGTTGGCCAAAAGCAAAGCTGGATCATTTATTAATTGCTGTTAAAGCATAAACAGTTAGAATGCTTTAGTACGTTTTGCTTGAACTTTAATAAAATGATCCTGTGAGGATAATAAGTTAATTTGAAGCAGACTCTGTGTCAGGGTAGGGGAAAAATAGGACCCAAATGCAGTAAAAGGACTAAAAGGTCAGGTAACAAAAAGCGAGCTTTATTTCCCAAAGCTGAATGACAAAAGAAAACAAGGAACAACTTAACATTCCAAAACCGGGGGAGTACGAGGAAGGATCAGGACAAAAAACCTCAGGAACAAACATGTAGCGTGACAGGTAGCATGGACAAGAGCAAAGAGACTAACAGGTATCATAGACGAGAAACGACGACGAACAGACATGGAGCACAGGGGAAGACAAGACAATGCGAAAAAAGCACTGAAATCTCCCTTTTTTGTATTTTCACAAATAGAATTAAGGTTTCACAAATCTGAAACCGTGTTATAAAGAATGTTTAGCCTCTCTGGGATAATCCAGTCCAAATAAATCGGCTATGCAGCGATTTAAGAGGTTCAAACGCGGAGGATTGTTCGCTCAGCGCTGTAAATTAAATTTCCCTTAACTGCCGAATCGGAAGCTCTGAATCGGAAGCCAACTTCAGCGTCGTAGGTAAGACCACAATTGTAATGAACATGGGATCTTACTAAGAAAGAACAATCCAATATTTAGATTTTGGGTATCCTTTTGTTGAACGGTCTGTTTAAAATGAATCGAAGCATCAGACTAAAAAAGCTTTTGAAAATAACCGATTATTTCGATTAAGGTCAAAATATAATATTTGTAAATCTGACTCTGAAAGAGTCAGTGCCTCACCAGCCATGAACCTCACCGCACGTCACTGCTAAACATATATATATATATACATATATAGATCTTTTAAAACACGTATGAGACTAAGAAAACAATTTAAAAGAGTAAAAGCCAATCAGAGTATAAGACATATATATGATGATGAATGATTATATGACACTTTGACAACACTGCTTTAAAAAGACAGACAGCAGTAACTACAGAGAAGTTGAGAAAGAAAGGGTTATAAGTGAACGGCTGCTGACCAAAGTGTATAACAGATAAATAAGTTGTACAATGTAAATGTCGTGCCCTTACAGACTACACAAAAGAGACCAAACAATCTGAGCTAGGCTAGTTAGCTGTTAGCAGGCCTGGGCTAACTGCTGTTCCGGTTCTTTGTCTCATGTTTACTGAGGCGTTGTGTCTCTGTAGTGCACTCACCAGTGTTTGCAGAGGTTCTGCTGTGTTGTTGAGAAGAAGCTGCTGGATTATATATGAATAATAACAAATAACTAAAAACCTAAAATAATTTGTATTTATCATTCTTTCTGTATCACAGGCTCGCGGCTAGCATGGCATCAAAGCTGTATCATGGCTACCTCCTTAACTAGCTAGCTACAAATCAAATGTCTACCCCTGCAGTACATACTGATTTTATTTTTACACAAGCCGACGTACCTCTGTATTTGGCTCTCGTTTCCTCCTGTTCTTTTTTCCGTTTCCTTGCCGTTGCATCTGAAGGCTTGGACCTCTTCATAATGATACTATTTTGCCTCTTGTTGTTGCGATCGTTGCGATCGTTGCGACCTCCGACACTTTCAGCTGGAGCTGCCGCGTCACTTTGGCTGTGAGCCGCGGTCCGTGGGTGCCTGATAAGCGACCATCCCCCACTTTCATCACTTTTACCCCGGGATTCCATTGGGTCCGTCTGCGCCGCGTCACGGTTGCGCCGCGGTTTTGGTCCGACCTCCTCCAGCGTCATAACCCACCGTGCGCGTTTCAGAAGCGTTTCAGAAGCAGAGCATCTTGCGTGCCGGCAGTTTTTGTTGATTTGGGCATATTTCCTGGACAGGCTACTTTGTGCAGACAAAGTTAATAATAATTGTAATATTCCAGTTATAAACGACATGAATCAAAGATGTGTTGCTGTATTTTAGTGGTAAAAAAATGCATTCATCATCATAATTATTCTACATATATAATTTGCACAGTGCCTGTAAACCGGAGGAGAACGCTGGCATTTCTCCTCCTTGAAAGACTACGGAGGGATAGGGTCTGCAAATTAGTTTATTTTGGGGATTGACTGGATGCTCTGACCGGTCCACTTCCTGCCCAGCGCTATGCAATGCCTCGCGTCGCGTCGAAAATAGACTTCAAGGTTCAAGGTTCTTTATTGTCAAACTAACATAGCTACAGAGTAATTATGTCGTTGAAAATCTTAGATCACAGGCTTCTCCAACAATGCAACACAATAATACAGATAAGCAGACAATATTAAAACAATATTAAAATATACTATATTAAAAGTAATACAAAAAGAAAAATAGTTTCACGTTATCATGAAATTAATATCTATATCTTTTTTACTATACTTGCACTGCTTACCGTTTTCATACTTTCTATATCTTAGCATATTCATACACACTGTTAATACTGTTCATACTGCTCATAGGCTACTGTGTATATCTGTACTCATAGCTGGTTAGACTTCCAGAGAAAAGTACTTCAAACTGCACTGGAGTGCAACTATCTGGAACTATATCAAAGACAAATACACACCCGAGGCCGATGAAGATTGTGTCACTGTTTTCGCAAGAAATCTGAAGTGGAGCGTGACAAAATTGTTCACTTTTCATTGTTCAGAATCAACAATCATTAATCTGATTTTCCAAGGTACAAGATCTGAGTACTTCTACTTTTACTCAAGTACAAGACCTGAGTACTTCAAGAACATATATTATGCAACACTTATTTTATCACTTAGTTGACCCTGTATTTGCATGGCCTAATACCATAATTATTGTCTCCCCTTTAGACAACATAACCATCTCAAGATATTCACTCACAGTATGAGGGGTTTGTAGCCCCACAGTTAGCTGCAGTCTAACGGTATTACATATATTTGCCTTGAGTAACATTAAGGACATGTTTGGGTTTTGTGTAGCCTTATAGTCTCCAGTCACACAGGGCCTGTCACTAACTTAGCATTGGACTGAGAAACTGTTTTGTTGACAGTCGATGTGCACATCAGGCTACAATATAGAAAGAAATGTGGCTCATAATGTTCGCTCACTTACTTTCTGCTTCGTCATTCTATACCATACGGGGGGGTTCTGAATAAATCATTGATTTTAGCACATTTCGCTGCCTTTTTTTGTTGCAGGATGGGGGTCCATCCTTCCACAATAATTAACCTTGTCGTCAGTTTCAGTCGGTCCAGTCCACACTAATGTAAACAGCAGCGCGCTAGTCTCGTGAGAAACGGAGAGTGGAACAACCAATCACGTCTTCATTATTCTCCTGAAATTTAAATGTGCACATTCGCCAGTCTGACAGGTGCGTGGTTCTCACTGCGCCTCATACCGGTGCAACTTTGAACACCTTCAATATATGCCGCATTAATGGATTTGGCCTGCAGTCACCGCCCTCATCACATCCCCAACCACAGCCATGGTCTTAGCCGGTCTTGACATAAAATCTCGAGTCCTATAGGTCCGATACAGAGACAATACGAAACCAAATGCAGTCGATTCCGAGACAAGACCAATACCGTTAAAAAGTGGTCTGGAGACCGGTCTCGAGTACAACACCAGCAAATATTCTCATACTAATGATTATTAATTATTATTACCCTCTCTTCTGATACCAATACTGTGCCGATGAGAAAGTGTACCTGGAACACTCTCCAAACTACTGTAGGAGCGGAATCATTAGAAATATATAATATAGGATAATGCTATACAATGCTAACGGAGGCGAGACGTACGTTATTCACGCGCTTATCCACACGTACGTTATTCACGCGCATATCCACACGTACGTTATCAACACGCATATCTAAGATAGCGCTTTCTAAGCTACGCCGCCGCTAAGTGAGCGCATACTTTGAGCACACCTATGGTACGTCGCCGTGACGTCTGACGTCGTCGTGACGTCGCCTGTATTCTACGTCAACCCATTCAAAATTGATGGAGGCATTGGCGCACATTGACACGTCAGTTCTCCCCCGCTCAGTTAGCTTAGTTATCTGTTCTTTGGCACAAATCGCACTCGCTCACTCTCGCTCTACCATACTCACACACACACACACACACACATGCACGCGCCACACCCCTCTCTCTCTTAAAGGGACAGCGATCTCATCTCACTCTGCATGACCCTAATATCATAACACTACCCCCACTCTGGATGGCAATTGCACTCAATTCTAATCCAGCACAGTAAATTACATGACCCTTGCCTAAAATGTATACCGATAAACATTCACATTTGCATTCAGTCCATCTACAAGTGGGCGATAGCAGGGCCGGACTGGGACAATAAAAGTCAGGCCGGGAATTATGCACCCAGCCAGGCCACTACCAGTTTTTTCTGCCATTTTGTTGGATTTATTTGTCAATATTTACAGCGGTGCTGCCCATAGTGATAGCCCTATAGTTTAAATCTACTACCCAATAATAAACATATGGACATGGGCTACTATTTTTAAAAATGTGCAAATGCATATGGGAACCTATCCATGTGAACATATTTTGGGGGTGGACCTCAAATCCTCTAGGTGGGTCCGGGGGCATGCTCCCCTGGTAAGATCTTTTATTTATTTTGGAGTTAAATGCATCCATCTGGTGCACTTTGAGGGGGAAATAAAGAGACTAGATCTATGGAAACACCCATATGAAACATATAAAGTTGTTATCCTGACCTAACCTATGATACATGATAAAATATGTCTTGATTATATTTTGTATTGTTCTGAATCTTCAAAGTTACTAAACTTATCAAATAAATGTAGCGCAGTATAAAGTACACTGAATGGGAGTGGAGCAGTACATTACTTAAGTAAATGTACTTTGTTACTGTGTACCGCTGTTCATTGTTCAAGATTGAAATGTAAATTTGCAAGACGGTTTGCCCCTCTGTTCACATGTAGCCTTTCATACGTGATGGTGGCTCGTTCTCCCATTATCTTCCACAATCTGTCTAGAAGTATGATTTTAGCATCTGAATAGAGCCATCACAATTTGTCTACAATGTGCCTCTCACACTTGACCACACCCCGAACTAATGGCACACACATTCAGGGTATTGTTTTGTGATGAATGTGTGGCGGTGTGGTGCTCGTATAAAATGCTCTGTTTGCTGACAACGCCACCTGGGGGAGTTTCGCCCCCAGGAAATTACTAAAACTAAAGTTATCCAATTTAATAAAAGGCAATCAGGTTCGTTTGAACACCACAGGCAGAGACAGTGTAAAGGATATTACCACAATGGTTATTTTATTTATACATAATTACATTTCTAATAATAAACAATATAATTTCCTAAAGGTTCTCCAGGGAGGAGGGAGAAGGACAGTGCTGGGGCTTACCAAGGCGGCAATTAACAAAACGGGGAGGAAGGGGTCAAATCAAAATCACCCGTGACACTGACTGCACACCAAACAAAACGGACACGTGAAGAACACCACCACCAGGGATTGGGTTTGCCGCCTCAAGCCCACAGCACCTGTCCGGCACAAGAGAAACAGTTAAAAATCAGCAAGATTATAAAACTCGGTTGGAGAAAGATAAACAAAAGGAAAACAAATAAAAATAAACCTAATCTAAATAAACGTAAACAACAAACATGAGTAAACTAATTAAACCAAACGTTAACAAAAGAAAAGAAAATCACACAATTAACAAAATACTATAAATGTACTCAAAACATTAGATGCACAAAACAAACAGATAATCAAAATGAATCAACTAAAACAATAAGTGTCCTTGCTATTCCGTGATCTCAAAACGGCCCTGGTGACAGTCCAACACGGAGTAGTCAGGGCCTGTCAATTTCATGACGCCACAGCTCGGTGCGAAAGCTCGCCGAGCCAAAACAGCAGGAAGGGGGAGGGGGGGATGATGACCAGAGGTGGGGAGAGTGGTTACGGCGCCCCAACTTTTACAGCTAGGCACTGCCACAGAGCCCACCAGGAAGGGAAAATGTTTACGGCACCCCTGGAAAGAGGTTTAAAATGACGTGTGAATACTTAAGTTTATTAAATGAAAAGTTATCTATGGGGGAACTCATACATACCAGCCTGTGTGGCCAGTCGCAGCCACAGAGCCCACAAGGAAGGGAGAGAGAGAGACTCAACAATCCCACGGCCAAATCCCACTGTGACATGAATGACAAGTCAATACACCAGAGGAACCAAGCTGAAGGTGAGAAAACGGCAGACAACGGCAACTCACCAATAGTTGCAACACTGCAAGACCAGGGAGCGGAGCAAATCCTCCTCAAAAGCACCGGGCGTCAGCTGCGCTAAGACAGAGTAGTGTCAAGCCGGGTGTTGCTTGTGCCCATGAATAAATGACAGAATGCAAGATGCTTTACCTGTCTGGTAGAGTGTGTGATGCGCGAGCTGCCACGCCAAACAATATACGCTGCCACGCCATGCAGGCTGCAGCCACAAAGGAGAAGCGGAGGGGGAGGGAGCAGATTTGTCACCTCCACTTAAATAGCAGGTGCGCTGGCATGGTGCCAAGCAGCGTCACAGAGGGAGGAGACATCCAGTCACAAATGCGTAGTAAACAGTTTTAAGAATCCATGGTATTAAATTCAACTAATTTTTAATTTATTTTTAATTTAAAGGCGTGTGGCGCCGTGGGTTAGTGCGTTGGTGATCGGATCAGGGGGATCGGGATCACAGGTTCAAACCCCACTGCGGTCAGCATGTCGTTGTGTCCCTGAGACACTTCACCCCAAATTGCTCCTGTGGGGATTGTCCACAGTATTGAGTATGTAAGTCGCTTTGGATAAAAGCGTCTAACAAGTGACATGTAATGTAATGTTTAAGGAACCTCCGGTGGCTGCAGAACCACCTGATAGCACCAGCAGTGAAACCTGGACCAGGAGCCCTGGGGAGCCCTTCCTCTTTGAGGCTGAGTCAAGGCCCTGCACTCCCCTGGCAGAATCCGCCATCTGTGGAACAGAGTCCACACCGGCACTGCTCGGACAGGGGCCAAGCCCACTCAGTCACTTATGGCGCGTTTCCACTACAGCGCGGAGCACGGTTTAAGAGAGCTGTGACGTCAGCGGCCCGTCTTTGGTTGCGTTTCCACTTGGCCTAGTACCGGCCGGCGGGTCCTAATTCACAGTTTTTCTGGCCTCATAAAATCGCGGATCTAGGGCCACAGACAACGAGGCTGAGTCGGGCTGAGTATGCTAAACTAGAGAGAGCATCGCTGGCAAGGGGGCTACAACTACAACAAGATGGACATATTTGACCGTGATTTAATTGTAATACACGTTTCAAAATGATAAAGCAGCGACTGTATTCACCATGACACAGGCAGTCTGTGGTTTGTACTTGTTTAACTTTTGTCTAGTTTCTGAACATATATGAGGAGCTGTGAGCTCTGAGTGCTAACAGCTAACGGCTGTGTTGTTTTTCTGGGGTTCTCTGAAGATCACGTCACGGCTCCGCCTACACTGCGTTACTATAGATACTGCCCCAGTTCCTAAACTGTAATGGAAATGCGCCATAAAGTGAGCCAGTCCTAACGAGGCCCAGCCATACCGAGCGGGGCCGAGCGAGGCCGTGTAGTGGAAATGCGCCATTAAGCACTCCAAGGCCTCCGGTGAAGCGCGGCAGGAAGATGCAGGATGAGTCCGCCAGTGAGGCGTCAGAAATATTGATGCACAAGATTGGCAGGACCCTGGAACATTTTACTTCCACGGGTGAACATAATGACGACATCGCGGCCCATTCAAAAGTGTTTGAACACAGACTGCGGCAGTTGCCACATAATGTGCTGCCACACTTCCTGCATGATGTGGAAAACAGTTTCTTTAGGTATTTAACGGACAATACCCTGGAAACTGAAACCTCTTACAGACAGTTCATTCATTTGTAAAGATGTGGTGTGGCCAAAACATTTTTTTATTGTATTGCATACAATTGTTTTCGTATTGTATTTTTGACTATTGTTTACATTGTCAAGTTCTTTTGATAATAAACCACTTTTTACCGAAAATGCAAAACTTTATTTCGTACCTTCATACTACAGCCATTAGATAACACAACATTAGAATGAGGATACAATTAGCTATACTACACTAAAAGTCAGAAGATACAGATGAACATGATGATACATAATTTGCCTGTCGGTGTTATGATGTTGTATATTAATATAATCTTTGATTATAATGACTGATGCATGGAATGTGGTAGCAGCAGTACTTTTAGGTTGCCAGCCACAATGCTTTAAATAGTTTATTTCTGCTTCAGAGAGCTGAAGTGGAGGAGCTGATTTAAATTACGCGATATACTGCTGGGTAGCTTGTGAAATTCACCATCAAATCAAATCAAATCAAGTTTTATTTATATAGCACATTTTTAAAACGATTTTTGGTCGAGCCAAAGTGCTGTACATATAATAATGTCCTTACAGTAAGGACACTTTACAGCAAATATAACAGCACAGTTTGTGCAGAATATCAGTATGAGAAAACGACACCCTCTGTCCTCACCATGGGATCAATAACATTTGATCTTAACCTATAATAATACATGATAAACTATTTCTTGAATATATGTTGCAGTGTTCTGAACCTTCAAAGTTACTAAAGTTATCAAATAAATGTAGCGCAGTATAAAGTACGCTATTTGACTGAATGGGAGTGGAGCAGTACAGTACTTAAGTAAATGTACTTTGTTACTGTCTACCGCTGTTCATTGTTCAAGATTGAAATGTAAATTTGCAAGACGGTTTCTGCCCCTTTATTCACATGTAGCCTTGTACGTGGTGGTTTCTTCCTTTCTTGAACTGTTGTGCAGCAGAAGTATAAAGTTGCAGGATTAGTCTCAAGTACCTCAAGATTGTCCTTAAGTACAGTGCCTAAGTAAACGAGCTACAGTCTACCACTGTTCATTTACCTATTGTGAGCATCACATGGAAATGGAAATGTTGCAAGTAGTGGCCATTATTCAGATGGGTGTTTCTGTCTGCCCCTCTATTCTTTCTCCCATTATCCTCCACAATCTGCCTAGAAGTATTTTAATGTTGTAGCTGTTCAAGATGGTCAATTTAAAATGTGTTAAAAATATACTGTTAGTAGAACCAATAATAATGCTATGGCTGCAACTGACAGTTATGTAGGGCACCTAGGCAGCTTGGGAAGTTCCACTGAGCCTGGAATCCATCAGCTACTTCCTGCCACTCTTCCACTGTGTCTGGGCACTGAAAAACAAAAACAAAAATATTTTTTAAGACCTGCCATGTTTCATATGGCAGACCAAACATTTGCTGTTCCAATGCCCTCACTGTATTACATACAGTTTGCACAGTAAAACCAGTAAGTATCCACACATACCTTCATGTATTTCTCTTTTAAAACCTAGATGGCGTGTGTGTGTGTGTGTGTGTGTGTGTGTGCGTTCTCTCAGCTCTGCAACGCCGGCCCCCACGAGCTGGAGCCCATCGTGGGTCAGGCTGCAGCTCAGCAAATCCACAGCTTCTTCCACAAACCCACTGCTGCTGGAACCTGAGCTCTCTGAGTCTGGGGTCTGATTTTCTGGTTGTTTGCTTAGTAAGGACATATGAAGCTCATTTTCAGGTTCATATATGTATTTGGTGGCTCCACTGTGACATGTTTCCATGCTTTAATGTTCAAAAAGCTCTTCATTCTTCCCAGTCTTCTCTTATTGGTTAGCTGGCCGGCTCTGTTGTGATTTGGCAACGGCTTAGGTATGTCCCGCCCCTTATCACGTACAATGTGTTGGAGCACAAATTTACATGCAACAAAAACCTATACAACACACTGCAGGGAAGGCAAACCCCAAAAAGCATAATAGGGTCTCCATGAAGTTTGTGATTTCAGAATGAGCTTGAAACTAAAAAACAGGCAAAAAACGCATTAAAAACAATCTAGATACTATCACTAATTACACTTAGATCTCATTGTGCTCCTTTGTTCCTGTAAACTGTTTCAGCAGACTGTCCAGTTATTATACACAGCAACATGATCATACACTACCTACCATCTCAGATTTAAAAGGGTATTTGAGTTCTCTGAGAATAGCTGATGGGGTTTTTCAGATGTCATAAACACATGAACTGCTTTTTTTCACTTGATTCCAAATAAATACAATAAAGTTTAATCAGAATGTATTTTTATTTCTTAAAAGAATAGAATTAAAAAACTTTTGTGTTTTTCAAAAAATGCTGTTTTGCTAAATATTCATTTAAACAAGGATAAGACAAATACTGTTGTCTCTGAAACATAGACATTCATGAAAGTACAAACGCTTTTATGTCGTACGTTGGATCTTATAGTCTTGAAGGAAGTTGATACAGTTTAAAAGATTTTAAGAGATCATTTGAATCATCGCAGTTAATTGGTTTCATGTTGTTTGTAACAATGTGACACATCAAAGAAAAAACATTAACAGAAAAGAAAATGATGTATTTTTTATAAAAAATCTGGTATAACAATGTAGAGAGGGGGCATCCCCCCAAAAGACATACATTTATCACATGAAATGATAGTGAACCCCGTGTGAAACATCAAATGGTTGTTCTACTCAGTGTGATTGACAGGAGAGATGATCAGAGGGGCCAGAGTTTTTTTACCACCATCCTTAAGACCAGTACTAAATAATGGGTTAGAGTTTCTCTTTGAAGCAGCAGCCAGTGAAGGAGTAGATCAGAGCTGCAGCATCAACATCATAAAAGGAGACCAGACCCTCCTCATAATCCACAAACACCCCCACCTTCTGAGGCTGAGACTTCAGAGAGAGACGGACTGCAGGACCAGCACAAGCTGAGTACTGATTTCCATTCCTCAACACTATCAGCCAGTAATCTTTCTGAGGAGACGCTGTGATCTGTCCCTTCCTGTTGATCGACTCTCTGGCCACTCTGGCATTTCTCCTCCAGAATATATGTAATCATAGCCTCTGATCCCTCTGATCTACCAGTCACTTAAATGACTGAAGCATGTGGATATTAGCTGCTTGTTAGTTATTCAAAGAGAAGGACCACATGGATGTTAGCCTCTGCAGACCATTTACATGCACAGAAACCTATAGAACACTACAGGAAAGGGAAAAACCCTAAAAGAATAAGAGGGCTTCTTAAAAATCTCCCTGAGAGGAATTCCTGAGGTTTTGAGTTTATACCTGATGTTGAAACATTGTCAATTATCAGCTTTTGTTATATTTAACAAAGTAATAAAGAAAGTAAAATACGATCTAAAATGCAGGAACAGAGCAACTTCATCCTCAGAGGATAAAGAGGGTCTGCACCCCGAACACAGCTCACATTCCCACTATGTAGAAGAAAGAAACCAGTCTACTAATCCTACCCATACATTCTGTTAGACATGATCTAAACATTCCCACCACCACACCATAAAACCTCCCAGTCCTTAGCCATTTGCAAATCCACCTTTTGCCCTCTGAAATGTAAAACCTAAACACATATATATATATATTTATATATTTATATCTGTTAAAGAAATATAACAAAAAATGCAATTTAACAGAGTAAAAGGCAATCAGAGTACAAGACATATGATGATGAATGATTATATGATAATTTTGACACAACACTGCTTTAAAAAGACAAACCGCAGTAAACTACAGTGAAGTTGAGAAAGAAAGGGTTAAAAGTGAACGGCTGCTGACCAAAGTGTATAAACAGTTAAATAAGTTGTGCAATGTAAATGTCGTGCCCTTACAGACTACACAAAAAGAAACCACCCAAACAATCTGAGCTAGGCTAGTTAGCTGTTAGCTATGGAATGCCATTTAATAGCGCCTTTACGGTAATCGCTGTACAAGAGTAAAATAATGCATGTTTTTTTCTGCTTATTTGCAATACAAGTCATTTGTACCATAAGTTCTTAATAAAACTGACACCGTTTGACTCAGTCCTAGTTTGACTGCTACAATAAAATGAAGTAGGCTACTTTTTACTGTGTACTTTTTGGGTAATACTCTCTCAAAGTCCCCTCCTGAGAACAAACTCATGCCACTTCTGCTATATTTGATGAGATAAAATGATTTGTATCCATAAGTTCTTAATAAAATTGGTAGTGTTGGACTCAGTACTTGTTAGACTACTACCACAAATACAATGAAGTAGGCCTACTTTTATTGTGTACTTGTTGAGTAATACTCTGTCAAACTCCCTTCCAGAGTACAATCATGCATGTTTTTAGCTATCTTTGATGAGAGATAAAATGATATTTTGCCATAAGTTCTTAATACAATTGGGGACTGTTGGACTCAGTACTACTTGGACTACTCCCACAAGTACCAATAAAGTATTTTACTGTGTACTTCTTGAAGTAATCCTTTGTCAAACTCCCCTCCTGAGTACAATAATTAATGTATTCTGCTATATTGATGAGGGATATAAAATGATTTTTTGCAACAAGTTCTACATGAAATTGATACTGTTGGAGTCAGTACTACTTGGACTACTCCCACAAGTACAATCAAGTGTTTAAGTAATCCCCTGTCAAACTCCCCTCCTGAGTAGAATAATGCATGTTTTCTGCTATATTTAATAAGCGTTAAAAGCGTTCACAATTACTGGGAGGCTGTGGCTCAGTGGAGAGTGTGCTGGACTTCGAATCAGGGGAGGACACTTCACCCCCAAATTGCTCCTGTGGGGATTGTCCACAGTACTGAATGTATGTAAGTCGCTTTGGATAAAAGCGACCATGTAATGTAATGTAATGTACAGATAATGTTAGACAGAGTATTTTAAGAGGATAAGGTAGACCGATGACATCAACACTAGATCCACTAGATCAGTACTCCAGCAGCAGCATTGTTACCCCTTGGAAAGTCTTTAGAGACTATCCTGGATAGCTGTTCACAACCTTCCTTCAGCACAGTGACACACCCCTGTCACTCTTGTTGGCCTCTTATGATGCTGCTGAAGTCCTTCTACTGCACCTTTTTGACTCCAATACAGGCATTTGTATATGTTTGGAGAAATTACACAATAAATGGCCCAGATGTGTACACATCGAAATCTTGTAGTGCAGGAAGAATACACACTGGCTAAGCCTGCAGGTGATATAGGCTTTGTTTTGCAATATTTATTCAAAGGTCACTTCTTATTTAAATAAATACCTGAAATATAGATATTATCTCTTATCAAAGATAGCAGAATACATGAAAGAATGTACTCAGGACAGGAGTTTGACCTAGTAGTACTCAAAAAGTACACAGTAAAAGTACTTGATTGTACTTGTGGTAGTAGTCCAGTAGTACTGAGTCCAACAGTATCAATTTAACTAAGAACTTTTGGCCAAAATACCATTTTATCTCTCACCAAAGATAGCTAAAAACATGCATTATTGTACTTGGGAAGGGAGTTTGACAGAGTATTACTCAAAAAGTACACAATAAAAGTAGGCCTACTTCATTGTATTTGTGGTAGTAGTCTAACAAGTACTGAGTCCAACACTACCAATTTTATTAAGAACTTATGGCTAAAAAATATTTGATCTCTCATCAAATATAGCAGAAGTGGCATGCTTTTGTTCTCAGGAGGGGACTTTTGAGAGAGGTATTACCCAAAAAGTACACAGTAAAAGTAGCCTACTTCATTTTATTGTAGCAGTCAACTAGGACTGAGTCAAACGGTGTCAGTTTATAAGAACTTAAGGTACAAATGACTGTATTGCAAATAAAGCAGAAAAAAACATGCATTATTTTATTCTTGTACAGCGATTACCGTAAAGGCGCTATTAATTGCGCACTCAAAAATGAATAGCTGCTGATTTGACCAAGCGAACGCGAGAGACGGCTGAGTTGACCGCAGTTATGCAACAGCAACCGAAGCTGAACTGATTATCTTGACTACTTGTTGCTATCCTATTGTGGCATAAGCCGTTTTCTACAGGCACATTTTACCTTTTCATTATGATTCTACGTGATAGTCGGACATGACAACCTGTGCAGCCCATGTATTGATTCCATCTGATAGCTGCTATGTGCCTGCTCTCCACAATGATCAATAACAGTGAACGGATGGTCAAAGTAAGATACAAATAAACAGAATCACACGAAGCCTGGTTAGGCAAGGCAAGGCAAGGCAAGGCAAGTTTATTTATATAGCACCTTTCAACACAAGGTAATTCAAAGTGCTTTACAAAAATGGAAGACATTTTAAAAATGGCATTTAAAATCAGTCATTAAAAAGGAAAGATAACAAAATAAACATTAAAAGAAAAAACACATGGATAAAAGTTAAAAGCCACAGTGCAGCCCAAGATGTGAACAGTTCAATTAAAAGCAGCGGCAAAAAGAAAAGTCTTCAGCCTGGATTTAAAAGTAGTAAGAGTTGCAGCGGACCTGCAGGTTTCTGGGAGTTTGTTCCAGATATTCGGAGCATAATAACTGAATGCTGCTTTACCATGTTTAGTTCTGACTCTGGGGACAGAAAGCTGACCAGTCCCTGAAGACCTGAGGGTTCTGGATGGTTCATAATTTAGCAGTAGGTCAGACATGTATTTTGGGCCTAAACCATTCAAAGCTTTATAAACCAGCAACAATATTTTGAAATCTATTCTTTGACACACAGGAAGCCAGTGTAAAGACTTCAGAACAGGAGTGATGTGATCCACTTTCTTAGTGTTAGTGAGGACTCGAGCAGCGGCGTTCTGAATTAGCTGCAGCTTTCTAATAGATTTTTTAGTACCTGTAAAGACACCATTGCAGTAGTCGAGTCTACTGAAGATAAAAGCATGGACAAGTTTTTCCAAATCCTGCTGTGACATTAGTCCTTTAATCCTAGATATGTTCTTTAGGTGATAGTAGGCTGATTTAGTAACTGTTTTAATGTGACTGTTGAAACTCAGGTCAGAGTCCATGACTACACCTAGATTTCTGGCTTTATCTGTTGTTTTGAACATTGCAGACTGAAGCTCAGCGCTAACTTTTATACGTTCTGCCTTGGCTCCAAAAACCATTACCTCAGTTTTATCTTTGTTTAATTGGAGAAAGTTCTGACACATCCAGTCATTGATTTGTTCAATGCACTTACTCAGTGTTTGAATTGGAGCATAATCTCCTGGTGAAATTGTTACGTAAATTTGTGTGTCATCCGCATAGCTATGGTAACTTATTTTGTTGTTTTTCATTATCTGAGCCAGTGGTAGCATGTAGATGTTAAAGAGAAGAGGCCCCAAGATGGAGCCTTGAGGTACCCCACATGTCATATTTGTCAACTCAGATGTGTATTTACCTATAGAAATAAAGTTTTTTCTGTCCTTTAAGTAGGACTCAAACCAATTTAGAACTGTTGCCGAAAGTCCCACCCAGTTTTCTAGTCGGTCTAGTAATATGTTGTGGTCAACAGTGTCAAATGCAGCACTGAGATCTAATAATACTAACACTGAAGTTCTGCCACTGTCTGTGTTTAAGTGGATGTCATTGAAGACCTTTACAAGAGCAGTCTCAGTGCTGTGGTTTGGACGAAATCCTGACTGGAACACATCCAAACAGTTATTTAAATGCAAGAAGTTACTCAACTGTTGAAATACTACTTTTTCAATGATTTTACCTATAAATGGCAGGTTTGATATTGGCCTGTAATTGTTCATTACTGAGGCATCTAGATTATTCTTTTTTAAGAGCGGTTTTTATGCAGTTTTCAGGGCCTCTGGAAAAATACCTGAGTGAAGAGATGTGTTTACTATATGAAGTAGATCTGAGGCCATGCAAGGAAAAACATCTTTGAAAAATCCTGTTGGAATAATATCAAGGCAGCAGGAGGAGGATTTCAGAAGTTGAATAATGTCCTCTAAGTTTTTACCATTAATCTGATGGAATTGTGTCATGGTGTTTGAATTGATATTAGGTGGACATAGGGACAAAACATTTGCTGTACCTGATGTAGAGGCACTGACTGCTTGTCTAATTTTCTGAATTTTGTCAGTGAAGAAGGAGGCAAAATCATTGCACGCCCTGGTGGATAGAAATTCAGAGGCTACTGACACTGGGGGTTAGTTAGTCTGTCGACGGTAGCAAACAAGGCACGTGTGTTGTTTTTGTTTTTGGTAATGATGTCAGAGAAGAAAGACTGTCGTGCGTTTTTCAATTCCAAATTATAAAGGCCAAGTCTCTCTTTATAGATTTCAAAGTAAACCTGGAGATTTGTTTTTCGCCACCTACGTTCAGCTTTTCGACACTCTCTTTTTTCTGTTCTCACCGTCATGGCCTTTCTCCATGGAGATATTTTCTTGCTAATCACTTCCTTTACCTTAGTTGGAGCAATGGTATCTATAACATTTTTAATTTTTGAATTAAAATGATCTACTAGCTCATTTACTGAGATGTTAGCAGGGGCAAGTGTGGATGAGAAATTATGAGTAAACATTTCCCTAGTATTTTCAGTTAAATATCGCTTTGTGGTTACCTCTTTCTGAACATTTTTGTGAACAGAAATAGAGCTCTCAAAGAAAACACAGGAATGATCAGAGTGCAACATCAGTCACCACAACCTTTGAGATATTCAGACCCTTTGAGATAATTAAGTCCAGAGTGTGCCCCTTATTGTGCGTGGGCTCCGCCACATGCTGAGTCAGTCCATAGTTATCAAGAACACAAAACAGTTCTTTAGCCCCTCTGTCCTGGGGGTTGTCAACATGGATGTTAAAATCACCAACAATGACTAAACGGTCAAAGTCAATACACACTATAGACAGCAGTTCAGTAAAATCATCAAAAAAGCTTGCACAGTATTTGGGTGGTCTATAGATATTTAGGAACAGAGCTCGAGAGGAGCATTTCAGCTGAAGGGCCACATATTCAAAAGAAGCAAAGTCCCCATAAGATGTCTTCCTGCATTGAATGGAATCATTGAACAAAATAGCAACTCCACCCCCTTTCTTATGCATTCTTTCCTGACTCATAAAACTAAAGTTGGGAGGGGTTGATTCGATAAGAACAGCTGCACTGTTATTTTGTTCAATCCAAGTTTCCGTTAAAAACATAAAATCGAGATTGTGCTCAGTGATAAAATCATTGATTAAAAATGTTTTTCCTGCCAAAGACCTGACATTTAATAAAGCTAGTTTAAGTTTGTTAAATACACTATCAGTAAAAAAATGTGTGACAAGCTGTGGCTGACATGGAATCACTGCTAAATTTGATAACCTCACACAAACGTTTGAGCACTTCCTGTTTCTAAGCTGATTTACCGCTCTTAATCTATTACCTATCAACACAGATATCGGCAAAGCTACTGGCAGGCAGGGCCCCGGCATGTACTGGAAAGAGTTGAGAGTGCCATATGCCCTTGAGCCTGGACCCAGCACATATCAGTAAAAGTTTGTTGCGTTTTGTACACACACATCCTTATCAGGCTTCGGAGACTGCAGATGCTTTCTTGAAGGGATGGGAGGTGGTTGACATAGGCACAGTGATGAAGACGGGGGAGATGGTGCGCGTCTCTGCTTCGGTGATTTTGGTGGGCGTCGTTGAGGGGCGGGGGTAAAGGACATGCTGCCAACCCTGCATCTCGCCTTCATGCGGTCATCGAACTCCAGGGGGGAGGGCGAGGGTGAAAGGGTGAGCGGAGAGTAGAGAGAGCTGGGAGATGAATGAAGAGTATCCTCCAAGGCGTTGACAGGGGGGGTGACGGGCAGTGGAGACTCCTCCATTTGTGTCATAGGTCTCCCATAATCAGAACATTCCTCAGGCGGGTGCAGTGATACTTCTTCAGGGTTTTCTGCGCAATGTGTTGTGTCTTTCTCCTGTTTTGATTCCTCTTGCCGCTTGTCCTTGGCAGAGGGAACAGATTGCTGACGCAGGCAGTTGAATATGTTAGAGATAAACAATTTCACTCCTGACTTGTTCAGGCAAACTCCATCTGCCTTAAAAAGATGTCTGCGATCCCAGAAAAAGTTAAAATTGTCAATAAAATGGACAGAATGGTCAGTGCAGGCAGCTGAAAGCCACATGTTCAATGCAAACAGTCTGCTGAATCTCTCCACTCCTCTTCTGACTGGCGGTAGAGGGCCACTGATGAACACCTCCGCATTTAGAGAGCTGACAGTTTCCAACAGACATTTAAAGTCTTCTTTCAGCGCTTCTGACTGTTGTTTCACAACATCATTTGTTCCAATATGTAGTACCACATTCTTCACAGTCGGATGTTCAGCCCCAATATGCAGGATCTTCTCAGCCAAGTCGGAGACCATATCCTTGGGAAAACAGAGTACTTTGGTGTTGTTCTTACTACACAGACCTTTTACATCTCTTACAGCAGAATCACCCACAATCAGAGTTTCAGGCCCAGCCGTTAGCTTTCCCTCTAGCCTTTTACTTTTGGAGTAGCTATTGGTCCTTACCCTGCTGTGTGAAGAGGACGGGTTATCCAGGTCATCAGAAAGAGATCTCCGGTTCTCGGTCAGCGGAGCGTATCTGTTCTGGATTGGCAAACTTGGTGGTTTAGGAGGATTGTTTGTAGTTCTCCCTTTAGCAGCTGTCCACGGCTGTTTCCTAGTATGAATAGGGGTTGAAGAGGCACTCTTCCTGGGTGATAACAATGCAGGCCAGCCGGTCGCATCACAGATTTCAGAGCGCTGGGCTCTGCCTGTTATTCGTCCTCCCAAATCCCATGGAAATGATTTACTCTTAGGCTTTGCACCCAGAGAGTTCCAGGGAGGACTACCACTTGTAGATTATTACCCAGTACACAGCCCTCCTGTTCCTTGGAAACCTTGTAGCTGCTAACTAGCTGTGAGTTAGCATACCCTTTTCCATTATCTGCAACACTGTAAAGTGGTTTTCCCACAACATAGTCCATTCACTTCCACGTTAACTTCCAACCGTTGCATTTCATTTCCAACACAGCCATCTTCTGTTGAAGTTTGTGGAAGTCATCTGTAGAGAACGGAGGCATTTTGCTACCAACTAGCTTAAGCTAAATAGCATGCAGTAGCCTACCAGGCTTTAGCTGTTGCTAGGCCACGCTACTGTAAACTGAGGTCGTCGTAAAAATGTTGAAATATGGCTGAAACCCTCCGTCTATTTACGATGAATAACTGTCCCAGTGATAAGTTAATGTCCAGGAGCCGCTGCTCGAAGTTTTCAGAGAATAAGAATAGGAAAATCAGCATAAAAAGTAAGCAGAGGCAAGAGCAAGCAGAAAAGCGTCTGCACTGTAAGAAAGATAAGAGTCTAGGGTTAGTGTTGCCTGA